>NC_039359.1:199292906-199892906 GCF_003573695.1 Papaver somniferum
AAAAAAAAAATCAAGTATTTATTTATTCCATGTTTTGTCATGTTAAAGACAATAGTTCTCTCTTGTTCCAAAAATAAAAGAGAGTAAGCAATGTAAATAAGAGTCATGTAAAGAGTTATCTTTTTGTTGTAAATAGTCTTGTAATAAGCAAAGAGGGTGCAGCCATCGATGTATAACGCGGGTAAACTGAAATATCACCAACTCATTGGGTGAACATTCACAATTCTCGTAAAGCTTAGAATTCGGTTCTTAGCCTAAAAACTATCTCTTGGTGGTTAGTAGTCATAACTTCAGGTCATTCTAGAAACATGTGTAGATACACTTTACACTCTTATCACATGTCTTTTTTTTTGTTATCAATGCTACGATTGTGCCTTTGATAGCTAGATTGACATCTCCATTTTGCTGTGAGCTTAAACTGACTTGCACATGTCACATTTGATGGAATCTGAGCTTATATTTCGACCTAGAACTTTGTAGGTACGTTCTAAGCAAACCTTCACGAGACTTCACTCGTCCACTAGGGACACTTAGTGGTTTAAAAGGCTTAGTGCATATGCTAAATGCATTCGAGAGACCAGCGACAGTGGTATAGGTAGGATTTCCTTAGTTTTGTTTTACTTGAGGACAAGTAAAATTCAGGTTTGGGGGTACTTGGTGAGTGCTAAAAAGTGCATATATTTATCCCTTTTTGTTGGTATTTAACTCATCCTTTGTGCATTAATTCTACATTTTATCCCATATTCTGTATTTTCATTGTTTTCAAGAATAAATATTTTTCTTACTTAATTTTATATTTTTAGGTAATAAATAAAGTTTGGATGAATTGCGGAGCGGAATAGAGCAGAAAAGTAGTGAAAAGCCGGGAGGAGTTACGCAAGGAAGCCGCGAAGAACGTTGTGCACAAAACCAAGAGGCTAGGAATGGTCTTGAAGAAGGAAGAATTTTTCTTAAAGAAGATATGGGCTTGGCATACCCAAGGCCCAAAACCCTCACCCAAACCCATTTCCTATATCCAAACCCGCCTCCATCTTCAGCCGTCGGATTGGATCCATCTCATCATCCAATGGTCGCTTCATCGTCGTTCATCGAAATCGGAAGCTCCTGTCCAACACTACAGCACCTAACTCCATCTTGAGCCGTTAGTTTCGTTGTATTTTTGCATCCAACGGTCGCTCATAATCTGTCTCCATCTCGCCGTTAGATCCGTTTCAGAAGTTATCATCCCACGGATTCCCTTCACAAAACATCAAATTTGATGATCCCGTTTAACACCTAAGCAACCTAACCCTATTACCCGCACCAAACGTACCCTTCTGCCAAAACCCATCGAGCCATCTCCTTCTTCCCCTCTTCTGAAACAGCGACGCTGTCTCCATCACCACCATCTTCTCCCCCAAATCACTCCACCATCTTCTCCCCCCAAATCATTCAACCATCACCACTCGAGCCATCATCACTTAGACCTACTTTTCTAGCCACTTATTACATCACCTCCTAATCGTTTCATCTCACAGGAACCCTAGGTTAGGAGTTGATGAAATAGGTGAGGTTAGAGAATAAATCGAAGGCATGGGTAGTATCAGCAGACGACAAGGAAGCATGGGTGAGAGCTATCAATCGTTTTCAGAGATTAGGTAAGGATTTTTTTGTAAAACCCTAATTTCACTGATTTGGGGATTTTAGTTTTTTTTTGGCTGTAACTATAAAAGGGTGTTAGGGGTTGTAAAATTGGGCATCTCTGGACTAGCCAGTAGAGAATTGAAACAAATTTATTTTGATGCAATTCCAATTTCAGTTCTTCTTATGCAGTTAACAGTGAATGTGTGCATGTTTTTTTCAATTATCTAAATGTTGAATGTTGCTTGAATTATCATACTCAATGAATGTTATTGCTAGTTACATGTTTAGCATGAGCTAAACTGCATTAGGCTGAGGCTCAGATGAAGCCTAGTGCATTGTCAAATGGTGAATTGCTAGGATAGTTATCCTGATGTCTGTTTTGATTGAGCAATGGGAAGAGATTGATGCTCATAGTGCCTGTGATTGATTGTTCTGTCAAAAGACAGTCAATGCTAGGGGAAAACTAGTGAGCAAATTAGTTTTCCTCCCATTCTAGATGTATGCATAGGATTTTCAACTCAACCTAGGATCACATTGCTTGGCTAAGACACAAAGGTGGATTCTAAGCCCTTATCTTAGCCACAATCCCTTTTACAGTCACTTAAATTCAGTTCTGTTTTGCTTCCTGTTCAGTTTATCTCCTTACCTGTTTTGCTTGTTTAATTTCTTGCAATTTGTAGCTGTTGTGCACTGAAATCAGTGCACAAACTCCCCCTGCCCTTGGCTTACATCCTTGGTTCCCTGCTATTTTTATTTTATATCCTCTGCCATTTAATGTTTGCTGTTTTGCCATCTTGTGTTAACTGCTTTGGTTTGTTAACTGTTTTGGTTCTTTGCATCTGCCATATTACCTTGCCTTGCTCACTGCCATAGTGCTTTGCACCCATTGATAGCTTAGGATAATTTCTTGTATGCTCCCACTCCCTGTGGACTGATCCCATTCTTACTTTCTATACTAAAACTTGACCTTGTATACTTGCAAGTCTTTTGTGTGTCGTTCCCAAGCACACCAGTTATACCAATACATAAGTCAGGCCTTTGTGGATAGTTCTAACAAGAACACAACAAGTTGTGAGCGGTTATACTCTATCACACATATTGGTTTTTCATAAGATATGCAATGAATAACAAAACCAATAACACCTGGCAATTTTCTTTTCGGTCCACAAACAAGTTTATGAACTTACTTCCTTAGAGCACATGTAAACATTGTTCCCTAGGATGAAATCCTCACCTCATACCCATACATAATCACAACAGCATTCAAATGATTATGGCGATGTCTTATCTAAAAAGTTTAATGGTTAAGCAATAAACCTCATATTGTATTCCTTAATACTATGTCTATCTAGAGTTCACATATGCTTCGCAGTTATGTTTTCAATATGCACGACTTGAAAGATACGTTAGGGAATGAAACCGTTCAAGTCAAATATCACTAACCTCAAGTGGAAGGATGATTTTTGTCGTTGTAGCTCCTTGCTTATTCACATCTTCAAGACTTCGCAATACTTGTAATGTCTCATATCCTAATAATTTCAAGCTAACCTATATCAAGTTGACTCTAGTACATAATCAAGCGACTCTTAACATGAATTTGTGCCATTACCACGGTCCCCCAAGAATAGTTACAGACCTCATCCAACGGATCCAAGTATTTAAGGTAGTTTGCACTAACCCTGTTGCCACTAGTGTCGGGGAATAACTTAGTGCCCAAGATGTATAACAGGTACGCAACGGATGTATAACGAATTTGTGCAGGCTACCATACATCCTTGTCTTTTCTCTCCTTCGTGTTTTCAAAGGTCTTCTTAACTAGCGTCAGCTTGATTGTGTTTTTCCTACTAGCTTTAGATACATACAAGCTTTCCACAGAAGTTTTGTAGTCCCAACCAAACAGCTTGTTAGTCAGAGCGTGCAATTTCGACCATTCTAGGTCCGAACACTTATCTCCTTCTGCAATTGATTTTCAGGTAACACTCAAGCCTAGAATTTTCTGAGCATCTTCAGGGATCAAGGTCATATCCCCAAAAGGGAATTGCATGGTATCAGTTTCACTGTGATACCTTTCGACGAAGCAATTGACAGTCACAGTATCACACTTCACGTAATTTTCAACCAAAGCATATAAACCAGAATCCCTTACTATTGTTTGGACCTCTTCACATTCCATAGAAAAATCCCAACCATCCGCGGCTTGGTTTCGGCAAACACGCACAACCTTCTTATGATCCTACAATTAGGAGACAATACAATTAAGAGATTTTACATAAATACACAATAATACATATGCACAAGATAAAAAAAATGCTTACATAGGTTTGATAGATAGTACGATCCCATGAGTCCTTGTATCCAAATAGCATTTTCGGTTCCGGAGCTTCACCCCAAATTCTACCACGATTAAGGTCAGGTATCATGTCATCCTTATGAGGAAGGTGCGGACCTTTAACTTTTACTTTGCCCTTTCCTTTGCCTTTGCCTTGTGTCGGTTGTTGACTTGGCCCACCAACTTCGCTTTGGCTTGCTAATTGACTTTGATGAACCTCATTATCTTCCTCCTCACTTTCCTCTTCATCTTCCTCATCGTGATCAAGTGTTCCAGTAGGTTCACGGATTACGAGTCGACTATGGTCAGCACGACTTTCCCAAATTTTCCCTCTTGTATCAACCCCCAAACGCTTCTTGCGACCTTGAACTTTCCCTCGAGGAGGCAGGGACTGAGGAGTATCAAGACCGTCCTTTCTTTTTCTCTTAGTGATAACATCTTTAGTTTTTATTTTGTTAGATTCCTTGGCTTTTTACCTATATCATAAGTAAACGAAATGAATATAAGACAACTCACTTTCAGTTCCAATACCGGCATAGACGCGCGCAAACCAAACTACGCCGGTACACAAAATGGCACAGAAACTTATCAAATAACACATGCCGGTACATAGTTCCGACAGTGTACATTAACTATCGACAATGACGATAGTCATAGGTAATTCATAGGTTGTTCCTGGATACCAAAATATCACTACCGACACCCTCGAAAAAAATAAAATCCATGTTGTAACAAGGTACCGGCGTAATATGCAACCTAAAACCAATTTCGGTATTGGTGAAATTCATTGGTTTTCCTGTAAGTTTTAAGTTCACTACCGGCATGCTCTAATAATTATAAAAGAATGTCGTAACCTAAAACCAGCATCGTAGTCAACCCAATTTCTATGTCGGCACATAACATTCAATTTCAGGTGACTATGGGTTTGAAAACGGCATTGCATTCATACTAAAATCAAAGCCATAACTCAATACCGGCATTGCCTTCATTCTAGATCGAATACCGTAATCCAATACCGGCGTTGTATTCGTACTAGATACAATGCCGGTACTCGCTGAAACTAAACTGTTTGAGTTAGGGTTCGCAATTCTAACCTACACTCGTTGCTATAAATCGATTTAAACACTCAAAAATTATTTCAAAATCACTTACCTAATCACAGAAGCCATATTTACGAGAGGTTGATTGTCCGTGTTCGCTGCTTCTTCTTCTTATTGCTCTTGAGCAATCAAAGCAAGCCTTTCTTGTAATTTTTTTTGAGCAATCAAATTCGATTGGGAATTTGGTTTCTTTCGTGGAGGCATTGTTGTGATTCGGGTAGGTTAATCGACGAAGAAATTTTTGAATCGATGAAGAACGGATGAAGAACGACGATGAAGAATTATTTTTTTTCAAAAACCTAAACCTAGAAGAGTGCCGGTACTGATTTGAGAATAGGGGATTTATGAATTCAGTTTTTTGATTTTAAGTTTTAGTAGAAAGGGTATTATAGTCTTTTCATAATATTTTTTAATTAACCCAAGGATATTTTAATATTTTCATACCCAAAAATCACCCTTTAACAAACACTACTGATTGGGGGAAGTAATTTATATCCCTCAATCGCGCGTTCAAAATAAAGGGCTTTCATGTGGGAGATTAAGAACTTTTAAATTTTGCCAGACTATTTTTTTTTATCAGTGGGAGATTATAAATGGTACACCGACTTTCCCCTTTTTTTCCTCAGTTAAATGTCTATATTTTTCTATCTTGATTTAGTATTTGCCCGTCTTGAGCGATTATTTGTATTGCTTTGTATTGGAAAATATTTTCGTACAATTTTTATACTATTTGGGTCAAATTTTTATTTTTAATTTTAATTTTACCTTTAGTTTTGCCGATTGCAAACGGAATGCAGTACCGTAAAATCTTCACTGTCAATGACTAAAAATGCCTCAAACTTAAAATTATCAGCAACAACCTTACGATGTAGAGGCATCAGGTGAAACTGGAAATTCCATTTTACCTGCATGTGATTTGTCATTTTCGATTCGATAATTCTGCAAATACCTACCCATATGGTGAAATTATTTCACCCATACGGAGAATGTTGGATATTATTAATGCAGTGTGAGTCAGGAATGTAGCATGACTAATAGTCTAAAGTCTAATTTACCCTGATAATTAATACATATTGTCGTTAAGGGAGAATTAAAGCAACTGTCGAGCTGAAGCTATAGTCTCTTACAATAGACAATGAGTGACCGGAGAAAAAGAAAAGAGGAAAAGCAGTCAGGTCTTGAGAAGTGCTACATAGTCCCATACAATGTTTAACTCCTTTTTTTTTTTGGTTGGTATAATATAACTCTTTTTTTTTACTAGTGAGTTGCACACCTCAATAAAATATATGTGGTTGCATAGCATAAATATTATCTTAGATGAGCGAAGAGAATAAGATATACAAAACATGATCTCCAAAATTTAAAAAAAAAAGAGTTATATTATACCAACCAAAAAAAAAGTTAAACGGGATCTCCATAAATATTCTACCACAAACTAATTTGAGAGTATGAGACAGTGTTTTGTTGTACTTATATCTGTTTTTAATAGTTTTTGGGCCCATACTTCACTTTTCCATCTGAAATGAAAACAAATTTAATGCCAAAAAAGTACATTTTTAGATATTTTGGTTCGACACCGTATTCCCGAATTAAAATTCACTAAGGCTTTCATCATAAAATTTTTAGGTAAGTCGACTATATAAAGTATTAGAATTTTGTTATTTTGCAGCTTGCATTTATCTTCAGGGTTTTGTTGATTTTTATCTGTTGTTTCTTCCAATTCAGGGTTTTGTTTAATTTATTTTTGTTGATTGTTTTGCATATACCCATCGATTAGTCATTGAAGGCTCATGAAGTCATGAGTACTAATTTGAGGTGGAAAAAAACGCGAGGTTTGGTTCTTTTGAAGCCTTGGTAAGGAGAAACAATATTTTAATGGATTTTGTTTTGAGCAAGCTCTAATCTCTACTTTTCGCTTTGTAATAGTTATTTCCTATTGGTACATATATGATTGAAGCTTTGAAAGTTTGGGTGATAATGATTTATTTTTGTTTTGATTTTGCAGGTGAAAAGAACCTACAAAATCTTAGGTGGGTAAAGTTCACGAGTTTCGCAAGAGAAAGAGTTACGGTGCACAGTGCACACCACGAATGAAAGAAATAGAGAAAGAGCTATATGTTAATCTTAGTTGTCCGCCGTGAAAATTTTCCTCTCATACATTGGTCATTATTATCCCAAGGTTTGGTTTGTTGTACTACGATTATATCCATTCCTTCGTAGCTTATCTACATTATTGTGTGGATAGTTTTGATTTATGTATAACATGACATGAATGGTATCGGCACCACGGTTTAGCAATTTCCTTTGGCTTGTTGTAGTTTTCTTTTTGGTTGGTATAACATAACTCTTTTTTTTTTTGAGATCCTATTTTGTATATCTTATTCTCTTCGCTCATCTATGATAATATTTATGTTATGCAAGCACATATATTTTATCGAGTTGTGAAACTCACCGGTAACTTAAATACATATTTTACAACCTTGGAATTTATAGTGGAAAATGGCAGATAAAGTGTCGATCTTCTTAGGTCCTGTAACATCAACTATGAAGTAGTGTGAGAAGAATTATGTCTATTCTTCCAATATTGTTGAATTCCTCTTGCCATTTTTTGGACTTATAAATGCCTTATCACAACAATGCCACATCAATATGTGTATACACTGATTAGAAATTAGTATGATTAGCAGACAAAGCAATTACCTTGAGGATAATCAACACTACATAACATATTTCTCTTACAAAATCTACTGGCCGATTTTGACTCATCTTTGTTCTAAGTAGTTAGTTTGATTTTTATATAAGCAACTGAGTGTTAGGATTAAATTGAGTATTTTCCCGTTTTAATGGATAATTCATAGCTTTTGTCTCATTTACCTTAAGGATTGAGTATTTTCTTTGTTGATGATCATGTATAGAATATGAACTTTATCGGCTACACAGTATGATGCGAAACAGTTTATACAATAATTTGTGCGACAAACTAACAAAATTCTTCTTCCCACATTATTGCAGTCGGAACCAAACTGTGATTGTCAAAAACATGGTGATTGCAAAGACAGCTAAGTTACTCATTTGAGTTTTGAAGGATAACTACGCGGTTCTCACGATGTTGTGCATAAACATTGTGAATTAGTGAATTATGTATACACGTTGTGAGTAAATTATGTCTCTTTTATCCGTAACCATCTATTATACTGTCCAATAATTTTAAAGATAGGAACGGATATAAATTTTAAGTTAGGTACATACCTCTAATAAGATAAAAAAGGTTTAAAAGAATGTGAAGTTTTATATCAAAGACACTGAAGATTGCATTATATTTCTCACCAACCAAACATGATCTATGATTTATCTTCTTAATTTGGAAATTTGAAAAGGCCATTAAATTTAAATTTGCAAATGAATATCCTTCAAAAACTAGTTCGATGATTTAGAACTTATATTTTTTTGTTATTTCTGTCTACTATATGGAATTCTAAATGTAAATTACGCGTACAACGAACTTAAAATTATAAAGAGCAAGACCAAGTACTGGATTTCCTCATCGGCTTCTATAGAAAATCATCAGCTAGGTAGCTTCCCAATCTCCCTATTGAATTTTAGTTTGTGTTCATTTGTTTTGCACCTTTGGCTAAAACTCTGTTTAGGGACTATCTCTATCGGTTTATCAATCAATATGTTCATGTACATTTCTACTTATTTGGGGTCGTGAAATTTGATCCATAATTTACAAATTTTACAAAAAGTATTGGGACTTCTTAGTGCAGTTCAAAATTAAATGTGGATCTTGCTTTTTTATTGTTAGGAATAGAAGATCAAGTGAGCCATGCTTCTTAGATATATAAGTACAGAAATGATTTATATCCCCCCGGTTGTCCCGAGTGAGATAGAGGGTGAGCCCCAGTGCCCCACAATAAACTCACCCCCTTCTAAACCACCGGGTCAAAGGGGGACCACCCATTCTCTCTCACTCGAGAAAACCCGCGGGATGTGTAGCACTTCCGATATAGGTATTGATATGCACATATATTCTTAGCTGGTGGGGTCGATATTGAACAGGCCTAGATAAGAAAAGATGGTGGGATCGATGAAGCTATCCAACAAATCATAAAATGCATTATTTCATAGGTACAACAAAATATATTATGGGTGTACATGTCATTTTTAGAAGCTTTGAGTTTTGGTAATTTTATGGTTTCTGTAATTCCAACTATTTTCATCTAAAATAAGTAACTTCGAGTTATTATGTATGCAATGTTGCGGTTCCAAATGAACAGCCTTGGTTCAGCAACACATAATTACATCTGTGTTAGACCAGGCACAAAATTGAGCACATAAAATTAGCGGATATCTTTCAGATTGATGTTTTATATCACGCATTATAGAATATGTTAGTAAATATTCGAAAAAGTTTTTACGTACGTACATCTATATCTCTTTGAAGGTGGGAGATAAAATAAATTATGCACTATCTCTTTCTTATGCTAACACGGCGTTACGAATTGAGTTAAGGAAGAAATCTTGGACATGCCAAAGAAAAGTGTTCAAGGAAATGGTCCAGTGATTGTGAATGTTGAATGCCCATAATTCCTATTTAGTGTGACCTTCTTTCTTTGATTGAGTGGTCAAGCATTCTAACGTAGATTTTATCTTCTTTGATTCTTTGTCATGCTATGGATTCTCATAAACGTTAAAAATTGTCTATGGCAGATAGTTCTTGATGTTTTCTAAGGTTCTAAGTCAGACTTACCTTTGGGGCATGGAAACCACTACTAACTTAGTAGAAGATATGCCAGTACAATAAGCTTGAATATTCGTACCATATGATTCCACATTGACTGGGGAAGGGTATCTGGGGTCGGGGGTCTGGAAAATAAATAATGAGCATTTAAACAAAAATTTATTTACTGGAACCACAAATGGGTATGTTTGAAGGGGAAATGATGCAATATGTATTTCGGTATTAATGATTCTGTGCTATTTTATCAAGGCGTCATGAGCGATAATGAGATGCCTGCGTAATCGAATTTTTGTAAAGAATTGGTCCTGACGAGATCCTAACTCAAATCTTAAGTAAAATTTATTGTGTGAACATGGAGCAAAAGTTCTTTTTTATATCGGTGAAGGATTGGTGGTTATGATTTGATTAAGTCAGAGCATGGAGCAAAAGATGGAGCAAAAGTCTCAGTAGCCACGATGAATGAGATGAAACATGGAGCAAAAGATGTAGGCCAAAGAGATGATGAAAATGAAGAATACATCCATGTGTGTTCTTTCACGTCAATGAGTGTACACCTTGACAGAGAAATGGAAAGTGGAACCGATGGTATGCACCTTTCGCTTGCAAATATCATTACACCATACAATCTTTGATTTGCTCCCACAACCACCAAAGCAGAAAATATGCTTGCAGCTTTGGGATTTCTAATCACCAATTTTTAACTAATATTTAAGTAATAAATAATGTATCATTTATCTCAATTGTTAAGAACATATTTAAAGAAGAAGAAGAAGAAGAAGAAGAAGAAGGAAAAGAAGAAAAAAAGAATTGCGTATATCAATTGCTTCTCCTTTTAAGGAGAATAAAATGGTTAGAGCTCCTTGCAATGAGAAAATGAGATTGAAAAGGGGTGCATGAACCGCCGAAGAAGATTAAACTTTGATACCTTACATTCAACAATCTGGTCATGGAAATTGGCATCTCCTTCCCAAACAAGAAGGTTATCGAATCCTCCTACCCTTACTTCTATGATCATTGTTTTATTAATTATTATCTGTAACTTGAAAATTTAATTTTAAAACGGGTAAGTTAGTGCATATATCAAAGATTTATTTCTGAAAAATATCATTTTTTTCAACTTAAGTTAGTACACAATTACATTACTACACAAGTATCAAATATTGAACATGATTGTCTGTTGTATCAATGATATCTTAAGCTATTGTGCTTTACCAAATAAAATTATTTGCGGGACTCGGTTTGAAGAAATAATACTCAGGTGGAAATGTATTGTTGTGGCATGGGAGTCCCAAGATTTATCTTAGGGCATAATTCTTACATACTATCGGCTACTTTTCGATATAAATAGGTTTCTCATAAATAGCCTTAAAAGTAAAAACCAGACCAGTCGAATGCATAGATAATCTTCAATTCTTTGACATTACAGTGGAGTAAAACTCATTGCAGTTTATAAAGTATTTCGTAAGTCATTGATAGTAACGCATGGGAAAAAAACGCAAGGACTTAAGTGCTAAAAAAGGGATTACCATTTAGTTAGCTTCTACGGCTGTAAGATGTTGACCTTTTGATTGACGAAACAATATTTAATGTTGAAAAAGTTTGATAATTATTACCGATGAGATCAAATAACAATGGTTAGTAACCATGAGCAATGAATTTTATCACATTGCACGTAAGTGCATGTATTGAATTCCTTTGTATATGTTTTTTTACAGCAAGGAAATATGATGGAGTGCAGCACGGAAGGGATTAAGAACATACCTCTACTATTATTTGTATCTTATGATCAACGACAGTCTTCATTATTGGATATCATAAGGTAATTGTTCAGTTTGTTATCATTTGTATCGAAAGACAGACTCCATTAAAAGGATATGGTTGGCTCTTTAGTTGATGTATATAGATCATCCATAAGACATGTAATCGATAGTTGATTCGGTATGGGAGAGTCGTAGATTCATAGGTTTAATGCCAGTGAATTATAGCTTAGTATGCTTTTTACTTTATATTTACATATAAATGAGATGTTTGAATATCGTTTTAAGTACATAAGGTTTTGAAATTTGGAACTTTTATTCTTAAATCTGTGTGGTGGTGTTGTGCATGATTAGTGGTGGTGATAACTGGTAATAATAGCGTGTGCAGTGGCGAGCGTGTGGTCGAGGTGGATGCTGGTGGTGGTAGTTTATGTGGTGGCATAATAATAATATATTTTTCTTTTTTGGGTTTTCTACTATCCATATTTATCGTTGATCTGTTAGTTTAGGATTCGAATGGAATTAGGTAGGAAACTGGTGTTATGGCGAATGGGGTTAGAATTTGTCAAAGTTGGATTTGGGTGGGGTTCCCTGTCACTAAACCTGCAATATATACTCACTATATACTATATAATCGATTTTTTAAGTTGGTCAACAGTGAAATATAGTTGGAAATATCGACTAATACATATTTATGCAGATGGATATGTTTTCCAAGACTAGATTTGTTCACAAATAATGGGGATTCATTGACTATATTGAAGATATCTCAATGACATGCTAAACTAATGATTTAATATCTACTTTAAATCAAAAATAATGGGGCTTCTGTGACTATTTTGAGGATATCTCAGTAACATGATAAACCAACGACTTAATATCTACTTAAAAAAAAGTAAAACGGTGAGATTCTTTATAGCATATGAAACGGAAAAGACTTTCTAAAGTTAATGAAGCTCACAAACCCCTGACGTATTCAGTCCGGAAATGGTAGAAAAAGGGATATTCTCTAGACCAGATATAACATGAATCAAGAGAACATGGAACGATATTAACAATAGCATGGGGACAGTGGTATAATTTGGGTATGATTCTTATGACAAATATATCTACAATCGTACACGGAGACTTTCGACCGGTACCTGGTGCAAAAAAAATCTGGGTGAATACATTCACGGGCATAGTTCTTCTCCAAAAAGGATCATCAAATACCAAGATAAAAATTTGCAATAACATATTTTACAACATTTAGAGAAAAAATAAAAATTGAACACATCTGTTACGTATTATATCAAACAATACAGTAAGATTATATATTTATTTATGAACAATAAGAATATTTAAACACAGTAATTATTTTTTACAGATGTTGTTGGGAT
Source organism: Papaver somniferum (assembly GCF_003573695.1). Lineage (NCBI taxonomy): Eukaryota > Viridiplantae > Streptophyta > Magnoliopsida > Ranunculales > Papaveraceae > Papaver > Papaver somniferum. The sequence continues at coordinate 199,305,836 of NC_039359.1, forward strand.
CTTAAGGGGTCTTTCGAAAAGTCAGATAAAAGGTAGAAAAGCGAAACCGATGCACCCACACATGATGTTTTAATACAAAGCCACAATGGAGTTTCCATAACGGTAACAATATGTGATAATCTGACCACCCAACTAAGTGATTTTATCCTAGAAAACGATGGGGTTAGTCGAATAATAATAGAAACGTCAACAATCGTTGAGAAATTTCAAGGTATGTGAAAAATTCAAAATAAATTGAGCTTAATAGCATACTTTAAAATAGATTGAAGGCCATAAGAAAATACAACATATTTGATAATAAATTGTATTTTTAAATAAATCTTAACACTAAAAATTGAATGATCACATGGGGGATCTTCCTACAGACCAGTAAAGCTACAAGAATATACATAAATCTCGATGTACCAGATTTGGAGATTTACACGGAAATGTACTTTATAAGAAACATATTTGAATTGATCAACTTAGTATTTAATAAATGGTTGATGATTTTAACACCAACATGTCGGCAACATGAAATATATGCCAGTGGAAAAACTAAATGTTTCAGGAAACCCAAACACAACAAAGAAAGAATTGAAATTCAAAAATCGTATAACACTCGACGAAGCACTAAAAGTGTTATATAACAAGGAAGGGTTTATGATAAGATCTGAAAACTAATTTAATTTAAATTGTATTTAACCAAAGAATCGAATGCGATGCAGGGCACAATATTTTCCTTTGAAGGAGAAATTATATTGGAATTGAGATAATTTCTTTGTGGTACTACATGGCATGTACAGTATGCAAAAAAGGCATGGCTGCATGAAAGGAGAGCCAAGGTGCAATAGATGTGCGGTCACAGTAAATGCACCAATTCCACGATAACAAGTAGAAATAATGAGTTATAAATATTCATTTATTTCTTATTACATGTTCTAGGAAAAATATTACTAAAATAAGATATGATTTGTGATAGTTACATTCTCCAACTTATAGTACACGACGGTAACGACGACATCCTAATCACAACAATCGGACAAATAGCCGAAGTGGTTATAGATAACAATATTAGAGTAACAAAGATGATGGCATTTCCAATGGTAGATGTACTGGTAACCATAATGTTTATAATAAGCATAATTTTCGGGAAAAAAATCAACAGAATGCAACCTATTAAAGAATAATTTTGTTTTGCAGAAAAATCTTGCAGACCACGTAGAAGAAATATTAACTGTAATAGGAAAATCAATGGTCGCTAGATTCAGACTTGAAGTAAGAAACATCATATATCTGAATCTAATAACACCCTTGACATATTTCATTATGAAAATGCTTTGAAGAAAGCATATCTATTTGACAAAAACGAAATAGTAAGTTCAAATCCTAACAAAGAACAACTCCAGGAACCTACTAAAAAGAACCTGGTAAAAAAAAAGTATGACACTATGTTGAAAAGACGATGACATGCCAACATTGATCGAACTGGTTGAACATGACGATGAAATGGACGAGATTATGCAGAGGATCCTGACATGCAATCTTGGTTGAAATAGATGAAGAAGGCAACGACGTATTTCTTATTAATAAAGATTAATTATAGATATCCTAAGTATTTATTCTTAGACACACCGTTTTTGAAACATATTATTATTATCCGACAATATATATGTTTAAACTAAAAAAAAACGAACCATAGAAACTTTAAACTAAACATATGCGAATCTTATAATTAACAGTGCTACCATGTTGTTCTTTCTTAGGGACCAGTACCCATCGTGGATAAGGTCGATTAAGCTGTATCATGGAATTACGATTAATATAGTAGTTCAAATACCACCAACAAATATGTAATGCTAACAATGTGTTACTCAAAATTGGATTCAACTTAGTATTGTTACATTGATCGATTTCTAAATCTCAACATAAATAAAGCTATATGCATGATTTCACATTTCTTACTAATTTTTTTTAAATTGCATTTCACAAATCTGCATGTGAGCTATATATCCTCCAAAACTTTTACAGATAAAATTGTTGGATCGTTTAAATTTGTTAATAAAAAAAAAAGGCTGGACAAAAAAACAACAACATGTAATTTGTTTGAGGAGAATTAGAGGTGAAACATGGAGAGATAAGAGGAAGAAGAAGATGAATCTTATTAGGGGATTAGAATAGAACCATTACATAGTTTCCTTTATATACAACCCTAGGAATATAGATGGACCGCACATCCATGGGCCGTAGGCCTGTAACACTCCCCCTTGTGCGGTTCAATAACAAAAATTTATACATAGAGCTTCACATGTAGTTCTTCAAATATCGTTCTTCTTCATTACTTGTGTCGCAGTCCATTTTCCTCATTAAAACTTTGACAAGGAAAAAAATCCATGGGACAAAACCTTGGTACAACTCTTCATATGTTGTCTCGTACTTTACATGTAGTTCATCACATGCAATACGATCTTCAAAGGTTGACGAGTCTAAGTTAATTTCCTCGTTAAAACTTCGCCAGGAAAACCCAGAGGGACAAAACCTGAGCTAGAACATAGTTGGATTTGTATATATTGCCTCATTAAAACCTTGTCAAGGAAAAACCAGCGGGATAAAACCTTGACGAAGGGAAAAGAGTACAACATGAAAGATGCAAGTAAAGGTGATCTGTTGCAGATGATCACTTTGCTCTGCTAAAGTTGACTAGTTTCTTCACAACTCCCAAGGCAGAATATCATTGTGGGAAAGACAATAGCCTTATATGGGAAATTACATTCCTGGTGTTTGTTGTTATATTATTAAAAACCTTTCCGAGTGACAAAACCCCGTGGGAAAAAGAAACCTCGGTGAAGGAAAACAGTTCAACACACCATTAGATGCTCCCCCTGATGTCAGAAAATTTTCATTAGTCCAATGCAATCAAAAGGAGTTTATCACACTTTACTTTGGTGACTTGAATGTTTATAAACCATGTTGTTGATTCTGTAAGTTACGTTGATTAACAGACTATCGCGTTTCATTTCTTTGATTCAGATATTTTCAGTAATATCAACGCAATCTTTATGTATTCAACGTTCAACATACTTGATGTTTTTAATGTTGTCTCGCTAAAAACCTTGTCGAGTAACAAAAACCATTTGGGTAAAACTATTCTCGATCGAAGGGAAAATAGTACAACACAACTTCAATTTCGAAGTAAAATATCTCGACATCATATCCTTGGATTCTCCTCCTGATGTCGGTATCTCCCTCTGATTACTTTCGGAGTTTTTCCAGACAGTTCCTTTAGTCATGTACTTTTGGAAACTGGATTTCGGCAATGACCTAGAAAATAGTATACCATATCTCCCCCTGATTACTTTCGTTGGAGAAGAGATTATTGTTTCTTCATAATCAACAACTTTTGGATTGCACTTTCGTTAGCATTTATTTTTATGTCTTTGCAGGGATAAAACAAATTTATGTCAATGGTTACTTTGAAGTACATGATTACATTCACTATACTATTCCAATGATGTTGCATTGGCGCTGAGCTATATCTAGCTAACAAGTTCACTGAGGATGTAACATTTGTCCGAGTACGCTAAGTACAATGATGCATCTATTATACTAAGATAAGGAAATTTCATCTCCCGACACAACTTCGTCATCTTGCTTTAGACGAATTGGTCATTTATGTACATTTGGTAATCGACTAATCATGGGAGTGCTAGAAGGATGCATGTCCCTGTTAAATTTCCTGAAATGGACATATACAAACTGGTGGAATAATATACCACAATCTCGGTCTTCTAGTTCAGAACATAGATAAGATCGAGATTTCCCAGGATTTTCATCTCAAATTCAGATTTTAAACAGCTTGTAAGATCTCTTATTCCATTAAGAGTACTTATCATGTCCATACCGTTGACATATACAGCTATAATTCTAAATCAGGAACTTATTTAATACGCATGGCATAAAACCATACTTGTTTATCCCTTCCCAATCAAATAGTTACTTAGACGGGTATACCACATCGACCTAATTGTTTAAATCAATAAGTGAGTGTTCCAATGTAACTGCAAACACACTCCGTGGTTTAGAGTCATTCGACTTAGGAAGCAAAAGAGTATGCAAATATCTTTGAGTCTAAATCTCTAAAGATATAACCACATTTACTATGTTTTAAGTTCTTTTGAAACTACCAAGCAAACTGATTAACTGAACATTATAATGTTCAAAAGAGTATGCAATCCAGGGGTTTGTGAGAAACCTCGCCCACAAGGTAATTCTTTATACTTTAAGACCTCATTCTTCTCACTACACTTTGTGAGAAATAACCACATATGTCCCACAGGATTTATACTTGGGTTGTTAGCACTACCACACCAAATACCCATATATTTGTCAAAGAACTAAGTTCTACCTGGATTGCCTGGGCCAAATATGCTCTTTATTTGAAATTAATCAAAATAAAGCATGGTTCGATCTCATTGTACTCTACTTTTGGAGCAACTATTTATTGATTATATCATCATTGTGCACGCATGATCCTTCCATTGACTCACGTGTATTCTCATAATCTGTTAGGATTTCATCGTTCTCTAGAATCATTTAAACCTCGGAGCGTCCTCCCGTTTGATTCGTGGACATATTTAGAGATAATTTTATGAGATGATTTCAGATGATATAATTAGGTTGTGCCTAACTCACCCGTTTTCTTTCTAGGTGAGCACTGATCGAACCTAGTGGTCTCTCTATCTTCCTTTATGGAGCCATGGCCTCAACCACACTTCCACCAAGTGTAGTTGTTACACCTTAGTTTTTCGATGCATATCCTTTACTAAGGATTTTTAACCTTACATGCACATTTGCAGTTGGTATGTGTGATCTCGTCAGTTTATCGATATCAGTGTACATTCCGAAGATCGATAATCCTTTTTTCACTTCACAATTCCATTTATGGAGTATATGAGTCTATATGAGACAAAATGGGAACACACCACGATATTCCATGTCGTTCCCTCGGAAAATACTTTTTCCTGCCTCCCCCTAACAAGGGGAAGACTATCCCATTAGAGTGACTATCCGCAAATCAGCGGTTGAGAGATCGCCTGTCAAAAGGTTTAAAAATACAGATAATTATTGGAAATTCTTGTCCAACAGAGTCACTTAATCATTTTTATGACCCATCATAGTACGATGTGGAGTCGTAAGGGCACATATTAGTGCAACCAAAAATGCGTAAGAACAAAAAAATGTCAGGCTTATATCCAGTTACCAACTGGTACGTAAAGAATGGTTGACCAATTGTGGGTCTAAAATGAATAAGTGAAGATGCGTGTAATATTTCATATTCCCCAAGCAGTTAAAGGTAGGTTTGTATGCATAACCATGCCTTAGGTACCATCTGTAACCTTTGATGATAGCCTTTGTGAGAACATAGGGTATATGATGCTCTTGATTGATCCTATCAAAAGAGCAATAACCATCAAGTCCTTTTGATGTACACTAGCTAGAATTTACAAGGGGTGATGATCCCTTACATGTATCATATGTGCTAGTATTTTTCCAAACACAAAATTTCTTGGGAACTATAGCTAGTACAAAATGTCAAAACATTTACCAGAGCCATAAGTCACTTTAATGGTCCGCATTCTGCATGAATATTTTTCTAAATTTCACCTTGTTTTCTTTGTAATATGGATTGTTTACCATTTGCATCTTAGGATGGTCTCGATCCTGTATTAATGGAGACTTTGTGAAATGAGCGATATGCTTTCTTACTTAAAAGCAATAGGGGGAGTGGGATCTAGTACTTTAGAAAACAATTACTGAGAGATATGTCGTCATTTAGCATTTTGTCAATCATTCTCCCGTTTTTGTTCACTCAAATAAATTGATGTTTGTATGAGTCCTTTCAAAACAATCATTATGTCACAACCAAAGTGGCTTTATAGTTATGCCCAAAGCCTGTGTGAGTCAATTCGTAACATTTCATCGTCGGAGTCAATATGGATTCAATAATCCAAATACTATAGTGACTACATTTCACTATATTGACTCACTAGTTTCTCTAATACATTAGATACTATAAAAGATGCACTCAATTACGTTTTCATCACTATGAGGTTCCACATGATATCCATTTGCATGAGTTTCTTTGGAATTTAACAAGGTGTGATTATCTCTTGGTACATGTAGAGATTTTGTGACATCTTTGTTCTATCTTGAAAACAAGTTTTGAGTAGTGATGCGCTCGATGATCCAATCCTCGTAGTCACATTATAAGAAAATAGTTCAACAACTAGTTTAAATTCCTTAAGTTAGTGGAAGAAAAACAATTATGAGTTAGACACTTCGGTCTTGAGAGTTTTAATAAATGGTGTGGCCTTATTACGTAATAAAAGTGGGATTCAACTCAAGTACTTTAGAGTGAATATATATTACGTGTCACCCAATATATCTCAAGTTCTTTAGAGAATTTATGTCTCGTGTTTTTGTTCCATAAGTGCAGACATTGGATCTAGTCAACTCAATAAGATAGCCAATTGGCCTGGAAAAGTTCTTGTTGCCATTAAAGTTGATGTGAAAATTGGTTGTTACTGTGATACACACATTACATTGTATATACCAACACCTATGACCAGGTGCATTTCCAACTCTTTCATTTATAATGGGAGATACAATTACATTTTAGCAGATCCCATACTCGGTTGATACTTGTGTATTGGTGTTATTACTACCGAAGACGAAAGTACATCTTTGTCTCATGATACATATGTCCCTTTTCACATGCTTTATATGAGTCGGTACGTCTAACCCACATTACTTCGGGGTTCTTTTCATTTTCAGTTTTGTTACATTTAGCTTAATTTGAGAAATTTCTTTATCTCAACAGGCCAGGAGAATTTCACAACACATGTCAACCACTTACTTTAGGTTGAATAAATTACTAAGATAGTTTTCTTGTTGTTATACTTCGTATACTAGTTCGCTAGTATCATGGATGAAGTAGAGAAATGGAAATTTTCTGACTCATATCACCTTTTTTAGTTCTTCCACAAAAATTGGGACAGATGTGATTTTATTTGCAACGTATTTTGAAAATATCGACTCTTTAATAGTCGAGCAAGTGGATTACATCCCACGGAACATTCAAATTTGGGAGACAATATCAAGTACACAATAATGGTCCAAGTACTTCTGAACCTCAAATAAATACATTGGAATCGAGTTGGTATAACCAATTGAACAAAAGACATCATTCAACTATAACCAATATCATATTCAAGAGAACAAAATAACAATAAAACCAAAATCCTTAATGGTCGAGATCAACGGTCATAGTTTGAGTTGACCGTTTATATAATGTGGACTTATCTTAAGACAAAATAAACAAAACTAGGCATGTTCTAAAAACAAATAAATAGGCCTAACAAGTACTCAATGTAAAAACCCACATTATAGTTGCATACCTCAAACTTTGATTCCCATTATATATAGGCAGAACCAGAATAATCTTGATCGCGCACATCCATCGGAACAGAGAATAGGAACCCAACTGAAACGGGCCGGAATAGGATAGGACCGGACTGGGTCGGGCCGGAATAGAATAGGTCGGATTTGGATCGGACCGATATGGGTTGGGTTGGATCGGACCCAACGTAAAAATATAGAGATAAAAAAAAATTGAAAATAAAATAAAATATTTAAAAAACATGTAATGGTACAAAGCAAATAAGGATAGTAATTACGACACTTATGCTCATATAAAATTTACACACCAATTAACATAATTAAAGGAAACATAATTAATAAGTAAGACCAACGTTATTAGTAATTAAGACAAACATTACAAATAACATAATTAAGGAAAACATAAATAAACAAACAATAAACATATTCTTACGTTACACACCAATCTCTTAAAAAATATTATTTTATTATTTCTTTTCAAAATCAATCATGACGGCATAAACGACATGATACAAAAACAGATGATACAATCAAATATAATATAATAATATAAATTATATATGATCACAATCAAATACATGGATCAGATGATACAAGAAGAGAGGGTTAGGTCACTAATTTATAATACTATTTTGTATTTTACGCTAATACATTCATGTAAAATCAGTTTTGATTCTTTTGAAAGACACCTCCTCGTGACCCTTGCACATTATTAAACAAAAGAAACTGTATAAAAATGCAAGTATGACGAACGGCAAGACGACTTCTGAACAAAAAAAACAGCTAGCAGAATCGAATTCAATCACTGAGAATCAATCATAATCAACATCATAAACGTGTAATAAGGTATCTCCTTATCAGCTATTCACTTTTAATTTGTAATTAGATCAAAAAATCTCTTAATTTCGAAATCAGTAAACCTCTTTTGTTTTGATTTAAACCTAAATTCAACTTTCTTCTTTCCCCCATGATATGATTTATTGATAAACTAGGCCTTGTTATTGGTTAATTTCTATAATCATACCAATTGTGGCACGAAAACTTATGAAATCCCTTTTATTCCAACACCCTTAGTTATGGAAAGATCAACCGGCGACACCGGTGTTAAGCTATAAGATCAACTATCTATTTTGAGGACATGATCAACCATACTCATCGTCTTAACATACTCGAATCAAAATTAGCAGTCTAAACTTTGGAATCAAATTAGCTAAGGGAACATAAATTTTCATATTTTATCATATCATCACGGTTACACAGTGGCTTGCATAAAATCTAAATTCATTTATAAATAGGATCCACCAATGCCACTTTGGATCGTGATAAAAGGTACTAATACCATAATGCCATAAAAATGGGAGTTACACCTAAACCAAAAGCATCAAGAGAGATACACCAGAATGAATTGCTAAACGGGAAACACACTAAAACAAAATGCAGAGACAGAAAGAAATATGATTGACAATTCCTATGTGTTGTTTTATTTTTTGAATCGTGTCTTAATGGTGCTTAATCTTCAGCAATGGTGGATGCCGATGTAGAATTAGGCATCTTCTGCAGGCAGGATTTCTTGCGAGGTGGTTCATTATCGGTCACATGCTCATCTTCAGGACGAATGATTTCGGGGTATCCCGAGCAGATATGGTTGGAGTTGGTGCTAGAGGGGGCGAAGGAAACTTTGCTACAGTGAAGCTTGGGATTTCGAGATATTTCATGTTATACGGAGTTATCAGTATGAGGTAATCCTGGAAGACAACGATGAGTGATTCAAAGGCGGCATGCACTGTTGCCAAGCCTTCAACCTGGTTGAAAAAATGAAGTTTGTAGTTAGATGCACGATGAGTTAAGTAACATATCAGAAATTAATGTAGGAATTCCACTTGCAAATCGTGTACCTCGCCCTTAGCCACAACATCCAAAGCTGGTAGATGGACAATTTTTGGACTTTGCTGTCCATGGCAACAAAAAAGGAGGTACCCGATGATTCCTCAACTTCCAATCTTAGAAGGTATCAAAATAACCATGGACCAAACCATTGTCAGTAGATGTCAGTTTCAAGTATAGGAACAGGTACTAATTTAGCATTGAATAATGTCCAGAGCCTGGGAACCAGTTCATCTATTTGGACCTTGCATCTAGGGCACCAATGGTCCCTTGTGTTTCTCACCAATTTAGTTGTGCAGTTGTGGCATCACAGGTAGTACCAGCCTTTCTCAGTGGAAATACCAATAGCCTTGGAACGATAGACTTATTGGTTTAGTACTTGAAAAAATGGTAACACAGTTAACACAATATTAGGAGAAACATAACCGTATAAATATTTTGGTTGGTGAAAAGGCAAATAACAAACATGACCATACATTTTACCCAGATTCCCACTTTGTTTCTAGCAATTGGGAAATTGACTTTTTAGTGTAAGCAATGGATTGGGTTGCCTAATTGTAATCAATTCCCGCTGGGAGTGTGATTTCAAGTGGAGGTGTTCGGCGGGAAGACCTAAACCAATATGAAATCATAAGCTAGAATACTCTATTATGTTTGTATGTAAACATTCAAAATCATGATTAGTTGGAAATTTTTTTTTTACCTTTCTCTAATATGCAAGACCTCTGTAATATCGAGGTCAAAGTAATTTTAGTTGCATTAGCTGAGGAAAGCGAGGCCTTGCCTGGATAATCACATGGGATAATTTATTATGCAAGGATGGAATAAAGATAAGTTTGTTTACAAATTCAACCAATTTGGTCATTAAAATTTATGTACCTAGATATTGCTTGACATAGAGACCAGCAACCACAGCCACAACGGGCAGTGGATTAAGTCCATGCTCTTCAAGGTTCCTGGTAAGCTCAGAAGTTGACTCACCCCATAGTGTGACCTTAAGCTTCATACAACTGTTTTCGGACGAAACATGTAACTGGGTGAGGTAGGCGTAACCATCAAAGACTAAACTAAATTCATATCACATGTGTTAACTTAATTTTTCTCGAACCTACCATATGTTTTCTAGTGTTAGTTCGCGCATGAAACATGCGTTGCCAGAACTTCGCCTAAGCTGCTGCAAGTTTGTGTGGCGTGTTAACACACCCACAACATCTGCAAACAACAAACAAAAATTAGTTGATTTAAACACGGTTTGGGAAACAATGGATAAGATATTCACTGGAGTCACCAGTAAGGTAAGTACTGGCGGGAGCAGCTGCAAGGTCCTCAAGCTCCGTGAAATTGAACTTGTGGCGAGGAATCGACGCAAATCATGGGACGGTTAGCAGATGTTGAACTAACTTAAAAGCCTACATACTGAAACATCATCAAAGTCAATCCAGCCTACCATTGTTATGTTCATCAGAGAAAACTACATAATTCAATATTTCACGCAATTCATGTCAACATAACCTATCTGCTGGAATGCAAATCATTTTAACCCATCAAATATTCACGAGACAACAGTGGCTCAGCCGTTGCAGTGGACGTGTTGTTGCTTATGGCTTTGTGAGCTCTGGCCCTGACCCTGCTACCGTTGGGGAGCATATTTCCTGGCTGGGTAATACAATATTTCCTATCTGCATGGGCTGGAAGTAAAGTGGATCCACTAAGAAAAAAAGAGACAGTTGGAGAACGAATCAAAATTTTGTAACAATGTCATTACCAGGAAATTATAAAATTCAAAACCCTAATAACCACTCCCGATGATACTAACCTGTTGTCTAAAGTTGATTGTGGCTTGGGACACCAAATGTGAGGCAGAGAGGAATCATCTGGTAATGGGTCATTAAAACCCATTTAAAGAAAACATTCCTCAAGATTTGTAATCCCATATGTAAAAACAATATCCAAATGAATGAAGACAACATCAAAAAATTTATGTTCCAGGCACAATGAATTAAGAACCGGAAGACATAAACAAACCTAAGAAAAGATATGTAACTAAAGTAACCCGTGCCTACGGATATGATGGCTATCAAATTCATTTACAATTAAATAGATGTATCGTTGAATACCCAATTACTGCCTCACCACACTTTCAATGATCCGCTATGAATACTGCGTGTTACTAATGGGATTTTTGAAAACTGAGCAGACATCAATAGATCCGTTCCTTTGTTTAGTAACATATTCAAGTTACTGTACGACAAAAACTGGTAAAGGAAAAAAACATACTTTCTCGTGGAATTTCAATAAGTAGAAACCTAATACATGTACACATGGATATCAACCTTCTAGTTATAACTACACAAATAATTTTGGAAACCAAGTACCCAATTGAATAATGGACTTCATCGAAATAAAAAATACACCACGTCACCAACATATATATAATGTATACTAAAATGTAAGTACGTCATCCAATAAAACATAATGTAACTGATGAAAAAATAATTCAACGTGCTAAACTGCTAATAAAACTACGACAAAACTATATAAAATAAAATAAATACACTACCATTTGAGCACCAAAATCGTTTGTTCATAAAATCATATAGAATAAGTAAATACAGACACTCCCATTGGATATTTTCAACTGGTTCAAACTCATTCTTACCTTCATAAAGATCTACTTATATTTGCATTCTCACTTGTTGAGATGTTACCTTTGATTTTGTTGCTGCCCCAAAAACCTGTGTTACAAAAAAACAATATATGTTACTACTTGTTATTATGGGCAAATGAATAAATTTCTTCCACCAAAAGTAGCAAAAACTAATTAGAATAAACTTTAAAGAGCTTGATCTGTAAACCGTATGAATTGACAGTTCGTCGTATTACTCAATTTATAAAAACCTATGAATTGCACTACAAATATCCAAACAAAAAAAACTACTTTAGAATCAAATTATCATTACGAGGAAGTTCCACTACTAATTTCAAAATGAGTTCGAAATTACCTTTCTAAGAAGGAAAAGTTCAACCATTAATGCAATTTCGCTCCCTTCAAGTCTTCTACTTTCAAGATAGTGTTGCACAATAGGCTTTCCATAGTGCACATATACTACAATCCAACAAAAATGGCCAAACACAGTGGAAGAAAGAGTCATACACATTATTTGATGTAAGTACATATAAAGCACTAAAGATTTCTCAAATTTCCAGCTGAAGTGATTCAATCTCCAAAATCAAAAACACATTAAAAAAATAAGTAGAAACTGAGAAGTTCAAGTTAGAGTACTCTCACCATGATAAGATACTTAAAACCGAAGTTCCAAGCTATCAGTAGTATTCGCCTATAGTTCAACATGTCCAATGGATTCAGCTCGTCCAATATGCTCCTCACAAAAAAGAAAGAAAAAAAAAAGGATCACTCATTTACAAAGTAAAATTGAAGTCATCTTTAAGTACAAATCATTATAAGAATGAGAAATCATTTCAACCTTAATCTGTGCATACCATTATTATATCTAAAAAAGAGATCAAAATAAGATTAAACATATGCAATTACATAGAAATAGCATTACCAAAAATATCTTCTCAAGATTGAAAAGGGGTGAAAAATTTGTCCTCATTTTTTCTCATAACTCAGATGACCTGTATGACACATGATCTGATAAAAGGCATCGGATCCCAATCTTAAACATCCACAGTTTGCGCGTTATGCAGCTGAGAGGAATCATTTCTTAAATATCTCGAACGGATGTGTAATCCTTTTCGTTAAGAATTAGGTTTAATTGTTTCAGGGAAAATAGAACTTCTTGAGTCATAGAAAGTTAAATCTTATATAACATACTTTGCAAAGGTTCCTTAACCATGGATTTACATTTTGTGTGATCATAGTTTTCGACATCACCAATTATTTGCACTTAGAGCAACAACAAAACCAATGCTAAAGGAATTCATTTGGCGCAGAAGGTACATCAGAGAAACACCGATAACTACAATATTGGTTGGTTTCTTTCCTACTGAGTTCTTCACTCCAATATTCGCGACTTGAGAAGGTATGCACCAAGACACATTAAACGTCTTTGCAATCAAGCACCATAGATGTACATGATTATGCCATTAAGTATAGAAATGACATTTAAATTTCTAAAACTAAGCATCTTCTCAAGTGTACCATTGCAACGTTGAGAGCTCTAAATGAATCAGTATCTTTTAATAAGAAATGTTCACCGACATGTTGAGAGTTCACCCAAAAACTAATGTTTAAAAGATCAGGGATATCCATAAAGCAAATAACAACAAAACATGTAAGGTTCCTCCACTACTTGTGTCATTAGAAATTCTTAGGAATAAATAAATAACAATACTCACCTTACCACTCATCTGGCTTGGATCATAACGTTACTCTGCGGAAACTCATTTTCAAGCTTTTTCTCAAACATTGGAAGGAAATAAGTACTATTTCCCTGTTGACAAATCACCTTAAATCACCAAAACTTTATAATAATTATGATCGTAGAACTCTTTAGAATCACACCTAAAGAAGATGACCTAATCCTATACAATATTGAATAAGTATAAATAAATAAAAAATTGAATGGAAAGCTCAAATAAATCCTAGAATTGAAACTTTAAACTTAAGCCAAAGAAGTCCATTACATCCCTGTCTAGAACTGGAAAAAAAGAAAAAGCTGCAGAAATCAGATCTCCATGGACGACGACTTGTGATTATCGGAGAGTGTATGTTGCACAGGATATACGAATGATGAAGCGCACATAATTTCTAGATTCTTGATCAATGTATCATTTAACTTTGATCGATTTTATCTTTTAATTTCAAATCCATCAAAAACGATTGGATTTCTTCTTTCTAGATAGGCCTAACAACATTTCTCATTTTTTGTTCCTTAAATGCAGCTACAACAATTAGGTTGACTATTCGTTTCTTCTAGTAAAAAATTAAAAAAAAAGTAAAGGGAGTATCATCTTCTTAATTATCAATAAACGATTCATAATAATCAAAAACGAATTCTTCCGAAGAAATGGTGGACCAAAAACAATAATTAGCAAAATTATTTTGATGGAATTGAGCTTTAGAAATGGAAATAATATGGATAAGCTTTTATTGACCAACTACAACATGCACAGAGATAGAAGAAAATAATGTTTAAATATTGGAAAGGGAAGAAATATACAGAAACCACTGACAACATCTATGGCATGATTCAACACAGATCCAAAATCATCTCTTGAATTGAAATCGAATGAAGAAGTCGAATGACTGTGTGCAAGTGTAAAACTCTCTGCCTCCCTCTTTCTCTCTGCTAATGGTGATCTCCCAAGTAGACGTAAATGGAAGAAGATGATGAAGAAGAAGAGGCATTAGAGAAAGGCGTTTTATTTTCTCTTTATAGGAAATAAAACCAAAAGACCTTGGGAGAGAAGCGTTTTAAATGAACGCCACACGTACGAGATGTAAGGGGTGGTATGAGGAACCACAGCCCTTGATTTATTTTTGTCTGGACAAATCATGACCACCACTAACACATACAAACTTAGCCTAACTTTGAACTTGTTTGTTTGCAGCTGACTCGGTGTCTGGGTCTGAGTCAACCCATGACTCGCACCGAGTCAGCAGTCAGATCGTTTGTTTTCCACTTATTGTAATCCCTGACTCGTGAGCTGACTCACTATCAACCTCTGACTCGGACCCTATGGACTCAGGTACAGGGATACCACTGAATCACTCGCTCCAACTCCTGACTCGTTTCATTTCCTTTCTCTCTTTTTTTCTCTCGTTTCTTCCATCCATCGAGACCAGCGATGGAAAATGATGAAAAACCCGATCTGATGTCTCATTCATCCCTTCTCAACAAATCTAATCATCTCCTTCATCGGTATCAACTAATCTCTCCATTGTTTCAACTCATCATCTCGTTTTAAAAGGGTCATCAACGTCAGGAAATAAAGAAGAGGGATTAAAGGTTTCAGAAGGTATAATAATTTTGTTCCATCTTGTTTCTTTTAGATCCAGGGGTTTCCTGTTATGATGGATTATATCTGGGTCTATTTTGTTTTGGGGTTAAACATTTGTGGATGTTTTGGGGTTAAACATTTGTGAATCCATTGTTCTGTATGTGTCAAGCTATTAAGAGATTATTCTGCTTTTGGGGTTAAACATTTGTAGATGTTTTTACAAGGTGAGAAGAAAAAACCCCTTTACTTTTCAAATCTAGGATTTTAATAATTTCTGTTTATTTTCGATGATTTTTTATTTTTTTAGAGATTTCTTTCTCTGCGTGGTATTGAAATTGCTGATTTCTACTTCTGATCCTTGCAATTATTGATTTCTTTAAAACAGTGAGTTTTGTGTAGCATTTATAAACCCTAATTCACCTTCTACTTTTCTGATCTTTTTCACAGCAGTTAAGATCTAGGATACCACCACTGCTGCTCAATTTCAGGTGATTCAATGTCCCCAGTTATTCTTTTGTTGAAGATTTAGATAGTTTCGAGACTTTTTTTATTGATTTTTTACATTTCAATGGTCTTTGTTGCAGGTGGATTCTTAGTTTGCAGGACAATTTGGAAATTCTTGGTAACTTGTCATTTGGAAATTACTTCAAAACTCAATTTAGAGAATCTTAGATTGTTGAGATTCGTAGTTCCATCCGCAGATTGGTAACATGAAGTTAAAATTAAGAATCTCACTTCATTGTGCTTGTGATATCATGTTTGGAAGGAAGGAATTGTTTCCGTTAATTGTGCCGATTAGCTCGATTATGCCAATAATAATTTGTAAATTGGGATTCTGTTGAATTTAGAAGCAACTTAGGATCCATTTTATAGGCACACGTTGAATGTTTAGCTTTTAATTTTAAGAACTGCCCATTGAAATCATACAGTGCTTTGTAGAAGCCCATGGGGTTTATCGAGTACTTGTGCAATAACATAGTTGATTAAAGGTTTTTATTTGTATATGTGGTTATGGTTGAAATGGTGTTTGCAATAGAATTTTTGGGTGTAATAGTATTAGTGTGGCCTAAGCAAAGTCTAAGGTCTGATTGTAATGGAAACAAGATAGGGATATATGTCAGATTTTGGAAACTAAAGTCGAATCATTAATGGTGTATGTAATGGAAACAAGATATGGATATTGTCTGACTTTGGCAACTAAAGTCGAATCATAAATGGTATATATGGGGTTGGTCCTGCTACATGTTCCAAAGCGTATGTCGCTGAAACTGGTGGTTTAAGTACCCATGCGCCTGTTGGGATGGGGAATCTGTTCTTTGAACCACCTGTTAAACTACCCACCAAACTTACCAGTGTTAGAATATATGATGTTGTAGTTAAAGTGTAAGCTTTCTCAGATCTGCATTTCTGCAAGGGATAGAGTAGAGATGCCTGATGTGGATTTCTTTGTTTGTCTTCCTCTTTTTTTATTTTAGCTATCTTCTTTGTAGTCTTTTGGCTATCAATTAATAAAGTTTTTGAATTAGCAAAAACAAAAGAACCCTCATTTCATAGAAAGGTGAATAAGGCTTTTGTCAAAATTGTCTACAAAGAGGGCAACTAGGATTTATTGTTGGTAATATCCCCTAAGCACAGTTTCATCTGAATGTTTGTATTCTTGGTTATAAAGAAATAAGAGATACATACCCAGTCTCTCATCATTCATCATTCATTGTGCCCTTTGATAATCATTTTGGTTTCATCCTCTGTTAGGCTCCATTGAGCTGTGTAATTTAATTTGATTATATTGGCTTGTCATTTAGTAACCAGTACTACTTCATAATGTTTTTGTTCAACTTCATAATGTTTTTGTTGAAAATTTGCAGAAAAATACTATCTATGTGATGCTGCGTACTCTCATACACAGGGGTTTATGTGTCTGTATCGCAACATAAGGTATTGGATAGGTGATTATCGAAGAGTACCTCCAACAGCAAAAGAGGAGAAGTTTAATCAAGCCCATGCTCGATTGAGGAATGTGATTGAGAGAGCATTCGGGGTATTGAAAGTAAGATTTCCCGTCTTAAGTAAAATGCCTTCTTACTCATTTGAGACTCAAAGAGATATCGTCATTGCCTGCATGTCAATACATAACTTTCTACGTCGTAATGCATTGGATGATTGGCTATTTAAAGAATATGAGAATGAGACATTTGATATGAATGAGACACATGTGGAAGTCGAAGTGGAAGCGGAAACGGAAGAAAATGCACCTCGTCTGTTTGGACGACAAGAGCAGATATATATGAACAACTTACGTGATGAGATAGCTAGCCTCCTTTAGATTTTGTTGCTTCTGCTTCTTTTATGTTTGTAGGAATGAAGTCTTTAGATTTTATTGTTTGGTAATGTTTAATTCCATCAAAAAGAAAAGTTGTTTAGACTGGTAGTGAACAATTTGTGATGTTACATAAAACTTCTGTTACATAAAAATTCCGAGCAATTAACTTCTGTGTAATTTATTTTGAGAAGTTTAAGCCAATGTAATTTATTAATTTGAAATCTAATATAATTAACTTCTGTTTAGAGAAGTTGTTTTATGGAATTAAAAATCTCATATAGCTAAAGTTTGCTCATGGGTTGAAGTTTTAGGTTGTTAGACTAGTAGTGAACAAGTTGTTTGAAATGTGCACAAGGGCATTTTCTGTCCAAAAAAATCCACTCAGCTGAGTCAGATCTGACTCACAAAACAAACATATTTTCTGACTCAGACCTTAGTGAGTCAGATCCAGATGAGTCAGGTGATTTCACTCAGATCCAGACGACTCAGATGAGTCAGCTGCAAACAAACACCACCTTTGTTTTGTACTAATGACTAGATCTCAACCCGTGCCGTAACGGCACGGGTATGTTTATCAATTTTCGTAAAGATGCACCGATACTAATTTCGTGTTATACAAAACGTATTTTCCCTGTCATTCCCCCCCCCTTTGAATAGGTTATCCCTGAATGGATTTTGTGTTTGTAATAATTTTCATAATTTAGGAATATGTTCATATTTTTGATTTACCATTGCGACTGCATTAGGCATTTGAATAGTTCGTAGTGACGAGTCGTGTCTTGCACTACAACGTCCTCCAAGTTACCACATTATTGACTGAAATGATTGGAGAATCGCAATCAGGACGTGAGATATATTTGAGATGTATGTATGATGTATCTTTTTTTTTTATGATGTATCTTGACTTGAGTCCTTGATTATTGGAGCATCCGAAATTTGCTCACCCCGTATTTTCTCGTGAATCATCATTAATCCAACCCGTTTGAATAACGAATTCTAAACCATTACATATAGCTGGCTGCGCTAATAAATCCGACGTCCACCCGTATTTCATTAATTATCAGGATTAGACAATTAGACGAAGAAAATAGAAAAGAAAAGATTTGGGTGTTACATATATTTATTTATTTTATTTTTTTGAAAGAGATTGAGATTGAAAGCATTTCAATATATAGGTAAACACATAAAATTTGTGAATTACACATTCTTTATATAAAAACAGATTTTTTTCGAGCAACGTGGTTAATCGGAGCTTCTGGTTGATTCTGACCCCACCATTCTAAATTTCAGCCAATAGAATTTCAAGAGAATCTTTTGGTCCCACAAAATATTATTTGGCCAATCACATTTTAGAAAATAGTTTCCTAAAATTATAAAATCTTATTTAATCTTAGAAACATATCAAAACAAATATACACAATCTCAACATTACCATAAAACGATTTCATAAATATCCATAAAACAATTTCATCGTGATGAAATAAAATAAAATATGCCATGTTCATCATGATTTCATCGTAAAATTAAATCAATCATATGAATAAAAAAAATAATCCAATGTCCATTTACATTTTTTGTAATCAAATCACTTAATTACAACGCCTAACTACGGATAAAAGAAAATACTTGCAATTACACTTTCAGTTGGTATTAAATATCTAAAAAAAATTCATGAGAATATACCTGATTAAAAGAACAAATTTAAATCACTGATTAAAAGAAAATACCTGAATTATGAATGCCCGAATGAATCCAGTGAAAGGTTTGTTACTCCTGTACAAATAAAAATAATAGAAAATCATTAGGAGTATGATTTCCAGAGGGGAAAAAAACGGTGTCAGCAAAAAAAAAAAATCATTACGAATATGATTTCCAAAGGAAAAAAAATCGTTATCAGCAACAAAAGAAAAAAAATGGGAATATGATTTCGAAGGATATCAAAATAATAGGAAAGAAAATATTGGAGTATGACATCGGAACTATTAAGATATATGCATATATTAGGATATATTCATATGTTAGGAGATATTTAATATCTACTAATACAAACAAATGTGAATATCAAAATAAAATAAACTTTATTCTCATATTTGCTTAATTTTTTCATACCATAATTTAAAATAAAATAAGCCTAAAATAAAAACTAAATTAAATAAAACCGATTTTGTTTTTTCTTGTTATGTCTTGATATGTATTATATTTTTCGTATAAAAAATATTTGCAATGAATAATTATAGTATTATAGTGATATGAGAATAATGTGGCTAACCAAATTTACCAATGTTTTGTAATTATTAGGATGTTGTTTCCTAACATAAAGATTTTCTTTCCAAAACAGAGATTTTGTCTTTTGGATGCTCTCTATATAAAGCGCTGGAGCAAAGGTAACGTCTCAAGGTTTTTTTTTATTCATTTTTTTTAATCTTGCTACGGTTTTTTTTATTCATTTTTTTTAATCTTGCTACGGTTTTGCTTTTTCATCAGGGCGCTGCTATACCTCTTCTCCGATCAACGACAAGGTCGCATATTGATAAGGTGGTACATTTACATGAACGTTTCTTTTTGCTTTTTAGTCTTTTTTGCTTTTTAGGGTTATGTTGTTTTCTTCTGTTTCCCGATGTTTAGGATTTTATTAACTAACCTATTTTAGGATTTTATTGACTAACCTATTTTTTTGCTATTTGTTTTGCACATGTAGCATTAAAATTATAATCAGTTAACAGGAATGGCGGCCGTAACCGCTGCTCATGAGAACTGGTAATTTTATTAATCTTGCTATCAAGAAAATTAATCTTGATACTTTTATCTCTTATGGGTGTTCTTTGATTTTGAAAATTTTATTTAATTTTTGGTGCATAGCTACAAAATCAGAAAATTATATAGCACGGGTTTTGATGAATTCGCGTGTGATGACCTAGGTAAATCTTATACGTCAATACTTTTGTTAATGGCTTTGTACTAAATAATTTATTTGGCTTTGAAGTTGTGTTATGATTTTCAACGCCTTCATACTTCATCTTTATTTGTTATCTTTTCTTTTTTAGCAATTTTTCCTTTGGAATATTGGTCAAACATCAGGTCGAGTTGCATGCTGTCGATGCCAAGTGTTCCAAACACTAAACAGAACCACTTGGTTACTCATTACGTATATGAAGAACATAATGAGAGAAACAAAATTTAGTTTTCCCTACCTTTGTTTCATTTATTAGAATTTTTTTTTTTGGAGTTGTTGTTCTTAGTAAAATAAAAGGAGCTCAAAGGAAATTCTGTAGTGTCATGTTTTAAAGACTTAAAAAAAAGCACCCCTAATTCTATATTAACATGTACTTTGTTTTGATCCATGGCATATATTTTGGTGCTATCTTTTTTCTTCTTTTTCTTTTTGGTGTTTCAGTGGTCCACGGTTGCTCTTTGTTTTGCAGGTCAGCTCATCGATGAATGTTGAATAAACGAGTTAGAGTGGCTATATCAAGTGACAACCGCTGCATTTGTAGCCATATTTGGATTATTTTATTTTTTTGATGAATTTTAATCTTCATTATTTCTTCTTCGCAAGTGGATTCTTTCCTTTTCCTCTGTGGTAAATGTTAAATCGTTTGCTCCAATTACTTTAGGTCTACTATTGGTGTTGCCTTTAGTGTTCCAGTTACCAACCATAAGGTAATATATGGAATCAGTTTTATTTGTTTTTTCTAAGAATGGTGTAACTTCTTTTTAAATTTGCTGCATCTAACTTGGTTTGTGTTAATTATTAACCCTTTGCTTTTTATCCTTCATTGTTGCACATATGTATGGTTTAGCGGTGTAGGTATATAGGTCGTTTTGCAGCTCATTTGTGTTGGTTCTGGGGAGTGGGGAACCATTTTCAAGGTGATGGTCATTGTTGTTGATTTCCCTACTTCAGGTTTGTACTATTAGCTTTTATTTTTAACTGCATAAATATGAGAAAAATCATACCAGGAACATGTTTCTTATGAAAATTCTGGAAAAGGTGATATCCCATGCACTCATGTGAAAGTCTACATTGGACATTTGTTGAATCACCACATTGAATAATCGACTTAGTTGACTGGCATGTGAGTATATACCTAGATGTTTAATCTTAATTTGGTTTTGTTTGTTTTTCTTTGTGACGACATAGGTATCCAGAATGCAAAGATACTAATGATATTTTTTATTTCGCGTTTTTTCAGTGTAAGATATGCAACTGATATCGCCAACGAAAAATATGCGCTCATGGGTCTATAATATATATTTAGCTGCTTGCCTTATCCTGACTTCAGCAGATGCTAAGCGAGGGCATCATAAATTCTGTATGGAGCGTTGCTAATTTAAATTTTTTGTTGATGATTGCAAGATTTTAGATGACTTGTGATGACAAATTAAAATGAGTCTCTCACAAAAAAAATAAAAAAACAAAACCATAAATAGGATTCTTCTAAAATCGCAGACCATTGAAAAAATGTCCTAAAGTCATTTTATTTTCAAATAACCTAACCTAAAAGGGAGTTGTAAATCTTTTTCTGGAGCGGTGGGTTCGAATCTAAGTGCATAAAATCCAATACAAAAGTTATATGTGAAATAAATAAGTAAAGCGGGTGGAGAACCGAGATTATACCCCAGCTCCATCAAGGATGATGTTACGAAGGAGAGGTTTTTGGGTGGCCTGACTTAATGCTTCCTTGACTGTGAAAATGAAGGAAATGGATACCTTATATATGATTAGTTACAAGTTCTGAAATACTATCTTTGTTTTAAAAAAATACGTTGATTTCATGTACAAACTACACATGAAACAAGCCTACGGAGGGAGTAATTACTTCTCAAATTTATTGAATTAAATTTTTTATATCAATTCATTTATAGGTTTTACTCCCAAAATCCATTACAAGACATCATTTACACTTGGGTTCCAAAACTGTTTATCTAATAATTCACGGGTCTCTGTAAACTTACCCAATGAAAAAAACTTACCCAATGAAAAAAATCAGGTTTATCTATCCCTATTGGAATAACTCACCGACCTCACAATTAATTTACCCAACGGGATCAAGTTTAAGTATCATAGAGTAAGCGCTCCTAAACAGGCACGCAGATTTTAACTATCATACATTAGCAGGTTCCAATATGAATTTTAATGCGTTTGTTGCGCCAAAATGAAACACGTTAGTATAGTGGAATTCACAGGTATGTAAGCCTACACAATGATTATTTAAATATTTATGTGCATTCACTATATTCACAGGAATTGATTTTTAAATATACAAAATACTCAGAGAAATCATGTATCCAATTACTCTTAATTTGAAATTTTATTTATCGTGTAAATTACAAGTACATATATAGTGTCGGACAATTCTTATAGTTGTCGAATATATTTCATTGCATTATTTCAATTCGACTGAGGTAGAGGATATATCGATTCGCCGTACGGGTAGTTTTTCATAATCATCTCAGTTATTTCATGAGAAAGTATTTCTGTTTTTTTGATTTTATTTTTTCTGATTTTATTTTTTTTGTATTTATCCATGAGAAAGTATTTCTGAGTTAGTGCAAAAATCGAAATAAAACCAAAAAGAACGCCAAGAAGTTACCAAAAAAAAATATCTGCTCGATATCCATTTAACCTTGATAAAATACCAGCCTAAATTCTATTTAACCTTGAAAATATCCGCTCGATATCCATTTATACATAAAAGATCAAGTGCCTAAACATGATTTATTCTTTTACATTATGATGTATCGCGATTTTGATGACGCTTCTGCGGATAAAGCAAAGGTATATAATAATTTAATGGACTTAAAATGAAAGAGTATAATGAGTTCTAGAAAGAATCAAAAATTTGGAAAAAAAAACTCGAGCAGCATAACTTTTAATCAATTTACGAAGTTGAAATAAATACTGCATGTTTTGAAGATATTGTGTTGCACTTCTTTATTTTATTGCCTGTTTCATTATTGGCTATTAAAATATTTTATTTGTTTTTACTGTCACGGACTTCTTCAATTTTTAATACTTTCTTCTAAATATTTTTTATTTTTAATGAAATAATTCTAAATACAATCCAATATTTAATAAGCAAAAAATAGACCCGTACATGACATGGAAGACAAACTAGTCTATTAAATTTGAGAAAGACACAAACATCTGACGCTGATCCCTTGTTGTCTTGTTTCTTTCAAAATAGATAAGCGGGTATCCACAACACATTAGCACTAAGGAATTCTCGAATGCGAATAGTGTAACAGACGCATTTTTTGTCTAAACAAAGTGTCTTCTCTGTGCTTATATAAAATTCCAGGATTTTTAACATATCAATTACATTGGTATAATACCCGAATATGTCCGTGTTTAACTCATGCACCAATACACCATGTTTCTTGTCAGACCCACATCTCGGCTCTTTGAGAAACCATTTGCGGCGCCTTGTCAATAAAACGAAACCGTGTTCAACTGAAACAACCCTAATTATTGGTAAAAGATGAAAAGCATGATTAATGACGGAGTCCAGAAAGATGAGTAACAGTGGGAGTAAAGAGTACCGACTTGGGCGTTTTTAAAATTGTATTATTAGCCCACTAATGAAAGTGTACCCATGCGGGATTGGAGGTCACATGCTTGAACAACATCAGCGGGCCTTTCGATCGTAAAGCACAAACAATCTGGACCGCTAGTTATCTAGACTAACTTAGCCATGACCTCTTTTATACGATAGATGTTGATTTATTGGTAAATCATCAAAACCTTCTCCCGATCCAAAAACTCCCCTATCTTTCTCATCAAATCTCTTACGGATTAACAAACTCAATGTTCTGCTAAATTTCACTGTTTTCCAGTTCCAAGTAAACCAATTTCACACTCACACGGCCCCCAATCAGCCACCGACTTAGGTAGTATTACCTGATAATGATAACCATAAAAAATCAATTTCCCCCGTTTAGTGCTTTCAAGCTGTTACCCTATTATTCTTCCAAATCATCCTCCACCGATACGTATCAGAACATAATTTTTTTTTGTTGTTGTAGTAATTGAATTTCTATCCCTACTTTCGATGGACTTTACAAATATTCTTATCATACAATAAATATATCTTTTTTCATCTATAAACCCATCAGGGATCCATTAACATTTTTCTTATTTTCATAGTTACCCTTCCCCTTTTAAGTTTCGATCGATTCACTTCCTCTTTCAATTTTTCTTTCTTTCTTTCTTTCTTTCTTTCTTTCTTTCTCTCTGTTCCTTTGAAACACCAACAACACTTCTACAACGACCACCACCAGCTCCACCGCCGCCACTACCAGTTCGGTCCATTACATCACAACCACAACAAACCACCACCGTTACAACGACCACCACCACTGTTATGACGATCACCACTTTCTTTTTTCCGAATTAAATGAGCAATTATGATCAAACATGAATCGAGGTTATGATTTAGAGATTTGAAATAAAAAATCAAATCGAAAACTATTATGATTTTTCAGATCTAGAATTTTAGGTTTCAATTTCTGAAAATTTTTCGAATTGAAGACTTGCATGTTCGAATCATTGAAATTGAAGACCTAAAAACCCAGTTGCGGAGATTTTCCAAATTAATTTCGATGTTTATTCTGATTCGAATCATCTTTTGATTCGATTCGTCTTTGAAATAGGTATGTTTCTGCTTTCTCTTAGGTTTATTAATTTTATTTTGGTGTATAGTTTTGATTCATTGCAGTAACTAGGGGTCACTGGATCATGCAAATTGCAACCGGTTTTATTGTTGTTGATGAGACTTTTGAACAATTGTTGTGTTTTAAGCAGTAGTAGTGGTAGTGGATTTTGTAGTGGAGGTTGTGGTAGTTATTTCAGTGGCGGTGGTTGCTGCAACACTGGTGTTTGTGGTTGGTGATAGACACATTTATGTGTCTATTTTGTTCTCAATACTATATATTGTTGGCACTCGATTTTGTACTAATTTTGTTATTTTATGTATTTGTAGGTATTTTTTTGGAAATAAATATTTTAAGAAAATTCGGCTCGAAAAGTTGATTTTGGCACCCGGAGGACACGTGTTATTCGGACTCCCAAGTTTGGATAAGGGGTAACCTAATTACTAAGGGGCACCCCCAGGTCACCCCCAAGGCATCTGCTATTCGCACCCCAGTCCAGGATAAGGGGCACCTTCTTCAACAATTTGAAAACTGAAAATTGGCGGGAAAATGTTCACAGTTCAGGAGAATTTTCGATCGAAGAAATGAAGTAGTTGTAGGTCGATTCAATGGCTGAATTTTGGCAGAAAGACGTGATTTAGCCTAAGGAAGATATTTTGGGTGTCGAATTTGATCGGAATTGGCTGGAAATATCGATTTGATTCTCGAGCTCAAAACAGAGCTACACGGAGTGAACACGACCTGTACACGGTGTTTTGTGTGTTTTGGTTGTGCATGGAAGTGTTTTGGAGGAGTTGGATGACTTATGAGGCATGTATAAGGCTTACTAGAGCGTGCAGGATCGAAGTTTACGTGTGAAATTCTAAATCTGGTAAGAAAATATTCAAAAATAATGTTATTCACTGCCGAGTAAAGACGAATTATTTGGAGTTATGGCGAGGGATTTCAGCGTGTCTTTGAGTATAAATATGATCTTTGGGTCTACTAGAATGGTTGTCGAGAGTTTGGGGAGGTTTGGAGGCGAGCAGAGAGGCGCAGGAGGAGTTGCAGAGAAGTTACCTGCTGCTGCTGCCATTAACACGCCTGAAGAACACGAAGAACGGACCAGCCAGAGCAGTCGTTCTTCAACAGTGACAGACAGCGGCTCGTGGGTCGTAGTGGGTCTTAAAACGATACAACGACAGTTTATCTTTTTATCGTTCTTCCTTTTGTAACGGTGAACAGTGCCTTTGCAACAGTTATTTCTGTTGCAATTTTTCTGTTCACTTGTTTTACTCCCTTTAATCAACTTTTTGAGCTTAATACATGTATTTTGAGATTATGATTAATATGAGGAGCTAAACCCCAACACTGGGGTGATGGAGAAAGCCTTATTTCACACTTGGGTAATTATATTTAATTCTTCTCATGACTTTTGCACTAATTTTAATTGAAATTATGATTTGAAAAAATTAGTTGTCATTTGATTTGATGCGGCATGCTTAGCTTAGATGATTTGATGCCTCATGCTTAACATTTACATCTAATATTTGGAGAATTTATCTTGGCAAAAATAAGAGTCAATATATTTTATATATTTACTGAGCTATAATTGTTAAAAGAATCATTATTTGAACCTTAAGAAATGAATTCGGTGGAATCCTAAACCCCAGTACCTCTTGCACCATTGTTAATATCTTTGTGTATATAATTTTTATAAATCTAAAAATCCATTACCTTCACAAGTCCGAGAGTTTGAACCTTTATTACTACAACCCCCATTAAATCATTAATCAAAATGGCGCCGCTGCCGGAGATTTGTGCTTAGGTAGAATTTTTTTTTTTAGGTTTAATATTTTTTTTTAGAATTATTTGTTCCTTTTTACTTTGTCTTTTTGTCTTTGATTTACAGGTTCGAAGTGGAGCACTAAGGACTTGGAGAGGAAAAAGCTTAAAGCGAAAAGCGAAAAGAGAAGAAAAAAGGACAATTTTAGGATTTAATTTTTAATTTTTTTTTTTTAGAGTGTGTGAGGAAAACTGTAATTTTTTTTATTTTGGACTTTCTTTTTTATTTGGACTTTATTCTGGACTTTGGACATTATTTTTAAAACCCTACGGAAGGGTTATAAATTAAAAAAAAAAAAAAATTAAATACAAACTGTTTGCAGGGAAGGACGACGATTACTATATCGTCTCGGCCCCTCGGGTTCGCACACGGCATAGGAGTCGTGGCCCGAGTCGACGACAACGGTTCATCGCCCGTCTGGTACGGGAGGTAAGTCCAATCGAAACACCCGCGAATCTCCTGCAAGCGGGTTACTGTCTTCCTTAAGGTGATAATTGTTTGAGGACGAACCGGACTGTTTTTATTTTCCTAGTAAAGGGCAAGGCCTGGCCTAAACAAGATAAGGGTTCGGATTTCATCACCGTTCTCTTCTTGCCCGCCTTAGGAAAACGAAACCGAACGCGAACCTAAGATTTAAAATTTGGAATAGAACGAGACCGATAGGGTAACGAGCTTAATAGGAAACTCGTTCGAAAAATATTGGTTGCTCTTTAAGCACACTCCAAAGTTCATGATGGTTTCTGTGAGTTGAATGCGTGACTGCGCCGCCTTGCGATAGCGGTGAGGCCTTGGGTATCAAAGCTCCACTGAGCTTCCCTCGCCTCAATTCAACTTACTTTGACTCGGATTGATTCCAGAGGGGTTTGCTCAAATTGCAACGAATTCCCTTTCGAAAGATAGAAGCTGGTCTAGAAACAATCTAAGTGGAGCCATCATGCTTTTTGTTTGCTAGAAATCTTTAGGTTTGCTTTGGTGGAGTCGAGTCGGCCTTGTTTGTGATTGTTTAGAATCCCTCTGTAGTTTATATTTCTTCGGTGATGAATCCTTTTGAGGAGACGCCACCTGCGATGACGTTGCGAGAATATATGTCTAGAAATTCTCGTTATCAAGAGACGTCTTCGGAAATGACTCTTGGTGAATATATGCGTGGGCAGCGATATATGGATACTCCAACTTTTATTGAGGAATCACCTCTAACGATCTATGAGAAATATTATAAACATAGACCATGTAGTTTGGAACAAAGATTGAGAATTCTTGAATTTCAAAAATTGTATCATGATGATGAAGAATCTGAAATATGTGGGAATAGTGATCAGGAATTTGTTACCCCAGTTGAGCCTTATAATGATTATATTATTTCTGGTTCAGATCCTAATAATTTTAAAAATTATTCACCTATTCAAAAGGACGAGGATTTGACTAGAGATACCCCCGTTTCAGACGATGTAGTCTGTCCTGTTTACGAAACCGATGATGGTTTAGAGGAACCAGTTTATCTTGAGATCGAGTCAAACGATTTAGAAACAATAGTCTTAGATGAACTCGTAGAGATTAGCGAGGATGAACCTGACTTAGAAAAATCAATTGCCGACCTAGAAATTAGGGAGGTTATGACTAGTCTATCTAGAGACGCCGAAAACTCTAAGTTTGGGGGTGAGTATCATTCTCCATGTGCTTTAACTCTTAGTAAGGTCCCTCACTTGGGACTTGACATCAATGCCTCAACCATCTTACAAGATTATCTTCATAATCGTTTTCCAGAACCTAATGATATCCAACAAGAGTCTCAAATGTTAGAAACCCATCCTCTGGTTGATGTGGTTAACCCATGCAATAATACCAAGATTGATTTTGTTTTCCCACCAAATAGTTTTCTTCCAATTGTGGGAACGTATAGATTTAAAATGTGTCACTTATTAAGTTCTGAGACTAAGCCTAAGTACTTTAGGTTAATGGAATCGACACATTTTCCTAAGAATGACCACTACTCTCACTGTGGTCAACTATGTAAGTCATATCTGATTGACTTAGAGGATCCGCAATTATTTAGGTTATTACTTCGTGATTCTAAGTTCGTATTTGAGTTTTTACAGACTCTAAGACCTAGTGATTCGGATCCCATCTATGAAGAAACGCAGCCAATGAAAATATTCTATCAAGATCCTTTCATAGAACCTGAACCTGAACCACAATGGGACATAGGTATCTTCATCAGGAAACTAGATAAGGGTATGCAGTACATGTTCACTTTCTTGGGTTATTGTAGTTTCCTTTGGTCAGCTCTATTTAGTTTTGAAGACCCACAGTTATTTCGACTGTTACTTTATGGTTCGAGTTGACTAATCCTTTCCTAAGTCTGGCTGAAGACTTTAAACTTAGCACTTCTTGGGAGGTAACCCAATCTCACGCAACACGGTAATATCCTTCCTTAACTCTTTTACTTCAAATAGTAACCGTTTCTCCTTGTTCATGTTTTTAATTTTATCTTTAGAACATTGAGGACAATGTTAGATTTAAGTTTGGGGGTATTGGGAGAAACTTTTTAGTTGCGTAATAAATAAACTCCAGAGCCTAGAAATTTATGCGTATTTAGGATAGCACTAACCAATCTAAGTGGATGGAAACATTTTTTTTAGGAGTTGAGGAACCAATCTGACTAGATGGAAACATCTATAGAGTCTATTCATAAAAGCACAGAGCTCAGGTGTTAGAAATAACATGATAGTTTCGCCATATCTTGTCGAGTCCTTTTCACTTTCTATTTTTATTTTTCTTTTATTTCAAGTGATTTGGTGGGGCACACGATTCAAGTTGTTACCTTTGCTAGGGTGAAATAGAGTGACTGAGTTACCTTTTCAAAAAAAAATAAAAAAAATTAAATAAAAAAAATAAATAAATAAATAAATAGACCGGACCAGTTAGACCAATCGGAATAAGTATTAACACTTGGATAGCAATATGCGTGTGTTCTCCCTGTTTCCGTCGCCTAAGCAAGCGTGGAATGCAGGACCCGTGGGAACTATCGTGTAATCTGCTGACAAGAAGCATGCGCTTGGATCCAAAAGATCTATTCATGCCGTTATGAAAAAAAAAATGGTTATTGTTATGTGTAGTCAACTGCTGGTTCCCTTGTATTTGCCAGTTTGTTGATCTAGATTTAAGTTATTGACCACTGGTTCCCTTGTATATGCCAGTGTGTTAATATTAGTCAGACCGGTATCTCAGTCATTTAGGTTAGGTTCATCTTGGCAGAGGCCTTCAGACAGATATGGGAAACACCGTTCACTTTTCAACCATCTACATTTTTCTTTTTCCATCTTCTTAATCTTTTCATGTGATTAGTCTGACTCCGAGTATGATGTCCATCGTGAAACTATCTTAGTAGAGCTCTGTCACTTATATGAATTTTAGTATGCTTGAGTGCAAACTCGTATACAACAATTGGAATTTCGCGTCAGGGTACTTCCTCCTGTAATTAATAAGTATGGCAACCAAGGAGGTTCTTTAGTGCTTGCCAAGATTTTTCGTAGATAGCTAGGGTCTGGAGTATTGGTTTTTGTGGGTACACCTCTGATAAACCCACCCGAGATTAACTCGGTCACTTTTCAAGAATAAAATTTGCTCGAGGACTAGCAAATAATAAGTTTGGGGGTATTTGATAGACACATTTATGTGTCTATTTTGTTCTCAATACTATATATTATTGGCACTCGATTTTGTACTAATTTTGTTATTTTATGTATTTGTAGGTATTTTTTTTGGAAATAAATATTTTAAGAAAATTCGGCTCGAAAAGTTGATTTTGGCACCCGGAGGACACGTGTTATTCGGACTCCCAAGTTTGGATAAGGGGTAACCTAATTACTAAGGGGCACCCCCAGGTCACCCCCAAGGCATCTGCTATTCGCACCCCAGTCCAGGATAAGGGGCACCTTCTTCAACAATTTGAAAACTGAAAATTGACGGGAAAATGTTCACAGTTCAGGAGAATTTTCGATCGAAGAAATGAAGTAGTTGTAGGTCGATTCAATGGCTGAATTTTGGCAGAAAGATGTGATTTAGCCTAAGGAAGATATTTTGGGTGTCGAATTTGATCGGAATTGGCTGGAAATATCGATTTGATTCTCGAGCTCAAAACAGAGCTACACGGAGTGAACACGACCTGTACACGGTGTTTTGTGTGTTTTGGTTGTGCATGGAAGTGTTTTGGAGGAGTTGGATGACTTATGAGGCATGTATAAGGCTTACTAGAGCGTGCAGGATCGAAGTTTACGTGTGAAATTCTAAATCTGGTAAGAAAATATTCAAAAATAATGTTATTCACTGCCGAGTAAAGACGAATTATTTGGAGTTATGGCGAGGGATTTCAGCGTGTCTTTGAGTATAAATATGATCTTTGGGTCTACTAGAATGGTTGTCGAGAGTTTGGGGAGGTTTGGAGGCGAGCAGAGAGGCGCAGGAGGAGTTGCAGAGAAGTTACCTGCTGCTGCTGCCATTAACACGCCTGAAGAACACGAAGAACGGACCAGCCAGAGCAGTCGTTCTTCAACAGTGACAGACAGCGGCTCGTGGGTCGTAGTGTGTCTTAAAACGCTACAACGACAGTTTATCTTTTTATCGTTCTTCCTTTTGTAACGGTGAACAGTGCCTTTGCAACAGTTATTTCTGTTGCAATTTTTCTGTTCACTTGTTTTACTCCCTTTAATCAACTTTTTGAGCTTAATACATGTATTTTGAGATTATGATTAATATGAGGAGCTAAACCCCAACACTGGGGTGATGGAGAAAGCCTTATTTCACACTTGGGTAATTATATTTAATTCTTCTCATGACTTTTGCACTAATTTTAATTGAAATTATGATTTGAAAAAATTAGTTGTCATTTGATTTGATGCGGCATGCTTAGCTTAGATGATTTGATGCCTCATGCTTAACATTTACATCTAATATTTGGAGAATTTATCTTGGCAAAAATAAGAGTCAATATATTTTATATATTTACTGAGCTATAATTGTTAAAAGAATCATTATTTGAACCTTAAGAAATGAATTCGGTGGAATCCTAAACCCCAGTACCTCTTGCACCATTGTTAATATTTTTGTGTATATAATTTTTATTAAATCTAAAAAAATCTGCTTTCACAAGTCTGAAAAGAACCCTATTTTATAACCACTATTACTACAACCCCACAGAAAATCTATAACCAAAATGGCGCCGCCGACGCGGATTTGTGCTTAGGTAGAGTTTTTAGGTTTTTTTTTTTTTTTATTATTTGTTCCTTTTTATTTTGTCTTTTTGTCTTTGATTTACAGGTTCGAAGTGGAGCACTAAGGACTTGGAGAGGAAAAAGCTTAAAGCGAAAAGCGAAAAGAGAAGAAAAAAAGGACAACCATAGGATTTAATTTTTAATTTTTTTTTTAGAGTGTGTGAGGAAAACTGTAATTTTTTTTTTATTTATTTTGGACTTTGGACTTTAAACAATTGGACTTTTTTTAACCCTACGGAAGGGTATTATTATTAAAAAAAAAAATTATTATATAAACTATGTGCAGGGAAGGACGACGATTACTATATCGTCTCGGCCCCTCGGGTTCGTACACGGCATAGGAGTCGTGGCCCGAGTCGACGACAACGGTTCATCGCCCGTCTGGTACGGGAGGTAAGTCCAATCGAAACACCCCGCGAATCTCCTGCAAGCGGGTTACTGTCTGCCTTAAGGTGATAATTGTTTGAGGACGAACCGGACTGTCTTTATTTTCCTAGTAAAGGGCAAGGCCTGGCCTAAACAAGATAAGGTTTCGGATTTCATCACCGTTATCTTCTTGCCCGCCTTAGGAAAACGAAACCGAACGCGAACCTAAGCTTTAAAATTTGGAATAGAACGAGACTGATAGGGTAACGAGCTTAATAGGAAACTCGTTCGAAAACTATTGGTTGCTCTTTAAGCACACTCCAAAGTTCATGATGGTTTCTGTGAGTTGAATGCGTGACTGCGCCGCCTTGTGATAGCGGTGAGGCCTTGGGTATCAAAGCTCCACTGAGCTTCCCTCGCCTCAATTCAACTTACTTTGACTCGGATTGATTCCAGAGGGGTTTGCTCAAACTGCAACGAATTCTCTTTCGAAAGATAGAAGCTGGTCTAGAAACAATCTAAGTGGAGCCATCATGCTTTTTGTTTGCTAGAAATCTTTAGGTTTGTTTTGGTGGAGTCGAGTCGGCCTTGTTTGTGGTTGTGTAGAATTCCCTTGAAATTAAGAATGTCGAACTGGTATGATAGAAGCCAATACAATGAGTATCGACCTGAATTTGAATATGGACATCATCAGTTTTATGACCATGGTGGGAATAGTAGTTGGGAACGCCAACCTTTTCAAGGTTATGGTTCATACCATAGTGAGCCCAATTACTATCCACACACGAATTGGTCTTACGAGCAAGAAAATCAGGAATATTATAGTACTAGTCATGCGTTTTTGGAAAATTACTTAAAAACTAGTCCTGATTATGACATTTATAAACCTGTTCAATCTCTAGAATAAACCTACCAACAAATTCGAAGGGAGTATGAACGTGCAGATAGTTCAAGAGAAGAGAGTACACAACGGTGTAAGATATTCAATGAGACTTGTGAACATATAAGTGTTACGCTCAGTGAAATTAAAGCACGTTTAGAGGCAGAAAATGAACAGTTAGCTAATGCTGCTCGAAATAATCGAAATTTCCAAAATAGGGTTTCTAATTCTACCCTTGATATCAATAGTGAATATTTGCCTAATTTAGAGGACGAGGTTAGAATTGGTAACACTACTTGTTTTGATAAGGTTCAATCTTTTTCATGTTATTATAGTGATGATTATGATGAGGATAGTATTGATGAAGAACATGAAATATGTAGGCATAGTGATCAGGAATTTGTTACTCCGATTGAGCTTTATAATGATAATGTTGTTTCTAATACAAATCCAAATAATTTTAATAATTATTCACCTATTCAAAAGGATGTGGATTTGACTAGAGATACCACCGTTTTAGACGATGTAGTTCATGATCCTTTACCCTGCAGTATGTTGGATAATCCATTATTTGATGTGCCTATCAGTGAATCGGAGGAGGTAACTATGATTAAAACCTTAGTTTATGAGCCTTTCTCTGATAATCCTTTATATGATTGTGATGATGGTTTAGAGGAAAGAGTTTACCCTGAGAATACTGTTTTAGAATCTAGCGATTTAGAAACACTAGTCTTAGAAGATGATAAACTCGTAGAAATGAGTGAGGATGAACCCAACTTAGAAGAATCTATTGACCATTTCCAAGAATCTGATGACCTAGAAATTAGGCAAGTTGTGACTAGTCTTTCTAGAGACACAGAAAACTCTAAGTTTGGGGGTGATTATCATTCTCCGTGTGCTTTAACTCTTAGAAAGTACCCTCTTGTAGGACTTGACATTTGTGCCTTAACCATCTTACAAGATTATCTTCATACACGTTTTCCCGAACCTAATGATGTCCAGAAAGAAGCTCAGTTGTTAGAAACCCATCCTCTGGTTGATGAGGTTAGCCCAGGCAATAATACCAAGATTGACTTTGTTTTCCCACCAAAAACTTTTCTACCAATTGTGGGAACATATAAATTTCAGATGTGTCAATTATTAAGTTTTGAGACTAAACCTAATTACTTTAGGAGATTAGGGTCGACACATCTGTTTAAGGAAGACCACCACTCTCTTTGTGGTCAGCTGTGTAAGTCAAATCTGATTGACTTTAAGGATCCCCGTTTATTCAGGTTGTTATTATTTTTAATTGAGTTTTTCCATACTTTTAAACCTGAACTGTTGGATCTTAGCTATGAGGAAGTGCATCCAATGAAAATTTTCTATCAAGATCCTTTCATAGAACCTGAACCTGAACCACAATGGGACATAGGTATCTTAATCAGGAAACTAGATAAGGGTATGCAGTACATGTTCATTTTCTTAGCTTGTTGCAGATTCCTTTTACTTGTGATAGCTCTATTTGGTTTCGATAACCCACAATTATTTCGGCTATTGCTATATGATTCGAGGAGATTAAACCTTTCTTAGTCTGGCTGAAGACTTTAAACTTAGCACTTCTTGGGAGGTAACCCAATCTCACACAACACGGTAATATCCTTCCTTAACTCTTTTACTTCAAATAGTAACCGTTTCTCCTTGTTCATGTTTTTAATTTTATCTTTAGAACATTGAGGACAATGTTAGATTTAAGTTTGGGGGTATGGGAGAAACTTTTTAGTTGCAATAAATAAACTCCAGAGCCTAGAAATTTACGCCTATTAAGGATAGCACTATCCAATCTAAGTGGATGGAAACATTTTTGTTTTAGGAGTTGAGGAACCAATCTGACTAGATGGAAACATCTATAGAGTCTATTCATAAAAGCACAGAGCTCAGGTGTTAGAATTAACATGATAGTTTCGCCATATCTTGTCGAGTCCTTTTCACTTTCTATTTTTAGTTTTCTTTTGTTTCAAGTGATTTGGTGGGGCACACGATTCAAGTTGTTACCTTTGCTAGGGTGAAATAGAGTGACTGAGTTACATTTTCCAAAAAAAAAAAAAAATTAGACCAGACCAGTAGACCAATCGGAATAAATACTAACACTTGGATAGCAATATGCGTGTGTTCTCCCTGTTTCCGTCGCCTAAGCAAGCGTGGAATGCAGGACCCGTGGGAACTATCGTGTAATCTGCTGACAAGAAGCATGCGCTTGGATCAAAAAGATCTATTCATGCCGTTAAGTTAAAAAAAAATGGTTATTGTTATGTGTAGTCAACTGCTGGTTCCCTTGTATTTGCCAGTTTGTTGACCTAGAGTTAGGATTATTGACCACTGGTTCCCTTGTATATGCCAGTGTGTTAATATTAGTCAGACCGGTATCTCAGTCATTTAGGTTAGGTTCACCTTGGCAGAGGCCTTCAGACAGATATGGGAAACACCGTTCACTTTTCAACCATCTACATTTTTCTTTTTCCATCTTCTTAATCTTTTCATGTGATTAGTCTGACTCCGAGTATGATGTCCATCGTGAAACTATCTTAGTAGAGCTCTGTCACTTATATGAATTTTAGTATGCTTGAGTGCAAACTCGTATACAACAATTGGAATTTCGCGTCAGGGTACTTCCTCCTGTAATTAATAAGTATGGCAACCAAGGAGGTTCTTTAGTGCTTGCCAAGATTTTTCGTAGATAGCTAGGGTCTGGAGTATTGGTTTTTGTGGGTACACCTCTGATAAACCCACCCGAGATTAACTCGGTCACTTTTCAAGAATAAAATTTGCTCGAGGACTAGCAAATAATAAGTTTGGGGGTATTTGATAGACACATTTATGTGTCTATTTTGTTCTCAATACATATATTATTGGCACTCGATTTTGTACTAATTTTGTTATTTTATGTATTTGTAGGTATTTTTTTGGAAATAAATATTTTAAGAAAATTCGGCTCGAAAAGTTGATTTTGGCACCCGGAGGACACGTGTTATTCGGACTCCCAAGTTTGGATAAGGGGTAACCTAATTACTAAGGGGCACCCCCAGGTCACCCCCAAGGCATCTGCTATTCGCACCCCAGTCCAGGATAAGGGGCACCTTCTTCAACAATTTGAAAACTGAAAATTGACGGGAAAATGTTCACAGTTCAGGAGAATTTTCGATCGAAGAAATGAAGTAGTTGTAGGTCGATTCAATGGCTGAATTTTGGCAGAAAGATGTGATTTAGCCTAAGGAAGATATTTTGGGTGTCGAATTTGATCGGAATTGGCTGGAAATATCGATTTGATTCTCGAGCTCAAAACAGAGCTACACGGAGTGAACACGACCTGTACACGGTGTTTTGTGTGTTTTGGTTGTGCATGGAAGTGTTTTGGAGGAGTTGGATGACTTATGAGGCATGTATAAGGCTTACTAGAGCGTGCAGGATCGAAGTTTACGTGTGAAATTCTAAATCTGGTAAGAAAATATTCAAAAATAATGTTATTCACTGCCGAGTAAAGACGAATTATTTGGAGTTATGGCGAGGGATTTCAGCGTGTCTTTGAGTATAAATATGATCTTTGGGTCTACTAGAATGGTTGTCGAGAGTTTGGGGAGGTTTGGAGGCGAGCAGAGAGGCGCAGGAGGAGTTGCAGAGAAGTTACCTGCTGCTGCTGCCATTAACACGCCTGAAGAACACGAAGAACGGACCAGCCAGAGCAGTCGTTCTTCAACAGTGACAGACAGCGGCTCGTGGGTCGTAGTGTGTCTTAAAACGCTACAACGACAGTTTATCTTTTTATCGTTCTTCCTTTTGTAACGGTGAACAGTGCCTTTGCAACAGTTATTTCTGTTGCAATTTTTCTGTTCACTTGTTTTACTCCCTTTAATCAACTTTTTGAGCTTAATACATGTATTTTGAGATTATGATTAATATGAGGAGCTAAACCCCAACACTGGGGTGATGGAGAAAGCCTTATTTCACACTTGGGTAATTATATTTAATTCTTCTCATGACTTTTGCACTAATTTTAATTGAAATTATGATTTGAAAAAATTAGTTGTCATTTGATTTGATGCGGCATGCTTAGCTTAGATGATTTGATGCCTCATGCTTAACATTTACATCTAATATTTGGAGAATTTATCTTGGCAAAAATAAGAGTCAATATATTTTATATATTTACTGAGCTATAATTGTTAAAAGAATCATTATTTGAACCTTAAGAAATGAATTCGGTGGAATCCTAAACCCCAGTACCTCTTGCACCATTGTTAATATTTTTGTGTATATAATTTTTATTAAATCTAAAAAAATCTGCTTTCACAAGTCTGAAAAGAACCCTATTTTATAACCACTATTACTACAACCCCACAGAAAATCTATAATCATTTTGGCGCCGCCGACGCGGATTTGTGCTTAGGTAGAATTTTTAGGTTTTTTTTATTATTTGTTCCTTTTTACTTTGTGTTTTTGTCTTTGATTTACAGGTTCGAAGTGGAGCACCAAGGACTTGGAGAGGGAAAAGCTTAAAGCGAAAAGCGAAAGGGAAAAAAAAAAGGACAATTTTAGGATTTAGTTTTTAATTTTTTAATTTTTAATTTTTTTAGAGTGTGTGAGGAAAACTGTAATTTTTTTTTTATTTTGGACTTTGGACTTTAAACAATTGGACTTTATTTTTTTAACCCTACGGAAGGGTATTATTAATAAAAAAAAAAAATTATATAAACTGTGTGCAGGGAAGGACGACGATTACTATATTGTCTCGGCCCCTCGGGTTCGCACACGGCATAGGAGTCGTGGCCCGAGTCGACGACAACGGTTCATCGCCCGTCTGGTACGGGAGGTAAGTCCAATCGAAACACCCGCGAATCTCCTGCAAGCGGGTTACTGTCTGCCTTAAGGTGATAATTGTTTGAGGACGAACCGGACTGTCTTTATTTTCCTAGTAAAGGGCAAGGCCTGGCCAATACAAGATAAGGGTTCGGATTTCATCACCGCTCCCTTCTTGCCCGCCTTAGGAAAACGAAACCTAACGCGAACCCAAGCTTAAAATTTGGAATAGAACGAGACTGATAGGGTAACAAGCTTAATAGGAAACTCGTTCGAAAAATATTGGTTGCTCTTTAAGCAGACTCCAAAGTTCATGATGGTTTCTGTGAGTTGAATGCGTGACTGCGCCGCCTTGTGATAGCGGTGAGGCCTTGGGTATCAAAGCTCCACTGAGCTTCCCTCGCCTCAATTCAACTTACTTTGACTCGGATTGATTCCAGAGGGGTTTGCTCAAATTGCAACGAATTCACTTTCGAAAGATAGAAGCTGGTCTAGAAACAATCTAAGTGGAGCCATCATGCTTTTTGTTTGCTAGAAATCTTTAGGTTTGTTTTGGTGGAGTCGAGTCGGCCTTGTTTGTGATTGTGTAGAATTCCCTTGCAATTAAGAATGTCGAACTGGTATGATAGAAGCCAATACAATGAGTATCGACCTGAATTTGAATATGGACATCATCAGTTTTATGACCATGGTGGGAATAGTAGTTGGGAACGCCAACCTTTTCAAGGTTATGGTTCATACCATAGTGAGCCCAATTACTATCCACACACGAATTGGTCTTACGAGCAAGAAAATCAGGAATATTATAGTACTAGTCATGCGTTTTTGGAAAATTACTTAAAAACTAGTCCTGATTATGACATTTATAAACCTGTTCAATCTCTAGAATAAACCTACCAACAAATTCGAAGGGAGTATGAACGTGCAGATAGTTCAAGAGAAGAGAGTACACAACGGTGTAAGATATTCAATGAGACTTGTGAACATATAAGTGTTACGCTCAGTGAAATTAAAGCACGTTTAGAGGCAGAAAATGAACAGTTAGCTAATGCTGCTCGAAATAATCGAAATTTCCAAAATAGGGTTTCTAATTCTACCCTTGATATCAATAGTGAATATTTGCCTAATTTAGAGGACGAGGTTAGAATTGGTAACACTACTTGTTTTGATAAGGTTCAATCTTTTTCATGTTATTATAGTGATGATTATGATGAGGATAGTATTGATGAAGAACATGAAATATGTAGGCATAGTGATCAGGAATTTGTTACTCCGATTGAGCTTTATAATGATAATGTTGTTTCTAATACAAATCCAAATAATTTTAATAATTATTCACCTATTCAAAAGGATGTGGATTTGACTAGAGATACCACCGTTTTAGACGATGTAGTTCATGATCCTTTACCCTGCAGTATGTTGGATAATCCATTATTTGATGTGCCTATCAGTGAATCGGAGGAGGTAACTATGATTAAAACCTTAGTTTATGAGCCTTTCTCTGATAATCCTTTATATGATTGTGATGATGGTTTAGAGGAAAGAGTTTACCCTGAGAATACTGTTTTAGAATCTAGCGATTTAGAAACACTAGTCTTAGAAGATGATAAACTCGTAGAAATGAGTGAGGATGAACCCAACTTAGAAGAATCTATTGACCATTTCCAAGAATCTGATGACCTAGAAATTAGGCAAGTTGTGACTAGTCTTTCTAGAGACACAGAAAACTCTAAGTTTGGGGGTGATTATCATTCTCCGTGTGCTTTAACTCTTAGAAAGTACCCTCTTGTAGGACTTGACATTTGTGCCTTAACCATCTTACAAGATTATCTTCATACACGTTTTCCCGAACCTAATGATGTCCAGAAAGAAGCTCAGTTGTTAGAAACCCATCCTCTGGTTGATGAGGTTAGCCCAGGCAATAATACCAAGATTGACTTTGTTTTCCCACCAAAAACTTTTCTACCAATTGTGGGAACATATAAATTTCAGATGTGTCAATTATTAAGTTTTGAGACTAAACCTAATTACTTTAGGAGATTAGGGTCGACACATCTGTTTAAGGAAGACCACCACTCTCTTTGTGGTCAGCTGTGTAAGTCAAATCTGATTGACTTTAAGGATCCCCGTTTATTCAGGTTGTTATTATTTTTAATTGAGTTTTTCCATACTTTTAAACCTGAACTGTTGGATCTTAGCTATGAGGAAGTGCATCCAATGAAAATTTTCTATCAAGATCCTTTCATAGAACCTGAACCTGAACCACAATGGGACATAGGTATCTTAATCAGGAAACTAGATAAGGGTATGCAGTACATGTTCATTTTCTTGGCTTGTTGCAGATTCCTTTTACTTGTGATAGCTCTATTTGGTTTCGATAACCCACAATTATTTCGGCTATTGCTATATGATTCGAGGAGATTAAACCTTTCTTAGTCTGGCTGAAGACTTTAAACTTAGCACTTCTTGGGAGGTAACCCAATCTCACGCAACACGGTAATATCCTTCAATAAATCTTTTACTTCAAATAGTAACCGTTTCTCCTTGTTCATGTTTTTAATTTTATCTTTAGAACATTGAGGACAATGTTAGATTTAAGTTTGGGGGTATGGGGAGAAACTTTTTAGTTGCGTAATAAATAAACTCCAGAGCCTAGAAATTTGCGCCTATTAAGGATAGCACTAACCAATCTAAGTGGATGGAAACATTTTTGTTTTAGGAGTTGAGGGACCAATCTGACTAGATGGAAACATCTATAGAGTCTATTCATAAAAGCACAGAGCTCAGGTGTTAGAAATAACATGATAGTTTCGCCATATCTCGTCGAGTCCTTTTCACTTTCTATTTTTAGTTTTCTTTTATTTCAAGTGATTTGGTGGGGCACACGATTCAAGTTGTTACCTTTGCTAGGGTGAAATAGAGTGACTGAGTTACCTTTTCAAAAAAAAAAAAAAAAATTAGACCGGACCAGTTAGACCAATCGGAATAAGTATTAACACTTGGATAGCAATATGCGTGTGTTCTCCCTGTTTCCGTCGCCTAAGCAAGCGTGGAATGCAGGACCCGTGGGAACTATCGTGTAATCTGCTGACAAGAAGCATGCGCTTGGATCCAAAAGATCTATTCATGCCGTTATGAAAAAAAAAATGGTTATTGTTATGTGTAGTCAACTGCTGGTTCCCTTGTATTTGCCAGTTTGTTGATCTAGATTTAAGTTATTGACCACTGGTTCCCTTGTATATGCCAGTGTGTTAATATTAGTCAGACCGGTATCTCAGTCATTTAGGTTAGGTTCATCTTGGCAGAGGCCTTCAGACAGATATGGGAAACACCGTTCACTTTTCAACCATCTACATTTTTCTTTTTCCATCTTCTTAATCTTTTCATGTGATTAGTCTGACTCCGAGTATGATGTCCATCGTGAAACTATCTTAGTAGAGCTCTGTCACTTATATGAATTTTAGTATGCTTGAGTGCAAACTCGTGTACAACAATTGGAATTTCGCATCAGGGTTCTTCCTCTTAAAGTCAATAATTGTATGCCAACCAAGGAGGTTCTTTAGTGCTTTCCAAGGTTCTGCGTAGATAGCTGGGGTCTGGAGTATTGGTTTTTTGTGGGTACACCTCTGATAAACCCACCCGAGATTAACTCGGTCACTTTTCAAGAATAAATTTTGCTCGAGGACTAGCAAATAATAAGTTTGGGGGTATTTGATAGACACATTTTTGTGTCCAATTTGTTCTCAATACTATATATTGTTGGCACTCGATTTTGTACTAATTTTGTTATTTTATGTATTTGTAGGTATTTTTTTGGAAATAAATATTTTAAGAAAATTCGGCTCGAAAAGTTGATTTTGGCACCCGGAGGACACGTGTTATTCGGACTCCCAAGTTTGGATAAGGGGTAACCTAATTACTAAGGGGCACCCCCAGGTCACCCCCAAGGCATCTGCTATTCGCACCCCAGTCCAGGATAAGGGGCACCTTCTTCAACAATTTGAAAACTGAAAATTGACGGGAAAATGTTCACAGTTCAGGAGAATTTTCGATCGAAGAAATGAAGTAGTTGTAGGTCGATTCAATGGCTGAATTTTGGCAGAAAGATGTGATTTAGCCTAAGGAAGATATTTTGGGTGTCGAATTTGATCGGAATTGGCTGGAAATATCGATTTGATTCTCGAGCTCAAAACAGAGCTACACGGAGTGAACACGACCTGTACACGGTGTTTTGTGTGTTTTGGTTGTGCATGGAAGTGTTTTGGAGGAGTTGGATGACTTATGAGGCATGTATAAGGCTTACTAGAGCGTGCAGGATCGAAGTTTACGTGTGAAATTCTAAATCTGGTAAGAAAATATTCAAAAATAATGTTATTCACTGCCGAGTAAAGACGAATTATTTGGAGTTATGGCGAGGGATTTCAGCGTGTCTTTGAGTATAAATATGATCTTTGGGTCTACTAGAATGGTTGTCGAGAGTTTGGGGAGGTTTGGAGGCGAGCAGAGAGGCGCAGGAGGAGTTGCAGAGAAGTTACCTGCTGCTGCTGCCATTAACACGCCTGAAGAACACGAAGAACGGACCAGCCAGAGCAGTCGTTCTTCAACAGTGACAGACAGCGGCTCGTGGGTCGTAGTGGGTCTTAAAACGATACAACGACAGTTTATCTTTTTATCGTTCTTCCTTTTGTAACGGTGAACAGTGCCTTTGCAACAGTTATTTCTGTTGCAATTTTTCTGTTCACTTGTTTTACTCCCTTTAATCAACTTTTTGAGCTTAATACATGTATTTTGAGATTATGATTAATATGAGGAGCTAAACCCCAACACTGGGGTGATGGAGAAAGCCTTATTTCACACTTGGGTAATTATATTTAATTCTTCTCATGACTTTTGCACTAATTTTAATTGAAATTATGATTTGAAAAAATTAGTTGTCATTTGATTTGATGCGGCATGCTTAGCTTAGATGATTTGATGCCTCATGCTTAACATTTACATCTAATATTTGGAGAATTTATCTTGGCAAAAATAAGAGTCAATATATTTTATATATTTACTGAGCTATAATTGTTAAAAGAATCATTATTTGAACCTTAAGAAATGAATTCGGTGGAATCCTAAACCCCAGTACCTCTTGCACCATTGTTAATATTTTTGTGTATATAATTTTTATTAAATCTAAAAAAATCTGCTTTCACAAGTCTGAAAAGAACCCTATTTTATAACCACTATTACTACAACCCCACAGAAAATCTATAATCAGTTGGTGGTAGCGATACTATTGTAATTGTATTTGTATTGGTGGTAGCGGATGTTTTTGGTGGTGGTGGCAGGTATAGTTGCAGCGATGGCAGTGGTGGTTGGTGGGCCCGGGAAAGCGTATAAAATTGAAGCGAAATGAAACGGGCCTACAGTAATACCGCAAGTGCACGGTCGTCAGTTGTAGCTCGTGCAAGTACGGGTCGATCCACAGAGACTGGGGGTGTTTGGAGTTTCTAGCTATTTGGGCTCTAAATTGCTATTGGGCTTCTAATTGTGCTTTGGGCTTAGTGGGTTTTTGTAACAATGAAATGGTTTTGGGCTCAGTGGGCTTTTGGATTGACTGTGAACTTATGGGCTTTTGGTCTTTTGAATTGCACTGGGCCTTGGGCTAACAGTGACTGTGAATTGGGCTCAATGTCTTTTGATGTGAACTGGGCCGTTGGGCCTTAGGTTTCTAAAC
The DNA here is from genome assembly GCF_003573695.1 of Papaver somniferum. Lineage (NCBI taxonomy): Eukaryota > Viridiplantae > Streptophyta > Magnoliopsida > Ranunculales > Papaveraceae > Papaver > Papaver somniferum. Next base: position 199,349,993 of record NC_039359.1, read on the forward strand.
AGATACATTGGGCTTTTGTAAAACAAGGTAATGAATGCAGTAACAAGAACAGGAGAAACAAATGAGAAGAAAGAGCAAATAGTGGCAGTGAAGCTGTGATATTTACAAAGCAATGAAGATGGTAGTGAAATAATGAGACAATGGATGATAAAACAATAAACACAAGAAAACAGATACAAATACAAAACAAAAAACAGGTGACAGTGACAGTGGAGAGTGATAGTGAAGAAAAGCAAAGGAAATGGTGAAAATGGCAGTGAAGATGGCAATGGAAATGAAGCAAAGAGAAAGAACCAAGGCCTAAGCCAAGGGAAATGGCAGGGGAGCAAAACTACAAATACAAAACAGAGAAACAACACAACTAGGTTATGAATCCACCTTGTGACCTAGCCAGATAGTGTAGTTCTAGGTTGAATCCCTAATGGAACTAAGTGACAGTTAAGGCCAACTTAAGATCCTAAGCATACAAAAAGGGAATAGCAAGATAATCAGCTTGCTCAACTGATGTGCTCCTAGTATTGACTGTCTTTTGACAGTACAATCAATCACAAGCACTAGTGAGCACTGATTTCTCCCATTGCTCAATCAATTCAGTGAACTAAGGCTTCTAACCTAACATTCCACTACCTAACAGTCCACTAAAGCTTCATCTGAGCCTCAGCTAATGAGAACATGAGAGAACAGATGGAACAACACATGATTAACAGGAACAACACAAAAATTGGAGAGACTGGCTAATCCAGTTCTCCCAAAACATCACATTAACAACAACATCAACAGGACAATAAAACAGGGAAAGGAATTAAACACATGAACATTACACAGTGAATACCAAGAGTAGAACATATACAGAACATCAAAGTTCTGGACACAAGCTATTCCAGCATCTAGATAAACATGAACAGGAGCTTGATATAAAATGTAACAATCACACACTCAAATTAAATACATGGTGGAGTTCAGAACAGCTAAAATTAAAAATGCATTTGAATTGAGAATCATGGAATTGAAAAGATTGAAACCCTCAAAGCTACAGTTCATAACAAAAATAAACTATTCTACTGATGCTCTGGTTAATCCAGGCATAAGCCTTTACATCACACCCACAGTCATATTTATACCCAATTACAAGTTAGGGTTCTTCCCAAAAAATCCCTAAAATCAAACAGAAATTAGGTAAATTATTTCTACCTAATTTGACAGTACAAATCAGACCCATATCTTCTATAATGCTCCTCCTAACAGAAAATTAGGGTTCTTTAATAAATTCCCCCAAATCAGAAAATTTAGGGTTTGGTAATTCTTACCCATATTGATGTGATTTGACGAGTTTTTCTTCGACCCATTCTTCTCCTTGGTCCTCTGTTCCATTCCCATGCTTCTATTTCTTCTCTAGCCCTAGCTATTGTACCAATTTCTTTCCTAGGGTTTTCTGAGAAAGAAAAGAAAAGAAATTGGTAGGATAGATGGCTGGAATATGGGGAGAATGATTATAGTGGAGTTGGTGGTGGTGTACGGTGTGAAGGAGTGGCGTTTGGTGGTACGACAGTGGTGATGGCGGACATGGTGGAGTTGGCAGGAGCAGAGCTCGACTGCTCGAAGGAGGAAGATGAGAATTTGGGTAAGGTGCGTTTGGCTGAAGGGTATAGGTGTTCGATACTTGGGTGTTAGTCGGGTTTAGCAATTGTTGATGAACAGTGAGGATGAGACGTTGGATGCGAAGATGATGGATCGATCTAACGGCGAGACAGAAGGAAGCGAGGAGCGACCGTTGGATGCGGAAGTACAACGAAACTGACGGCTCAAGATGGAGTTAGGTGCTGTAGTGTTAGACAGGAGCTTCAGACTTCGATGACTGGCGATGCTGAGATGATCCAATCTGACGGCTATAAAGGGAAACGGGCATGGATATATGAAATGGATTTGGGTGAGGGTTTTGGGCCTTGGGTATGCCAAGCCCATATCTTCTTTAAGAACAATTCTTCCTCTTCAAGCCCACTTCTAGCCTTTTGATCTTGTGCACAACATTCTTCGCGGCTTCCTTGTGTAATTCCTCCCGGCTTTTCACCGCTTTTCCGCTCCGCTATTCATCCAAACTTTATTTATTACCTAAAAATGCAAAATTAATTAATAAAAATATTTATTCTTGAAAACAAAGAAAATACAGAATATGGGATAAAATGTAGAATTAATGCACAAAAGATGAGTTAAATGCCAAGAAAAATATATAGAAATATGCACTTTTTAGCACTCATCAAATACCCCCAAACCTGAATTTTACTTGTCCTCAAGTAAAACAAAACTAAGGAAATCCTACCTATACCACTGTCGTTGGTCTCTCGAATGCATTTAGCGTATGCACTAATCCTTTTAAACCACCAAGTGTCCCTAGTGGACGAGTGAAGTCTCGTGAAGGTTTGCTTAGAACGTACCTACAAAGTTCTAGGTCAAAATATAAGCTCATATTCCATCAAATGTGACATGTGCAAGTCAGTTTAAGCTCACATCAAAATGGAGATGTCAATCTAGCTATCAAAGGCACAATCCTAGCATTGATAACAAAAAAAGACATGTGATAAGAGTGTAAAGTGTATCTACACATGTGTAAAGAAAGACCTGAAGTTATGACTACTAATCACCAAGAGATAGTTTCTCAGGCTAAGAACCAAGGTCGAAATCTAGCTAGCTGTCCGGACTTTACGAGAATTGTGAATGAGTTGGAGGTATTTCACAATTACTCGCGTTGTACATCAATGGCATACACCCTTCCTTGCTTATTACAATAAAACACAAAAGATGACTCTTTACATGACTCTTATTTACATTGACTACTCTCTTTTATTTTTGGAACAAGAGAGGATGGAATTGAAAAATACTTGATATATATATATATATATATTTTTTTTTTTTTGATTAAGGAAACACTTTTGATACATATACAAAAGGAAACAAAAGATTACATGACACTTTGCAAGAGGTAGCCCTTTTTGATGCACCCAGTTAAATTCGATGGTTGTCTTTCTTAATGTAACCTCCACCTTCTATCCCAACCAACCAAAGAACAAGCTAGTCAAGTTTCGTTCAGTATTCTAAAGTGATTGGCAATCGTGACTTCCTATCAAACACCTTGAAGATCGAGGCTATACATGTATTGGTAGATCGTGCGCGTGCAAATTTCTTATCACTATGTGAATTGTGCTAGAATCAGGGTGCCTAAATATCTAGACTAAGACTCCTAATAATTACATATTTGCACAAGAGTCAACATTTCAAGGTAAATGAGCTCCATTTTTATGTTTTTTTCAATTTTTCATTTTTTATTTTCATTTTTCATTTTTTTTTTTCAAAAAGAAGGAGTTCTTGTTTTCAATTATGGCATATTATCAAAGTATCTACTTTTCACCCCCAAACCTAAATTAAACATTGTCCTCAATGTTTCAAAATATGAACAAAATTATAATACAACATATGAAGAGGATCATGTTGAGTAGAGAAAAAGGAAAGAGAATACCCGATTTCGGCGAAAGCAATATTAGAACTCCGTTATTCAAGGCAAGAATCCAACATATGTCAGCCGAGATCATATTGGATTAGCAAAATATATACAAAAGGAACAAAAGGATTTTTAAAATTTTTATCTACTGGATTATATACAAAAAATTCACCATACACTAACAATCTAAAGAGTTGAGGATCAACCCAAAAGACAAAGTGTAGAGGTTTCAACAGCTTCACACAAATATAACAGGAAAGAAACGCAAGTGAAACTGTGAAACAAAATGAGCTACCCCCAAACCTGGATTTTTCAACGGATAAAATTTTGGAAACAAAATCTCGCAGTTTTGGGGGTTCATCATGCACAAGGTCTAGCTCGAAATGAACTGTGCTAGGGACGGGCAAACATGCTAATTCCAACTGTGGTTCCTCAAATGTATTATACTTAGAAGCAAAATAGTCCAAGAGGACTTGGGAAGCACATAGTTCCAAACCTAGGTTGGGCATTCTCAGAAAAATTGGTTTGACAATATCGGTACAAACCAAATCTAGGTTGGATGGAAGGCCATCAGATTGTGACTCATGTAGGAAGATAGGCACATCATTATTAATCACATCAACATCTCCTAAGTCTTCTACAAGTGTCACAACATGCTCACAATCATCAAACAAATTGGCAATATCACAATCAGAGTCATCAACATCATCAACAGATTCATTCTCATGCATCGGCAAATCAGGAGAAATATCACAATGTGACCTAGGTAGAGAATCAGACACATCAAATATATTTTCATGCATATTAGTGTCTACAGAAGATTCAACTATTCCTATGTCATGCTCATCTTCACAGAATAATTGTACGAATCCCATGTCAATATCAAAATCATATGAATTACAATGAGTATTAGAAAGAACAACATGCATGAAGGTCGAGGGCGAGAAGCCATATGTTTTTGAACCAACAGGTTCCACAATATTTTCATGTTCTTCTAACATATCATCATAATCATCATCATGGTAGCATGCATATTGGTCCTCATTAACAGTGGTGGTGTCATTAGTCGATTCATGTTCCTCTAAATTAGGTTCATATTCAACATTATTTACATGAATGGGACTAGACACTTCATTAGGGACAACATACATTTCCTCATGAATTTCCTCCTTTTGTAGGTGAAGCAAAATCTGATCTAAATATGCATGAATTCGTGATGTAGATCTATCATAGTCTTGCTTGCAGAGTCTTAAAGCTTCTGTGGTGGAGTCTAAATTCATGGGAGTACCAAATTCTTCATGTTCAAATTGTGGTGAATGGTACATGTGTGCATGGTCATTAGGGTTTATAAAATATTGATCGCAACCCTCAAAGGATTGATTATGGTCCCAATGACTACCATCCTCACAATTTATGGGCATTTCGTACCTTGGATTTTCTCTAGATTACCTAAAATTATGCAAAATATGACAATTCTCAACAGGGTGGTCTAAACTACCACATGGGGGACATGCATAGATTTCAGGTTGCCTAAGAAAATTAGATGTGACAGATTCCTCATGTGATTGCATTTCTAAAGCTGTGATTCGAGCTTCTATTTGATCCATAAGTGATGATTGTGTGAGTGAGGCTCTAGCAGAATGTTCATTTTCACGTTGCGATGAATGATGCATGTATGAATAGTCATTAGGGTTCATGTATTGCGGCTCGGGACTTTGAAAATGTCCATAATAATTCCTATGACTATTGACATCATGGTCCGTGGAAGGTTCATAACGTGAAGTTTGTCCATATGCAAGTTCTCTAAGGGATTTGTTGTACTCCCCAACTGTAGAAAAAGATCTATTCATGATTGGCTCAAAAGCTAAGTAAAGAATGTACAAAGCTCAGAATTTGGTTTTTAAAGGGTTTGGATTTTTGGGAAAAATTTGGTTTTGGTGGGAGACATTTTTTTGGTTTTTTAGAATTTGGGAGCAAGTTTGGTTTTAATGGGTTAAAGAAGAAAAAATTTGGTTGTTAAAATGGGAGCAAGTAAAATTTGGTTTTTGAATGGGAGAAAAGTTTTGGTTTTTGAAATTGGGAGCAAGCCCACTGTTGGTCCTCTAATGGAATGGGAGGAAGGCTGCGGTCCACGAAACACTAAGTTTTAATTTTGAAAGTTTAATTTGGCCCAGTTGGTTAAGGCCCGACGTTTGTTTTAAAACTTTGGTTTCGAGGTCCACTCTTGAGTGGAAACAAGCCCACAATCGGTTACAAGCTCAGCTGGGTTTAAACCCAGAGTCCAAAATACAAGTCAAATGAAAGAATTTAAACAAGCCCACAAATTAAACAAACAAGCCCACAAAAATTAATTACAAACCCAACAGAAAATAAAAAGCCCAAAAATTGGCTTTAATATTACAAGCCCACAATTAAAAATTGGAAGCCCACAATTCGGGTTCTCTGAATGGGTTTACCTTTTTAGCACAGCCCAGCTGCTCTGATATTGTTGCAAAAACCCAGTTGGGCTTTGGTTCTTTTCCTTGGTGGCGTCCCAGCAGAGGAAAAACAGGTTCAGAACAGCAGGTCCAACAGCAAATGAAGTGAAGCAGATGCAGATGCAAATGCTATGCAGTGAAATGCAAAAATAGCTAATAAAACTACAAGAAAAACACAGCACCAATCCCCGGCAGCGGCGCCAAAAACTTGGTGGGCCCGGGAAAGCGTATAAAATTGAAGCGAAATGAAACGGGCCTACAGTAATACCGCAAGTGCACGGTCGTTAGTTGTAGCTCGTGCAAGTACGGGTCGATCCACAGAGACTGGGGGTGTTTGGAGTTTCTAGCTATTTGGGCTCTAAATTGCTATTGGGCTTCTAATTGTGCTTTGGGCTTAGTGGGTTTTTGTAACAATGAAATGGTTTTGGGCTCAGTGGGCTTTTGGATTGACTGTGAACTTATGGGCTTTTGGTCTTTTGAATTGCACTGGGCCTTGGGCTAACAGTGACTGTGAATTGGGCTCAATGTCTTTTGATGTGAACTGGGCCGTTGGGCCTTAGGTTTCTAAACAGATACAGTGGGCTTTTGTAAAACAAGGTAATGAATGCAGTAACAAGAACAGGAGAAACAAATGAGAAGAAAGAGCAAATAGTGGCAGTGAAGCTGTGATATTTACAAAGCAATGAAGATGGTAGTGAAATAATGAGACAATGGATGATAAAACAATAAACACAAGAAAACAGATACAAATACAAAACAAAAAACAGGTGACAGTGACAGTGGAGAGTGATAGTGAAGAAAAGCAAAGGAAATGGTGAAAATGGCAGTGAAGATGGCAATGGAAATGAAGCAAAGAGAAAGAACCAAGGCCTAAGCCAAGGGCAATGGCAGGGGAGCAAAACTACAAATACAAAACAGAGAATCAACACAACTAGGTTATGAATCCACCTTGTGACCTAGCCAGATAGTGTAGTTCTAGGTTGAATCCCTAATGGAACTAAGTGACAGTTAAGGCCAACTTAAGATCCTAAGCATACAAAAAGGGAATAGCAAGATAATCAGCTTGCTCAACTGATGTGCTCCTAGTATTGACTGTCTTTTGACAGTACAATCAATCACAAGCACTAGTGAGCACTGATTTCTCCCATTGCTCAATCAATTCAGTGAACTAAGGCTTCTAACCTAACATTCCACTACCTAACAGTCCACTAAAGCTTCATCTGAGCCTCAGCTAATGAGAACATGAGAGAACAGATGGAACAACACATGATTAACAGGAACAACACAAAAATTGGAGAGACTGGCTAATCCAGTTCTCCCAAAACATCACATTAACAACAACATCAACAGGACAATAAAACAGGGAAAGGAATTAAACACATGAACATTACACAGTGAATACCAAGAGTAGAACATATACAGAACATCAAAGTTCTGGACACAGGCTATTCCAGCATCTAGATAAACATGAACAGGAGCTTGATATAAAATGTAACAATCACACACTCAAATTAAATACATGGTGGAGTTCAGAACAGCTAAAATTAACAATGCATTTGAATTGAGAATCATGGAATTGAAAAGATTGAAACCCTCAAAGCTACATTTCATAACAAAAATAAACTATTCTACTGATGCTCTGGTTAATCCAGGCATAAGCCTTTACATCACACCCACAGTCATATTTATACCCAATTACAAGTTAGGGTTCTTCCCAAAAAATCCCTAAAATCAAACAGAAATTAGGTAAATTATTTCTACCTAATTTGACAGTACAAATCAGACCCATATCTTCTATAATGCTCCTCCTAACAGAAAATTAGGGTTCTTTAATAAATTCCCCCAAATCAGAAAATTTAGGGTTTGGTAATTCTTACCCATATTGATGTGATTTGACGAGTTTTTCTTCGACCCATTCTTCTCCTTGGTCCTCTGTTCCATTCCCATGCTTCTATTTCTTCTCTAGCCCTAGCTATTGTACCAATTTCTTTCCTAGAGTTTTCTGAGAAAGAAAAGAAAAGAAATTGGTAGGATAGATGGCTAGAATATGGGGGGAATGATTATAGTGGAGTTGGTGGTGGTGTACGGTGTGAAGGAGTGGCGTTTGGTGGTACGGAAGTGGTGATGGCGGACATGGTGGAGTTGGCAGGAGCAGAGCTCGACTGCTCGAAGGAGGAAGATGAGAATTTGGGTAAGGTGCGTTTGGCTGAAGGGTATAGGTGTTCGATACTTGGGTGTTAGTCGGGTTTAGCAATTGTTGATGAACAGCGAGGATGAGACGTTGGATGCGAAGATGATGGATCGATCTAACGGCGAGACAGAAGGAAGCGAGGAGCGACCGTTGGATGCGGAAGTACAACGAAACTGACGGCTCAAGATGGAGTTAGGTGCTGTAGTGTTAGACAGGAGCTTCAGACTTTGATGACTGGCGATGCTGCGACCGTAAGATGCTGAGATGATCCAATCTGACGGCTATAAAGGGAAACGGGCATGGATATATGAAACGGATTTGGGTGAGGGTTTTGGGCCTTGGGTATGCCAAGCCCATATCTTCTTTAAGAACAATTCTTCCTCTTCAAGCCCACTTCTAGCCTTTTGATCTTGTGCACAACATTCTTCGCGGCTTCCTTGTGTAATTCCTCCCGGCTTTTCACCGCTTTTCTGCTCTTTTCCGCTCCGCTATTCATCCAAACTTTATTTATTACCTAAAAATGCAAAATTAATTAATAAAAATATTTATTCTTGAAAACAAAGAAAATACAGAATATGGGATAAAATGTAGAATTAATGCACAAAAGATGAGTTAAATGCCAAGAAAAATATATAGAAATATGCACTTTTTAGCACTCATCAGTGGTATTTGTTGTGTTTGCAGTAGTGTGGTGGTGTTGGTTTTTGATTTTCGATTGCTGGGATCAACTCATGTTGTTGACCCAATTTTAAATGGATCAACTACGATTGTTGATCCCATAAATGGGATCAACTCCTGTTGTTGACCCAATTTTTATGGATCAACTACGATTGTTGATCCCATAGATGGGATTAACTACTGTTGTTGACCCAATTTTTTATGGGATCAACTACTGTTGTTGATCCTTTCAATTCCTATTGTTGACAATATTTCCTTGGATAAGTATAATCATGCTTGTAGTTTAAATCATGTAAATTTCTTCCAATGTTGAACTTGTGGTGCAATGGTAGCATGACTGACTCCATGTCAGATGATGCGTGTTCGACTCACACCAAGTTCACTCCATTTACATGGATCAACTTCTACTGTTGGTCCTTTTTTTTGGATCAACTTCTACTGTTGGTTCAATTTTTATTTGGATAACTACTGTTGTTGATACAAAAATATCTGAACCAGTGGTGGCGGCGACATACTAGTGGTGGTGGAGGACTGTTGGTGGTGTAATGGTGGTGGTGAAAGAGTGGTGGTGGCGGTTGGTAGGTGGTGGTTGATGAACGGTGGTGGCGGAATGGTAGTTGAATGTTGGTGGTGGTGGTGCTAGTGGTGGTGGTGAAGTGGTAGATGAAGAAGTTTATTCCATTTTGAAATAAAGAAAAATATTATATGAATGAGGGTATTAAGGTAATCAAATTTTAAATGGATAAGGTTATTAAAAAGTATGGACATATTTATTGTTGTACAAGGATATATTTATTGGGTGTCAAAAATAGGGACATATAAATAATGTACCCAATTTTTTTTGTTCTTATCACATCAAACCGTCTCCTTCAGTTTATAAATTTTATTCTATAACTCCCTTCTCAAAGCTTAACCTTCCTGCTTTCTTACGGAATATAAAGGAACAACAACTGAGCTATCTGCAGTAGGAAGGAGCTATGGAACAAAATTCTTCCCATGAAATTTCGGATCTAACATCCCAAATGGCTAAAACAGATTTGAAAGGCAAGAGTCCTATGAAAATAATCACTATTTCTTCCTCAGCAACAAACAAAGGACTATCGCAGTTTAAGAATGCGTTAATAGGTCAGTACTTCACTGTAAAACCCACAACTGCATTCAATATGTATCATGATGCAAGGAATACCATATGGAAAGAGCTTGAGGATTTTTCAGTCAAGTATCATGATGAAAAGCAATTTATGTTTAATTTTGCAAACAACAAATATTATAACTTTGTTAAGAACCGTGATTCCTGGATAATTGAAGGAAGCCTCCTTCTATTAAAAGAATGGTCACCTTTAATAATATGAAGAAAATATCAGTTTACTCATCAATGGATGTTGGTTCAAGAAAAAGGTCTCCCTTATGAATTTCAGAATGATGTAACTCCAAAGGAAATTGGAAATCTTATTGGCAACTGTGTTGAAATAGACCCTCCAAATGGTTGTCCAAAATTTGCTAAGAAGGTCAGAGCTCGCATCTACCTAGATATTAAGACTTCCTTGAGGAAAAAAATCAATGTTCAAACAACATCGGGGTCTATCACCACTATAAAACTCCATTATGAAGGTCAGCCAAGCTCTATTTGCCAGGAATGTTGGGTCATAGACCATGATAATAATCGGTGTGAGAAAAAGGCACAAGATCTTTTACAATTTGAGAAAATTGTATATTCTTTTGGTACTCTATTTCCTCAACCAGAGAGTTCTCAGGACCCACAACAAGCTGCTGCTATAGACAGTCCAATTATAAATCAGACTACCTCTTCAGATAGTCTTATTGCTCCAGTTATTCCGGAGGAACCAATGAATCTGGATCAGACTCAAGGTAACAGAACTATATCCAGCGATAGCTCCAAATACTCACCGGTCTCACTTGGTTCAAGAAAATGGAAAAGAATTCGACGAGAAGATGCATCTCCAGATAGTAATGAGTTCAAAGTACCCCATATTTCACATGTAGCGACTCATGCTTACTTTGGAAAACCTATTGATCATTGTATTCCTCAACCTCAACATGCTAATATACAAGATGAGTCCATTAGAAGCTGTCCCAGTGCTGGAAATCATGAAAGCCTATCTGAACAGCAAGGGGAAAGTTTAGAACAACTGGAAATTGACTCTGGAGATAAAATTGGAACTGGAAAACAGGTAAATACACTATATATCTTAATTTCGGTCATCAATTCCTGTTTTTTTAGATTGTCATCATCATTTTACTAGCCTCAATTTCAACATGTATATTCTTGCATGGAACGTTTAAGGCCTAGGAAATACATTAACTAGGCAAAATCTGAGAAATGAAATAAAATCATCTTCTCCAGAAATAATATTTCTTAGTGAAACTAAGAACCCTGTTAAAAAAATGCTAGTTTACCAATCTCATTTAGGATACCCCAATATGTAGTTTACCAATCCACAAGGTAGAGCTGGCGGATTAGCTTTATTATGGAAAGATAATCTACAATTAGAATTAATACAAAAGGATGATAGTATGTTTAATATGATTATTAACCATGATCCTCGTAAAAATCCCTGGCTCTTAACTTGCTTATATGGGTCTCCACATAACCATGTGAGGAAAAAAAAATGGGATCTACTTCAGCAATTATATCCAATCCTCAATATCCCTTGGCTTATAATTGGAGATTTAAATTTAATAATCAGCCAAGAGGAGAAAAATGGGGTTCTTCAAACTGCATTTCAAAAAATTCATATATTTTCAATGTTCTTAATGACGGTGGTCTTGTGGATGTTCCCTTTAAGGGTAATCCATATACTTGATGCAATAAACGTTCGAATAATAATTTGATGACAGAACGTTTAGATGGAGCATTAGGTAATATTGAATGGCATCAACAATATCCTAATACAAAACTTTTAAATTTAGCTTTAGTTGGTTCAGATCATACCCTTGTGTTGCTTTGTACTGATGTTAATCTTAGCTCTAGAGAATTACTTTTTAAATTCTATAAAACTTGGTATAAAGATAGCACTTGCCAGGAAACAATAGATACAAATTGGAAACAACCAGTACAAGGCTCCGCTGCATATAGATTGGCTATGAAACTGAAGAATACCAAATCAAACTTGAAGCTTTGGAATCACACACATTTTGGTCATATCAAAGTACAAATCAGTAATATCAAGCAACAAATTAGCGAAGCATCAACACAAACAGATTTCTTTGCTTCACAACAATATAAGAATCTTGTTCAAGAGCTTCAAGAGTGGTACCACAGAGAAGAGCAATTTTTCTGGCAATAGTCAAGGGATAACATTCTGCTGGATAGTGACGGCAATACTTCATTCTTTCATTCTCAAGTGAACTTCAGAAAACGTCAAAACTCTATAGAAGCTTTGAAAGATGATATTGGAATCTGGCACAATGACCGTAGTGAGATAGAAATTATTCTGGTTACACATTTGAGAAAAATTAGTATATCAAAACATCCACAACATGATCCTGAGCTACTGCAACTAATCCAACCATGTATAACAGATGAAGATAATGAACTTTTTCTCCAAGTACCCACGAAAGATGAGTTCAAGGGTGTTTTCTTCCAAATTCCTGCATGGAAAGCTCCAGGTGCAGATGGATTTCAGGATGGTTTTTGTCAGCATAGTCGGAAAACGATAGCAACACATTTGGTAGACATGATACAGGGTTTTTTCAAGACTAAACACTTGTTGAAACAGTTAAGCCATACGTTTCAAACACTCATACCCAAGAATGATTGTCCTCAATCCCCTGTAGACTACCGTCCTATTAGTTTATGTAATCTATCATACAAGATTATATCCAAACTAATGGCGAATAGATTAAAACCTATACTGAACAGGATAATCTCTCCAACTCAGTCTGCATTTGTATCTGGAAGATGTATCAATGATAACATTATCATCGCACACGAGAAAATCGACACTATGCGAAGAAGCAAATTGGAGAAACACTCTTTAGCAATAAAGTTAGATACGTGAAAGGCATTCGACAGGGTGGGCTGGAGCTTTCTTCTCCAAATTATCAGACAGTTTGGGTTTGCTGAGGACTGGTGTAACCTTGTGGAGCAATGTATAAGTACGACTACGACTATTCTCTTAAATGGACAACCTTGTGAGAGCTTTAAACCTTCTTGTGGATTACGAGAAGGTGACCCACTCTCTCCATATTTATTCATATTATGTATGGAAGCTTTTTCAATACTTTGAACCGATGTAGAGTTAAATAACAAAATTCATGGAGTAAAGGCAGCAACATCAAGTCCGGCAATCACCCATTTATTCTTCGCGGACGATTATTTACTTTACACACAATCCAAGCTGCATGAAGTTCAAAATTTGATCAATATTATTAAAAGATTTGGACAAGCACCTGGTCGGGCAATCAATTTTTCTAAATCTGGAGTGGCGTTTAGCAAATACACCCCCAATCAGTTAAGTCACAAACTACTACAGATATTGGGAATGAAAAAGCTTCCTCTAAGTGAAATATATTTGGGATCTCCATTATTTATCAATAAGGATAAGTCTCAATCTTTTGAGTTCCTTCTCGATAAGCTAAAAGGAAAACTTGATACATGGCAGGTGAAGCTTATCAATCAAGACGCACGTACAACTCAAGTCCAATCAGCACTCAACTCAATGACATTATACCAAATGTCATCTTTCCCTCTTCCAGGCAAGCTCATTGAACAAATGGAAACAATTCAAAGAAAGTACTGGTGGGGAATTCAAGAGAACAAAAGAGGATTTCAACCAAAATCTTGGGTATCAATCTTCTACCAAAAAGACTTGGGGGATTAGGTTTCAAGAATATTAGATATTTTAATGAAGGAATGCTCACTAAATTGGCATGGAGGATGGTTGCTCACCCGAATGATTTACGGGTTAAAATTATGAAATCTAAATACTTCGTCAGAAAACATCCTCTTCATCTCACAAGAAAACGCCAGGGAACTTGGATTTAGAACGGAATCCAAAGAGGATTACTTAATGTAAAGAAACACTGTTTCTGGGTACTGGGAAAAGGAAACCAGATAAATATTGTAAAAGATCGATGGATTCCAGAAAGAGAACAACCCATAAAACTAACATCAACAGAACATCAGGTCCACAGAGTTTCAGACTTGATATATCACCCTACGAAGCAATGGAACATTGAAATATTGAGAAAATGTATGAATCGAAAAACAATGAAGCAAATACTGACTATAAGAATTCATCTTCAGGGTGAAGACCAATTGAAATGTACATTGACACGATCCGGGGACTTCTCAGTTAATTCTATGTATCAGCAACTTCTAAAAGAGGATGGAATTCAACCTCAGATTCTGACAGAGAAACAATGGTTACACTTTTGGCATATCAAAGTACCTAAGAAAGTTCTGTTGTTCCTATGGAAATAAATTCACGGTATCCTTCCTCTACGAGCAAATATAAGACGTTTTGTGCCAATAGATACTCATCTCTGTCCAATATGCATGACTGCGGAAAAAATAGATGAACACTTGTTCAAGTTTTTCTCATTCGCAAGAGCCGTTTGGTTTGCAGCTGATTCGACATCTCTTTATTCTCTGCAGTGGTACCTGATAGACACATTTTTTTGTCGGAATTGTCCTCATTGTCTCTGTTGTTAGTGCTTGATTTTCTACTTATTATGGTGTTTTTATGTTAGTGTAGGTGTTTTTGGATAAATACACTCGTGTGGAAAAAGTTGCTCAAAAAGTGCTATTTGGACCCCCGGAGAAAAGTACTAAAGGCACCCTCATTTTGGATAAGGGAACCCCAGGCACCCTCTGTTGTTAAAGGCGCCCGTGTTTTGGATCAGGGCACATCTTTTTCTTCATTTCAAATTTCAAAATTGGCGGGAGATAGTGCAGACGCAGGAAGAATTAGGGTTGAAGTTTTGATCGCGTTCTAGGGAGATTCAAGGGCTGAAACTCATTGGGTTTGTCTATTTTGATCCAATAGAGATAGTAATGGTCGTCTTTTATACCAGAATTGGCTAGAACGGTGGATATAAGGGTTGAACATTTTCCCGGGTTTTCTTCCTGCGGAAACTATGTTAAGATTTTTGTCACGTTGGAATGAGACACGGGCACTGGATTTGGTTTCTTTGGGCTTGTTTGGACCAAACATGGATAGTATGGTCGATGGTTTTGGTTAGAGTTGGCTGCATCGTGGGATTGAAGCAAACAGAGCAACACGTTCGTGGAAGAGTTTTTCACGGGATTTGCTATGAATTTCGTGTGCTTCTGGGACTCTAATTCGTGTGTTGCTCATGTTTGGAAAGTGCTTGGTCGCTGCAGAGACGTGAAGGAGTTAAGTAAGGAGGTTTCAGCACTGTTTGACAGTGTGAGAAGAGAAGAAATGAAAGAAAATACTGCCGAGTAATGGAGAATTATATAGAGTTATGATGGGATATGTCGGTGCTGTGAGGCTATATAAACTGTTGAGGAGCAATATAAGAGATTAGGGGAGTTAGGGAGTAGAAGAGAGCCGAGAAAACCAGAGTCGTAGAGACGAGTTTTTCTGCTGGTGTAGTGAAAAACACGAAGAACTTTAGACCCAATATAACTGTCGTTCATCAACAGTGACAACGACAACCAATAGAGGGTCGCAGCGCTACAGTGTCAGCGACAGTTTCTTAGTATCGTTCTGTAACAGTGTTACGAATCTCTGTTTTCATATATTTTCATCCTTGTAAGCACATTTTGAGCAATGAAATCATACTTTGAGCGTGTTTCCATCATGATGAGCTAGACCCAATCCTTGGGGCGACGGAGGAAGCTATCTTTCCAATGAAAAAGTGGTAATTCTTAATTATTTAATTTGTGCAATTTTTATTTATGATTATTTGCCTAGATTGAAAATATATTTTATGATTTTTGTTAAACAATTGTATTTTATTTTGATGGAACATGCTTAGCCTAGGGTTTTGATGTCTCATGCTTTGGATTAACATTTGTTGTTTTTAAAAATCTACTTTTGCAAGAGTTGAGAATCAATTTGAACGTGTGGAATTGCATGATTAGTATCATTTTGGAATTGGTAAATAGCGGAATCCTAGCCCCAGTTTCTCCATAATTCTCACAACACTTTTTATTCGAGTTTGTTATTTTTATTTATAAAAATTAAATCTAAAAAAGCTGCTTTCACAAGTATTGAACGAACCATTACTTACCACTTATACAACCACTTGTCTTTAGGCTAGAGTTTTTAGATTTTTTTTTTTTTGGTTTTTACTTATTTGTTCTACTTTACGTTTTTGGGTTTTTGTGTTTTTACTACAAATTTTGGAATTTGGAGTGAAAGAAAAATTTGCCAAAGCTTTTGGTGAATACTTAAAGATATGGAGTTAAAGACAAAGCGAAAAGAGCGAAAGAAAATTAAAAAAAAAAGAGAGAAAATTTTGTTAGATTTTGTTTTTATCTTTTTGATTATTTTTTTTAGTTTTTAGAAATTGTGTTAGGATATTCTCTATTTTTGTAATTTTCTTTTTATTTTTGCACTTCCCTATTTGGACTTTGGACTTGGACATTTGGACATTCTTTTATTTTTTAAACTTTACGGAAGGGTAGTATAATAAATACTAAACTGTTTGCAGAGAAGGACGGCGATTACGATATCGCCTCGGCCCCTCGGGTTCGTACAAGACATTGGAGTCGTGGCCCGAGTCGACTACAACGGTTCATCCCCCGTCTGGAACGGGATGTAAGTTTGTCGAAACACTCGCGAATCCCCTGTCAGCGAGTTACTGTATTCCTTCGTTGCATATATGCTGAGGAATTGAAAACGGTTGCTTTAATTTCCTAGTAAAGGGCAAGGACTGGCCATACAAGATAAGGGTTCAGATTTCATCACCATTATCTTCTTGCCCGCCTTAGGAAAACGAAACCAAACGCGAACCTAAGACTAAAATTTTGACTAAAACGAGACCTATATGATAACGAGCTTAATAGGAAAGTCGTTCGAAAAATATTGGTTACTCTCTTGAGCATACTTTGAAGTTCATGATGGTTTATGTGAGTTGAATACGTCGCCTTGTAACGCCGGTGAGGCCTTGGGTATCAAAGCTCCACGCAGCTTCAATCGTCCTATTCAACTTACTTTAACTCAGATTGATTCCAGAGAGGTTTGCTCAGATTGTAACGAGTTCCTTTTCGAAAGAATAGAAGCTGGTCTAGAAACAATCTAAGTGGAGCCATCATGCTTTTTGATTGCTATAAATCTTTAGGTTTGTTTTGGTGGAGTCAGCCTGCTTTGTGTTTGCTTAGAACCTCCCTTCCTTTAGGATTTTTTTTTCTATTTGCTTTTCTTAGTGTATGCCCCAGGTCATTAGAGAACGGGCTTGGAAAAGAGACAGTCTAGGTCGATTGATTAGTGAAAAACCTAGTAATTCTTCTTGCGGAATCGGGGAGCTCGAAGACTCTTCTTTTGAGAGCCCCGTTTTTGGAAACTTCAGTTTTGAGAATCTGTCTCTTCGTGAGGAAAGTACCCCTAGTACTTCAGCTGTGCCAGCAATGGCTACTTTGAAAGATTACATGTACCCAACTAGGACCAACCGAGCATCGTGTATTAAATTGCCAGCCTCTACGGCTAATATGAGTTGAAACCTGGTATCCTTCAGATGGTCCCTATATTCTTAGGAAAAGAAGATGAGAACCCTTACTTTCACATTAGGGACTTTGAAGAAATTTGTGCAACAATTAAGATTAAGGACCTTACTGATGAAGTCTTGAAACTTAGGATTTCCCCTTTTCCTTGAGAGATAAAGCCAAGACCTGACTTAACAACCTACCATCTGAATCCATAGAAACATGGAAGGAACTTATTGCTGCTTTTTATTTGAAATTCTACCCTAAGCATAAAACTGCAGCTGTTAGGCAGAAAATTAGTTCCAGTATGCAACAAGAGGGAGAATCTTTTTACATATTTTTAGAGAGATTCAATGATCGCCTAACCCAGTGTCCTCACCATGGATTTGAGAAGATGAAACTAGTAGAGATTATTTATGATGGTTTAGACTACTCGACCAAAGCCATGGTCGAGTCTATGTGCGCTGGTGAGTTCACTAGTAAAAATTTTGATGATGCTTTTACCTTCTTAGGAGTTGTTGCTGAAAAATCCGAACAATGGGAGCCATGTGTTGAAACCCCTAAAAGACTCTTGGTTAATAGAAGTAGCACCAATATGGTAGATACGAGTTTTGCGTCAGATGCTAAGTTTGCTGCTTTGTCTAGAAGGTTAGAAGATTTGGAATTGAATCAGTCTAAACATAGGTCTCTTGTTGAACCTGATGCTAGGAATAAAGCCTCTCAAGTCTATAGTTGTGGAGTGGAACCCGATAACTCGTTTTGGGAATGTCAGGTTAGTGAAGAGCAAGCCCATGTTGTCTATAACAACTCTAGGTTTGAAAAACGTCAGAAGTTTGACCCATACTCAGAGACCTACAACCCTGGTTGGAGAAACCATCCTAATTTTTCTTGGTCTAAGGGACAGAATCAAGGTCAGTCTAGTAATTCTCAGCCTCCCCCAGGTTTTGGATATACTAAGAACTTTTCAGGTCAAACCCAATTTCAGAACCCCTTTGAGAGTAAAATTACTAGCTTAGAGGAATCTCTTAGTATATTGACAAAAAACCAAGATATGTTAGCAAAGAGCCAGGAAATGTTAGTAAAGATCCAGGTTAGTTTTCAATAGGAAACCGAACAAAATTTTCAAACTACTAATCAGACTCTTTCTAAGTTAGAACTTCAAGTTATTCAAATATCTAAGACTCTAAGTGAAAGAGATAACGGAAGTTTCCCTAGTCAACCATAACCCAATCCTAGAGGAGTTCATCAAATATCTTTAGTTGGTGAGAAATCATCAAATCATGTTAATGCAATAACAACCCTTAGGAGCGGTAAAATGGTAGACAATAAGGTAGCCATGCCTAGTGGACATACTGTAGTTCCACCTTCTACTTCCGAAGAGGATCCCATAGCTGAGAAAACTGAAACAATTTCTAAGGAGTCCCAAGAAATTCCTGATAGGACTACCTATGTGCCTAGATCCCCATATCCACATTTGTTAGCCCCAACAAAGAAGGAGTCGACTTTCAACGAGATAATGGAAACATTTAAGCAGATGAACATCAACATTCCATTATTAGAAGCAATTAGGCAGATGCCCGCTTATGCCAAGTTCCTTAAAGATCTTTGTACACGAAATCGTAAGCTGAATGTCCATAAGAAAGCCTTTTTAGCTGGTCAAGTAAGTTCAATTCTTCTGAACCAAATACCCCCTAAGTATAAGGACCCTGGATGCCCCACTATATCTTGTGTGATTGGTAATCATGTAGTTGATAAGGAATTTCTTGACTTAGGAGCTAGTGTTAACTTACTCCCATACCATGTGTATACCCAGCTAGGACTTGGTAAGTTGAAACCGACCAAAATAACACTTCAATTAGCTGATAGGTCTGTCAAAGTGCCTCGTGGTGTCATAGAAGATGTTCTTATTGAGGTTAATAGGTTCATATACCCAATGGATTTTTTTGTTCTAGATACCCAGCCTGTTAAGTACCCAAGTGCTCAAATACCGATGATTTTAGGTCGCCCATTCTTAGCCACATCTAATGCTGTCATCAATTGTAGAACCGGAGTTATGAACATATCTTTTGGTAATATGACTACTCAACTAAATGTCTTTAATGTCATTAAGTCTTCTGAGATAGATGATTTAGAAGTGGTGAACATGATTAGCACTCTAGTTCCTGATCCTTTAGCCTGCACTATGTTTGATAATCCATTATTTGATGAACCTTTCAGTGCTTCGGAGGAGGTAACCATGATGAATACCTTAGTTGATGAGCCTATGCTAGAGATTTTCTTTGATAATCCATTATATGAGGATGTTGTTCGTTTAGATGAACAGTCCCCAAAAGAAGCTAGTATTTATGCTGACTTTATGGACCCTAGAACCCATCCCATAGATTTTGGTCCATTTGAGGATATTGTTCACCCTAATTTTGTGGGTAATGATGACTCTAGTGATAGTCATTTATCCCTAATTGAAGTCCCTAACTTGGGACTCGAGCTTTGTGCGTCTAAGATACTACTTGAGTTTCTTCAAACTCTGCTACCCGATCCTCCAGATACTGTCCATAAAGAAACCCAATTCTTAGAGACATGTCATTCGGTTGAACCTGTTTTCCTAGACACTTATATAGAGCCCAAAGAGACCCCCCAGATAAATCTGGTTGCCTTGATGAAAGCCCTAGATCAAGTTATTCTCCGTCAGCTCATTTTTTTAATCAAAAATGGAAGTCTTTCTTTTGTGTCTGCTCTATTTGGTTCTGAGGACCCACAACTATTTCGGTTATTGGTATATGACTTTGGAAGGTGATAATCCTTTTTGAGGTATCTAATGTCCAGCTAAAGACTTTAAATTTAGCATTTTCTGGGAGGCACCCACGCTCATGCTTACGGTAATATCCTTCCTTATTTCTTTTTTCCATCCATCAAGTGATAATAGTTTCTCCTTGTTCATGCTTTTAATTTCATCTTTAGAACATTGAGGACAATGTTAGATTTAAGTTTGGGGGTGGGGAAGAAACTTTTTGTTAGCTTTTAGTTGCAATAAATAAACTCCGGAGCCTAGAAATTTATGCTTATTAAGGTTGGCACTAACCAATCTAAGTGGATGTGAACATCTTGGTTGTAGGAGTTGAGGAATCAATCTGATTAGATGGAAACATCTAAAGAGTCTATTCATAAAAGTACAGAGCTCAGGTGTTAGAATTAAAAAAAAATATGATAGTTTCGCCATATCTCGTTGAATCCTAATCCTCCTGTTTTTATTTTTTTTAAGTGATTTAGTGGGGCACACGATTCAAGTTGTTACCATTGCTAGGGTGAAATAGTGTGATTGAGAAAAAAAAAATTGAGACCAGACCATCATACCAACCGGAATAAATTCAATAAAGTCGACCACTGGTGCCCTTGTATATGCCAGTTGTGTTGACCCGGAGTTAGGTTTATCGACCACTGGTCCCCTTGTATATGCCAGTTGTGTTTATATTAGTCAGACTGGTATCTCAGTCCATTAGAATAGGTTCATCTTGGTAGAGGCCTTCAGACAGATATGGGAAACACCGTTCACTTTAAACCATCTATTTTTTTCTTCCCTTTATACATCTTCTTAATCTTTCCATGTGATTGGTTGACTCCGGTTATGATGACCAGAAACTATCTGAGTAGAGCTCTGTCACTTATATATGAATTTTAGTATGCTAAGTGCAAAATCGTGTACAACAATTGGAATTTCGCATCAGGGTACTTCCTCCTGTAGACAATGAGAGTATGCCAAGCAAGGAGATTCTTTAGTACTTTCCAAGGTTCTGCGTAGATAGCTAGGGTCTGGAGTAAAGGTTTTGTGGGTACACCTCTGGTAAACCCTCCCGAGATTATAACTCGGTCACTAGGGCCACCTAGTGAGTTAGGATTTTATTTTATAGATTAGTTTTGCTCGAGGACTAGAAAATAATAAGTTTGGGGGTATTTGATAGACACATTTTTGTGTCGGAATTGTCCTCATTGTCTCTATTGTTAGTGCTTGATTTTCTACTTATTATGGTGTTTTTATGTTTGTGCAGGTGTTTTTGGAGAAATACACCCGTGTGGAAAAAGTTGCTCAAAAAGTGCCATTTGGACCCTCGGAGAAAATTACTAAAGGCACCCTCATTTTGGATAAGAGAACCCAAGACATCCCCTGCTGTTAAAGTCGCCCGTGTTTTGGATCAGGGCACATCTTCTTCTTCATTTCAAATTTCAAAATTGGCGGGAGATAGTGCAGACGCAGGAAGAATTAAGGTTGAAGTTTTGATTGCGTTCTAGGGAGATTCAAAGGCTGAAACTCATTGGGTTTGTCTATTTTGATCCAATAGAGATAGTAATGGTCGTCGTTTATACCAGAATTGGCTAGAACGGTGGATATAGGGGTTGAACATTTTCCCGGGTTTTCTTCCTGCGGAAACTCTGTTAAGTTTTTTGTCACGTTGGAATGAGACTCGAGCACTGGATTTGGTTTCTTTGGGCCTGTTTGGACCAAACAGGGATGGTATGGTCGATGGTTTCGGTTAGAGTTGGCTGCATCGTGGGATTGAAGCAAACAGAGGAACACGTTCATGGGAGAGTTTTTCACGGGATTTGCTATGAATTTCGTGTGCTTCTGGGACTCTAATTCGTGTGTTGCTCATGTTTGGAAAGTGCTTGGTCGCTGCAGAGACGTGAAGGAGTTAAGTAAGGAAGTTTCAGCACTGTTTGACAGCGTGAGAAGAGAAGAAAGGAAAGAAAATACTGCCGAGTAAATGGAGAATTATATAGAGTTATGACGGGATATTTCGATGCTGTGAGGCTAAATAAACTGTTGAGGAGCAATATAAGATATTAGGGGAGTTAGGGAGTAGAAGAGAGCCGAGAAAACCAGAATTGCAGAGACGAATTTTTCTGCTGGTGTAGTGAAGAACACGAAGAACTTTAGACCCAATATAATTGTCGTTTATCAACAGAGACAACGACAACCAATAGAGGGTCGCAACGGTATAGTGTCAGCAACAGTTTCTTAGTACCATTCTGTAACAGTGTCACTTGTAACAATTATAAGTGTTACGAATCTCTGTTTTCATTTATTTTCATCCTTGTAAGCACATTTTGAGCAATGAAATCATACTTTGAGCGTGTTTCCATCATGATGATCTAGACCCAATCCTTGGGGCGACGGAGGAAGCTATCTTTCCAATGAAAAAGTGGTAATTCTTAATTATTTAATTTTTGCAATTTTTATTTATGATTATTTGCTTAGATTGAAAATAGATTTTATGATTTTTGTTAAACAATTGTATTTTCTTTTGATGGAACATGCTTAGCCTAGGGTTTTGATGTCTCATGCTTTGGATTAACATTTGTTGTTTCTAAAAATCTACTTTTGCAAGAGTTGAGAATCAATTTGAACGTGTGGAATTGCATGATTAGTATCACTTTGGAATTGGTAAATAGCGGAATCCTAACCCCAGTCTCTCCATAATTCTCACAACACTTTTTATTCGAGTTTGTTAATTTTATTTATAAAAATTAAGTCTAAAAAAACTGCTTTCACAAATCTTGAACGAACCATTACTTACCATTTCTACAACCACCGCAAAAATACCATCAGTACCCTAAAATTTAACATTGGAATATATCTTGGTTTGACAAACAAATTAAGCATCCAAGTGATGTTCAGATGGACTATACTAAGCCTGCCATTATTCTTTGGCATATTTGGAACAGTAGATGCAAGTCTGCTTTTGATAAACAACAACAGAATCCTTATGCCACGTTGCATCACATAAACATCATGCAAACTAATCTCAGGACAGAAATAGATAAATGCTCAACACACATACATATGCATGCTCTAAAGAATAATCAAACTAGGATTAATGCCCCTGTATTGATGCATACCCCTGCACATTTCAATATGCCTGCTAGTATGGATCGTCTTTCTTATATTACTGCTTTTATGCCTGATAAAAATAGCTATCTTATTTATATCAATGCTGCGAAAAACAAGAGATCAGAGCTTGCAGGTATTGGAATAATCATTTTTTACAATGCAGGTACTTTCTATGCCGCCAGGTCCTTTAACATCTCAGCTCTGACTATTGAGTATGCAGAAGTTATAGCTTTGCTGGAAGCTATTAAATGGAGCAAGGACTTAAAGCTACACAACATCACTATTTTGGGAGACAATAGAAACATTATAAATGCGGTTACCAGTACTCTTAGTTCTGTGTCATGGAGTAATCAAAGTATTATTTTGGACTGTAAATACTTACTCCAGTTTTTTGATAGGTGGAAGTGTATGTATATAAGAAGCAAGTCAAACAGCTTAGCAGATACTCTGGCTAAAGCAGCCACCTCTGTACAAAAACCTGAAACATGGTTGCTTAATCCTCCTAAGTGTATATGTAAATGTAAATATCTAAAAAGATGTACAAACACTGATGTAACTATTTGTAATCCTATCTAATGAAGTTTCTTTTTTGATCAAAAAAAAAATCATGTAAAATCAGTCTTTAATTAACCCACACAATTTCATCATAACAATATAATATTATATAATAAGGTCTATGGAAACTTGAATGGTGGAGTGAAGGATATATGTGAACTAGACTGTCATGGCAGACACAAAAATATGCTCACGACAGGACAAAAAATATGCAGTCAATCGTTCTGGCATCAATTTCAAGTGTAAACCATGGTTAGTGAACCAAAAAAAAAATAGACATGAGACAAAATCTTTCAAAGAATAAAATCAGTTTTGTTTTTTAGACCTTGAATATAAAACCAAAATATAGACAAACTTTTAACGATTAAGTAATCATCAATCACGGATGTACATGGGAAATATGATTAATACACGACCGACAACAGAAGTATAGATCACATATTTCTATAAGGAAAAAAATAATTGAAAAAGTAATGGTTTGTATGGGTAGTAAATTTGGTGTCTTTGATTCAAAGAAGCAAAAAATATAGCTTCAATGGATACCTCGGCTAATTTACCTCCGTGAATTTATATCAAGCAAATTTAGGGGACAGGGAAGAGCTCGTGCTTGATAACATGTTTGAGGAGAATTAGAGATGAAACATGGAGAGATAAGAGGAGGAAGAAGAAGAATCTTAGTAGGGGATTAGAATATAACCATCATCAAAACTACAGCGTAGTAGGAATATCCTGACGGAGCTTCTCTGTCATGGAGATTTCCCTCTGTAAACTCAGCCTCACAATCGTTTCATTCCTAGGATTTGAATCAGTTTGTGAGTGTGCCAATTGAACTTCTTCGCTGTCCAAGGACGGATCTTCGATCCTTCCCCTTGGGGTCGAGATTTATTTATTAGTGGAGTTTTACTTTCGCTGTGAGTTTTTTCCTTTTAGTTTTAACATTTTAGTTCTATGTTTAGTGAAATATCTAAAGAAAGACAAGATCGTATGATGAAGGGGTTAGATAAACCTCAAACGATGGAGAGCTCTTAGAAAACAGGTACGGAATCTAGTCTTGGCAATGAAGAAGGTAACACTAATCCTTCAAGAAGATTCATTCAACTGGATAGGAAATCTTTTACCATTGAAGAAGATAATATTGGGAATACCAAGGTCATCAAGTTCACAGAAAGAGGAAAAGGAGGATTCAGATCTTGGTTGGCGATTGATAAAAAGATGATTTCATGGATCATTCATATATTGGTGTCTACATCGGATAGCGGATCTGCAAAGGAGAAATGGTCTGAAATATTAGGTGGATGTTTACCTGATGCAACTTCAAAATAATGAAGCTGGTGAATACCTAAGACTATCAAGATTTAGAAAAGATGGAGAAAGTAAGAAATTCAGTATTTGTTTTCCTGGTGGTGATGATAGAGAGTACTGGTCTATGTTAGCTGAAGTGATGGAGTCTTCTTTGAATAAGAAGAAACATAATTCATTGGGGTCTATACATTCTGGTTCAAACTTTCCGAAGTTACAACCAAAGGAGTCTGTAGAAAAGAGATAGGGTCTGATGAAAATTTCGCACAAAACCCCTTGGAGAAAGATTACTGGGATTATCAAAAGGAAGATTAAGTCTTCTAAATTCATTGAGTTAAAAGAGATTAATTTACTCTCTGTTGTTTTCGAAATGGAAGAGACTATGGAAGCCAATAATATGGACTCAGAATGATATTATCATCAAAGTATGTGAATGCTTTGGGAGTGAGGACAAGGACACTGGTATTATTTTCAAAAACAAAAACCATGTAAAGGCTTCAGAATCTCAAGTGTTGAAGGGGAATACTGAAACTCAACAAACTATATGTATTGATAATTTTTATAAACAAGTCCAATGGTTTAAAATTAAGGGTTTACCATCCAGATTATGGAGTTCAAAATCAATGGTCTTGGTTGGAAAAAAAATGGGAGATATGCACAGAATTTCAACGGAAACTTTGCGAATTCAAGATAAGAGAGGATGTCATTTCTTTAGGATATCTGTCAATGGTGGTTTTCAAGGAGTTCCAGCGGTGTTACTAATGGAGATAGAAGGGGAGAAGACGGTGTTGCAAATTAATTCGGATCCTAATTATTTGTCGAAGGATTAGTCATCTGATTTGGAGTATGCAAGGCAAGTTCAAATATTCTATGAGATTTTTCAGGTAACAAACTTGGAAAGTTCAAAATTTTCTTCGCCAGTATGTAATTCACGCAGCAAGATGGACGTCGACGATGGATCAAATCCAAAGGTGGTGAGTATGGAAACTACACAGGGTTACATTAAAGAGGGTGTGGGATATATTGTTAGCGAAGATCATGATGGAAATTGTATTTTCGTGTCTAAACCTAGAATGAGTACTTCACTGGCTAATAACTCAAATAACAATAACTCTTTCAATGCGTCTGGGTCTCGTTTTAGACACTTACCTGATGAAGAAGACTCTGTAAACGGAAGTTTAGAGAAATCCATAAACAAAGAAAAAGAGACAGATTCAATGACTGAAGGAAGTGCTAGAAAGGAGATGGAAGACGAAGTTGTCCAAAATCTTAAAATGACAAAGAATTCGTCATAAAGGAAGGAGGAGAACATAGACAAAAAATATGAATTCTTTTGTTAATTTATCTAGTAGCTATGGCCATATTAGAAATGAGAATATAATGTCTCTAAAAAAGAACATGACACAACATGTTCTTAACTACAAAGACAGGTTTCAAAGTCAGGGGAAGGAGAATGCAAGAAATGGTACGAAGGAAATTAATAAGGATAATGAGACTTTAATTCAGCAGTCTCATGAGGAGGAGATATTTGGACTCACTAAAATACAAGGGAGAAGCATTGGTGATGGATTTTAAAATCCTGAGTTACAATATAAGGGGCTTAATGATTTTGATAAGATTACTTCTCTTAAAAATCTCATCAACAATCAAAGATGTGTTGTTTGCCTTATTCAAGAAACTAAAATTATGAAGTTCTCAAACTGGTTTATAAAACAGTTATGGTACGATGATTTTTTTGAATGGTCATTCATTCCATCATTGGGTTCTAGTGGTGGTATTTTATCCATTTGGGATAGTAACAGATTCACTAAGGAGGATGAGAGAAAAGGATACAATAATTTATCTACCTTATTTGTTAATAAAGCTAATGGTTTTAAGTGGGCTATAACTAACATTTACAGTCCATGTGATTATTATGCTAGAGCTGAATTCTTGGAAGATTTGGAGGAGGTTAGACATTGGTGGGCTGGACCAATTTTGTTTGAAGGTGATTTCAATGCAGTCAGGTCTGATGATGAAAGAAATAGGGGTGAAGCAGATAGCAGGAACTCTGGATTTCTGAACAATTTTATTCTTCAGCAAGAATTGGTAGACTAAACTTTGGTAGGGGGTTCTTATACCTGGTCTAATAATCAAACTGATTCTCTACTTTGTAGGCTTGATAGGTTTTTATTCAGTATTGATTTTGATGAGGCTTTTCCTAATGCTTTACAATTTGCACTGACTCGAACAGTTTCTGATCATAACCCTCTTATGGTTATTACAAGCCACTCTATAAGAATTAAACCTTATTTTAAATTGGAGAAAAGTTGGGTGGAACATAAAGACTTTGAAAAAAAAGGTTGAAATTTGGTAGAATTCTATGCAATACAGTGGAAGCTCTAGTACAATATTTTTCTTAAAACTTCAGAACTTGAAACACTTTGTTAAGCCTTGGGGTTTGTCTGAGTTTGGTGTTGTAGGGAATGAGAAAAATTTGTTGACTGAGAAGATTGGTGACTTAATCTTTTAGAGGAGAGTAGTGCATTAATTCCTGCTCAGTTTGAAGAAAGATTATAATACAAGATTAAGTTGAAGACTGTTGAAAACTCTGAAGCCAGGAAATGGCAGCTTAGAGCTAAACAAAATGGTTTTATGTGGGGTGATGCTAACATTGTATACTTTCACAGGATTGCTAGCTCAAGGAAGAAGAGAAACACCATTGCTAAGCTGCAATTAAAGAAGAAGTAGACTGTTTTGATCAAGCTGCAATTAAAGAAGAATTAAGAAACTACTATATTAACATGTTTTCAGACCATAACAGTGTATACTCTACACTAAATTCCTTGAGTTTTCCTAGTGTGGATGAAAAGAAGAGATCTGGCTGGAAAGGAGTTTCACAGAGGAAGAAGTTTGGGGTGTAATAAAGAACATGCAAGCTAACAAATCACCGGGTCCTTATGGTTTTTCAGCTGAGTTCTATAAGAAATGTTGGAAGACTATTAAAGGTGATTTTATGAAAATGCTAGATGACTTTGTCAGGTTTGGTTCTCTAGACTGGAGACTAAATTGTTCTTTTATTACTCTAATTCCTAAAAAAGAAGACCCTTGCACTCCTAAAGATTTCAGGCCTCTAAGCTTAATTGGTTCTCTTATTTCAGATTTTCAGGGAGCATTCATTAATGATAGGCAAATTCTGGATGGTGTGCTTATTTCCAATGAATGTGTGGATAGCAGGTTGAAGTCTAAGATGCCAGGAGTTTTGTGTAAAGTGGATATGGAAAAATCTTTTGATAACATTAATTGGCAAGCCATTTTTTGTATTCTTCATAAGCATGATTTTGGTGAGAAGTGAATTGGTTGGATTAAATGGGGTGTTCCTTCAACTCATCTATCTGTTCTTGTGAATGGAAACTCAATTGATAAGTTCAAACCAGGTAAAGGTCTTAGACAGGGAGATTCACTATCTCCTTATCTCTTCTTTCTTGTGGTAGAGATTCTTTCAAAACTAATGAATGATGCCGTTGAGATAGGACAAATTAGTGGATTTAAAGTGGATTATACTGAGACATTATATCATATCTCCAGTTTGCTGATGATACTCTTTTTTTTTAATGTTAAACCTGTTGAAGTTACAAGGCTTTTCATTATTCTTTCGGTCTTTGAAGCTCTTACAGGTATGAGACTAAATCTTGAAAAAAGTACCATGGTTAGTGTGGGTGCAGACAATGTCATTGAAGTGCTTGCCAAAGAAATGGGTTGCAAGATAGAAAAGCTGCCTATAAAATACCTTGGTCTTCCAATTGGTGTAAGCTCAAGAAGTGCCTCAATTTGGGACTCAGTTTTAGAGAATATGGAGTTGAAGCTGGATACATGGAAGAGGAAGTACTTAAACAAAGCAGGAAGACTAGTACTTATCAATCATTGTATTTCTAGTCTCCGTATATATTATCTGTCTCTATTTAATTTACCTGTGTGTGTTGAAAAGAAGATGGTGGCACTAATGAGAAAATTCTTATGGGGGGAAAATCAAGAAGAAGAAAGATGGCTTAGGTGGGATGGAAAAAGATTTGCAGGCCAAAGCATTGTGGTGGTTTAGGTATAAAATTTTTGAGGGTGACTAATAAGACTTTATTGGTTAAATGGGTCTGGAAGTACTCTAAACATAAGAAAGCTCTTTGGAGAAGGATAGTTCGGCAGAAGATGAAAGTTTCAGAAGATATAATTCTCCAAACAGATGATGGTGCAGTTCAAGGCAAAAGCTTATGGAGAAATGTATCTAGAATGGTTCCAGAAGTTCAAGACTCTATGACATTTCAGATAAGAAATGGCAAAGGGATTCGTTTCTGGTATGATAAATGGTTGGCTAATGGTTGTATTAAAGATTTTTTCCTAGTTATTTTTAATGCTTGTCGTAATAAACAAGCTTCAATAGCAGACATGATTGTGGAAGGAAGATGGTCTGGGCTGTTTAGACATCGATTGAATGCAAATGAACAACTCGAATAGGACCTGTTGAGAAGAGATTTCGGAGCAGTCCCTGTCTTGGTTGATGGAGAGGATGAGGTACATCTTTTTGATGGTAATTTCTCAACAAAATCTTGTTATGATGTTTTGGCAGGAACTATGGAGAATTGCAACTTTAATAAATTATTGTGGAGGAGTAGCATTCCATCAAAAGTTATCTTTATTTTGTGGGCTGCTTTCAACAACTCTCTGCCTACAAGAGATATGTTGATTCACAAAGGGGTAGATACAGAAAGTGTTGTTTGCGTAATGTGTAACATGGTGGATGAAACAACAGATCATTTATTCATTCATTGTCCTACAACTTTTAAAGTCTGGGATTACTTTATAAAGGCGCTTCATATTGTCTGGCCTCTTCCTAGTACAGTCCTGCAACTTTTTGAAGCTTGGGAATGGAACGCTCTAACTGGCAGGTGCAAAGAATTGTGGAAAATCATGCATTTTGAGATGTTTTGGAACGTTTGGGAGGAAAGAAATAGTAGAGTTTTTGGAGGGAGGCATAAGTCTGTTTATGAGATAATCTGCACATTAAACAGACTCTCATTCTCTGGTGTTGCGAGAAAGATACTTTTCGTTTTCTGGACAGTACGCATATTATGCGAAGCTGGGAAACTGTTCTTCATATGTAACCTAGTCTGCTATGACTAGTTTTTGTACTTGGATGATTTTCTTTTTAATATAACCTTTTCAATTTCGGAAAAAAAAAAAAAGAAGAATCGAACCATTACATAGTTTCTTTTATATACAACTCTAGGAATCTTGATGGACCACACATCCATGGATCGTAGACCCTGTAACATAATTATGTATGCAAATGAATATACGTCATATAAATTTTTATAATTTTAAATCTAAAATTTATGGGGTCAACTTCTTTTTAATTATTTTGATATCTGCCCACAAAATCAATATATGAATTTAGATTTATAATACCAAATTTAAATCTTCAAATCATTAATTACCTAAAGTGTATCTGAGATTCCGAGTTCCCTATCCCTTTAAAAATCAAACTAATCAAAGGTTGTTGAGAAAAACCAATGCATTTGACAAGGAGCGTGGGGCGAAGGCCCGCCATACCCACCGACCCAGTCCGTAGCACGGGTTAGATACTAATACTATATAATTTCTCTTCAAGGCTCTAATAGAAAGCTTCAGTTATACAGTGACTTTACGACTTTGAATTGATACTTGAATTTTATTAACTTTCATTATCGTGCACAAAGCCCTTCGAGAGTTAACCCGTTAACACATGGATACAATTAAAAAATAAATTAAGCTGCTAACAAAGCGAGAGACTTCAATTCAATGCTTTAGAATCCAGACGGGAGTATAATCCACACCATATTCCGGGACATCAAGAACAATATTTTTAGAAGCATCTTCGACATTATAGATTGCACACTTCTGATCACCCTTGTAATCTGCAATGCAGACTTTATTCTCCATCCCTTTTACGAAAGTAGAAAAAGAACCACATGGACCTGCGAAAAACGTAAAGTTACCCAAACTGGTAACCTTCTCTAAACGTACTCTCTTCTGATCATTCTCCTTGAACTTCAACTTGAAAACTCCAGTAAATTCACCACCCGGATCTCTTGTTACTGCAAAAACCTCTCCACCAGATGCCACTAAATACGCATTCCGAAGAACTGTAAACATATTAGTTACCGCTCTTGCAGTCCAAGTACGGGTACCGATGTCATAATGCCCAAACTTTCCTAGTGAATCAATACAATACACATGGCCATAACTGTATATAGCTTGCTTGACCGGAAGAATTGTTTTTGCCCAGTAAATCCACTTTGGGTTCTCCTTCTTTAAATCATCCATTTCTAAACGGTAGAAACTTCCATCTAGACATATCGTATAAAAGATGTAAATAACACAACTTGATGATGTAGGTGGATCAGTGAACACTGCAGAATTGATCATGAACTTCGGGTATGGAAGATTGATTCTCGAATGCGTAAACGGGTTGAAGAAGAAGAAACACCGACTTTTCCTTGATAAAAGCAGTAACCAACCATATGCAGATGCTATACATTGTACTGGGGATTGTAGTTCAGGTAACTTGCAAGGACTAAGGCTTCCTTCAACGGGATCATACATAACTTGTTTAGCGTCTTCCAGTAATTCTTCATGGAGGAACAACAATGGTTTCCTTCTCGGTGTAGAGTACCCTGACTTTGAACTGGAACTTGCACTTGCACTACCATATTGCTGCTCGAGAACGCCCATGATCTCTCTTTTTCTTGATTTCTCTTCCTCTCTACTATCTCGCTCTTTCTATGGTCATGTCATGTCATATCGATGCAAATATATTTATAGGCCATATTTAGGTTCCACAGTTGTATTGAAATAGGAGTTTTTGTAGTAAAAGGTTGAACAGAAAATAGGAATTTGTGATTGCTATAAATAATTACCTAGTAGTTTAAAAATTGTTGCAGAAGAAAACAGTAACCGAAAAGAGAAAGCAAACGGAAGCAAAAATAACATAATTTACAAAATTATCATCTCAATTAGAAGATGAATACAGTTTGAATCGATTGATTCAATTGACAGAGACTTGAAGAAAAACAATTGAAAATTCTCGGGTTTTTTTACTTTTCAAAATTCACAAGGATACTCCTTCACAGAAGGACTTTAATTACATGCACAATTCCAATGTGGTATATGTATTTTCTGAGGTTTTAGAGACTAATTACTCATGAGCTCAGGGTGACTCAGGCCGACGAACTGTTACACTTGGGTCAATTGGTTCACCGGCAACCGGTTGAGTGAAACCTCGGCCACCAAACATTGGACGCATAAATGAATCATCGTACTTACGCCAGTAATGGTGTACCGTAGATGTAGCGGAGAGTTGCCTATCAAGTCTTGGTTGTCTAGGTCCGTTTTGACTCTCCCCTTCCATCTGATCAATAAGCACATTTTGAGTCCCTGCTTCCGTCTGACCAGATTCCAAATTTTGCTCGTTAACTAAGAGTGGGAATGTTAAGGTTGATTCTGGAGTTTTAAAATTTGGAGTTGTTGGCCCCGACGATAAGTTCCTTGCCAACTTTTTCTGAGGTATTAAGAGTATTATCAGGGGCTTAGTCAGCAATCCGAATACCTGAGTCACAAAATAACCAGCAAAGTGAGAACTTGGGTTGGATAATCTCAAAAATCATGGCACTGGAAGTAGTAAAGAAATGAAATAGCTTACCACTGTTGTGAAAAGAACGACACTTATAGTGCTCGTGATCATAATAGCAGTTCCTTGCGTTTGATTGTAGCCTTCGCGTGCAAACTGCAGCACCAGATTAAGGGATGTGTATAAGTTGAATAGGTTGACTAGTTATATATGGTCTTTTAGTGGTTTAGGTCAATTACCTGTTTATAAGCAAGTGCAACAGATACGGCACCTCTGATCAGACCAGCCCACCATATAATTACCTGCAGGATTATAGATAGGGGTTTTGCACATTAGTTTGTTCAGTTAGGACAAAGAAACATAAAACCACGACATCGGACAACTTACTTGCTGCTTTATGTTAATTTTGTCTTCTGGCGCTTTTTTAGTTAAGTTGTTTAAGAAGGAAAGAGGGAAAACAGAAGCTGCTCGTCCAACTCCAGCCAGACCTAGCAATATTGCGCTAACCCCAATCGATTTTCCAGGACTGCAGAAACATATTATGGTTACTTAGCTGTATTTCGGATGATTTTGGAGTGATTAAAACCAGATAAGTATTAAATGAAATTATCAAGAGAGATCAAGTTTGACAAGGAATAAGTTAGGCCATAAATGTTGAGGTTCTCATGGCTTAATAGGAAGTACCTTGTACTAACAACTTTCCATCTCTCAATATCCAAAGCATCCATACCAACGTATAAGAAGATAAATATTTCAGCAATGAATGACATCGTCGCAAAAGTATGCCTACAAATAGTAGAAAGGAGGAACAGCTATATAGATTGATCAATTGTCAAGAGCATGGGATAAAGAACATGAATGACTTCAAACAAATATTATGTACAATCAACCTACTTGGTAGTGATTCTTGAATTATCAGTCACGTTATGCCATGTATAATGCGACATGACTATTCCACAAAAGAATACCGTGAGAATAGCACTTAATTCAAATAACTGCAATGATAAATAAAAGTTTAACCAATATTACAAACAACAAACATAAGTTTCAACATCAACCTAAAGTTAGCACAAAACACTAACCTCAGCCATCATATAGGAAAGGTAAGCCATAAGTATCATAATTGCAACCTCCCGGTCAGTTGAGTGCCTGATATGCATGACAAAAAAGAAACAATTAAGTGCTAAAAATTTGTATCAATAGAACTGTTAAGATAAGGAAGAGTCTCAGACCTGCCAAAATACAATTTTTTGATAATGTACGCGCTAAGAAGTCCGGCCTGTAGGAGAAAGGAACAAAAACTTCAGCAGATGTTCAATGGCAACAACATAATAGGACTTTAGATGAAGCGTACAACACATGTTCATATAACAGGAGAAACTTACAAACACCCCAAGCAATGTGCTTATGATAAACAAATATAAGAAGTTGCCTAGGAGCTGCAATGCAGTAGTTGAGCTAATGTGACTGAGATCAAAGCTCTGGATTGCATTAAAGAGCACCACAGACGTGGCATCATTAACGACACCTTCTCCAAAAACCAAACTGTATAAAAAAGGTGTCTCATTCTGGTTAAGCACCTGTAAAAGAAAATGGCAACTTGTTTAAACTGCAGGACCTTCTATTGTTTTTGTCTAAACAAAAGCAAAGCATTTCAAATCTTTCCATACCTGCAAGGTGCAAACAGAGTCGGTGGCCGAAAATATCGTTCCAATTGCTGCAAGTAGCAAGAAGGGAAAAGAAATTATAGCATACAAGATCAGAAAAATATCACAAGCTTAAAAAGATTGAAATTAAAAGAGAGTACCAAGATAGTCGCCTAACTCCAAACCACCTATATCCATCTTTTTGAATATTTGAGCAGCACCTGTATTACAAACATTGATAGATAATGTCAATAAACTCTTAACATGTGCCAGTATCAAAATTCATACTATTCGACCCAAATACTAGAATGTACCCTTCAGTGATCTATAAATCATACTTGACACTCTTTCCTTCGATGAAATAAAGGCTTTTAATGAGCTCGAACAAATAAACTAGGTCATGCTGCTCATTTTTTCCCTCCACCTAGCAAGCACGTCAAGATTTGCTCTTTCTAAGTAAGTACTACCTGCTTATTTTTTAAAATGAGGCAAGTACTACTGTACACCCATTAGGTGCACGCCTATAAACATCTAGTAACCACAATTAAGAAGTAAGAACATAATAGATGCAACATACCAAATGAAACGATCGCAAAGGATAAAAATGTCCCAACAGCACCAAACAGCATAATTTTCACGAAATTTCGAAAGAAATGTTTCTTCTTGACCTGAAATCTACAATATAATCATACAAAGAAAGCACACTCAAGTCATATTAATGGAACTATACATACGTGACACACGTCTGAATAATACAATTGAGAATCATATCGGGATGAATCAAAAACAGTATTCAAAATGTAAAAAACACAACTAACCCAGCATTAAAGATAATAGGCGGAAGAAGATATATAAAGAAAAGATCTTCACTAAACATTAAGAGATGAGAACTTGTTCCTCCTGTAGTTAATAGAATCACAAATCCTGTACATAATCCCTGCAATCATCGAACAAATTACTTGATTATCATAACAGAAGAACACAACTATAACTGAACTACAAAGAGCATAATACTACTTACAATTGCAATAGCGGTAATCGACTCGTTCATCCATCGATTCTCTTCTAATAAATGACCAATCACGATACAAGCACAAAGAAGTGTTACAAATAAGTTAATGGATACTACACCAGCATATTCTGTTTGCAGCTTCAATAAGTCCAACATGGCTCTGTTTCACTCTCTTTTCAACCAAACTTTCATATAATCAAAGAGAATTAACCTATAAAAACTCAATCAAACGAAAACCCCGACAGGGTTTTGCTAATTCTACTGATCTTGTTCTTTAAACAGAATGAAAAAGAAGATCGCTTGCTTCAAAATTTGAACAAGAAAAACTGAAATATCCTCTGTTTTACTCTGATTTTTTAGGAAATGGAAAGTGAAATTGACTTAAATTGTGAAGCTTACGAATAGTTGAAAAGGGAAATTGAATAGAAAATCTAGAGAACTTTGGAAAGTAATCAGAATTGGGTAACAAAATAGAGTCAAAGCTGTGGAGAGAGAGGAAACTATTATTATCGACAGAGAGAGTGGAGATGAGAGTCATGAGACAGAGAAAGTTAAAAACTTTTTGAGTTGCAAAATGTACGCAACCAATTATGCAAATGATTACATATCTTCTTGGAATTTTTTTATTTTAAGAAAATACCTACAAAGCATGAATTTAATTACTATAATTATATAGTCTCATTAAGCTTGCCCAGATCCAATTAAGTCAAGTTTTGTATTATTGCGAAGTAGTTATAAAACGACAAAGGAAAACTGTTAAGAAGGGGGAGGATCCCATTATTTGAATGCACTACTAGTATTCTCTTTAGTCGATCCAACTGTCAAAATTGCTTAGGATTTTTTTTGTCTTATATGAAATCCTATCAGCTCCTAGTAGTACTTGTATTCTCTTTATAAATCATGGAGGATCCAATGACACGGTTGGAGACTTACAGTGACATTTGATTAACATTTTGACGTAATTTTTCTTATAATTTTTTTTTCTTTGATAAAAGTTTCGTCATTTCATTCATATCTTCAAAATGGATTATATGATAGTTAAGAACATCAAGAACAAAATTATAAGTAATAAAAACTACATTCAAATATTCCTTTAAGAAGATAGTTGGAATACCGAAAAAATTTTCAAATACATGTAGAGATCCGATTAAATCGGAAAGAGGATGGTGATTGGAATAAAACCCCACCATTTGATAGATATTCTTCTTAAGAAAGAGATGATTGTCAAAACAAGAGAGTGTGATGCCCATATTAATCTTGACAATTTCTAAAACCAACGGAAATCTTAAATCTCTATTGTTGAAAAAGAGATTCAATTTTTGCCGGTGTGATTCGAAGAAGCTCTTCACATAAACCAACATCAAGAAGGCCATGAAGACCAAGAAGAAACGTTACAAGAACGCATAACATCGCTATGAAAGTGAAGGAGAAAGCTGAAACGACAACAAAACATTAAAGAAAAGCGACAAGCTAAATCCTAACCCTACTAACCTACTTGAAATCAAGAAATTGAGAGAAACCTGCTCAGATCCAACTCCAATGGAACTAGATCTGAGCGGGAAGGGGGGAAACGGCTTGGATTTTTTTCTAGAGTTAGAGAGGGAAGAGAAAGAGTAGAGATGAGGGTGAAGAGTTAACTCTTTTAGGCATATTCCTCTTATAAAAATCTACCTTCCTACCAAGAATGAGCACATCTGAGATACGAAACCTCACCATCTATAAATTTTAATTTCAATTGTTAATCTTCAACGGTTAATTTGGAAGTATTAGATGGTGGCCTTATACGCCCGGACTCAGCAGATGGACTTGGAACCAGCGCTAGATCTTCAGCTAAAGCTCATCGCAACCGACCAAATCCTCACATATATAATGAAATAAAGAAACTTTTGGACACCTTCCAACAATGGATAAGAAATCAACAACGCAGATAAAATTAGCACAACACCAATGTGTTACCCGTAGTGGCAACGATCTCCATTAATGACTTCTTTAATAAAAACAACTTAAGGACCATCACCTAAATCTGCTTCAATGTCATGCAACATATGGGCAACAAAGAT
This sequence comes from Papaver somniferum, assembly GCF_003573695.1. Classification (NCBI taxonomy): domain Eukaryota; kingdom Viridiplantae; phylum Streptophyta; class Magnoliopsida; order Ranunculales; family Papaveraceae; genus Papaver; species Papaver somniferum. The sequence goes on from NC_039359.1 coordinate 199,387,565, forward strand.
CCAGAATTCAATGGTTACAATCGGGAAACAACAACAAAACTTTCTTCCAAGCCAAGGCAACCATTTATCGAATTTGTAACAACATTCAGCAGCTACAAGATCATCAAGACAACTGGGTCAGTGATAAAGATAAAATAGTACAGATTATTCTCCAACATTTCACCGAACAATATGCGACACCAACCACAACAATAGATGATGAGATATTTGCGAAAATTACTCCCGTATTAACTTCCATCCAATGCGCCATACTCACTTAGGAGGCAACCCCAGTAGAAATCAAGCTTACCATTTTTTTATATTATTTAATATCACGATAAATTGATAAATTTTGGTGGTCCCAACACTATTAATTTATAGGGATTATATTGAATATGGGATCATGTTATGCCATCTTTTCTTAGCCAAATTTTACTAGATGACTCTACGGGTACCACATACCCACATGTAATAGCCTTCGATTTTTTCTAATATAATGCATGCTTCAAAACAAAAATCCCTTTTTTTTTGAGGCACCATAATTTAGATTCCTGCTAATCTTCTCTGCATTTGGGGAGAGAGAACGAGAATAATGGTTGTCATGTCGTTCAACTTCTTTTTCCGCAAGGCCAAGCATACGACAAGGACTTTCGTATATCTTTAGCTTAATGTACCGAACCGAAATGAGAATGAAGGTGCACTTCACTATGGGAGAGGGGGGTCGCTGATTAATGATTTTTTTTGTGGGTTGTAGTAATGAAGGTTCGAACTCTAAGACTTGTGAAGGTGAAGGATTTTTAGATTTATAAAAATTATATACAAAAATATTGACAAATTGGTAGAGAAGTACTGGGACTAATGATTCGGCCAATCTTCATAACATAGGGCTCAATGATTTATTCTCAACAATAATCGCTCAAAACATATATGGACTCTTATTTTGCCAAAGTAGATTCTCAAAACATTGATTGTAAATGTTAAGCATGGAACATCAAATCACCTAAGCTAAGCATGACCCATCTAATCAAAGAACACCCAATTTAATCAAATCATATTTCAATTAATTTTTAATGCAATAGTCTTAAAAAGAATTAATAAAATTACCCATGTATGAAGTTCGGCCTCCTCCGTCGTCCCAGTGTTGGGGTTTAACTCATCATAGTAAAAATGCTCTCAAAATAATTTATTATGGCTCAAAAATGGTTTACAAATGATGAGAATATGAGAAATACAATATAACCAGAGAACTACGACCCTCAATGATAAAATAAGACTGCTTAAGCTCTGTCGCAAACGCTGTGGAAAATAAGACTGCCTGATTACGATCCACAGGTGTTAGTCGTTTCTACTGTAGAAAAACGACTGTTGTTGCAGGTCCGTTCTTCGTGTTCTTCATCAGCAGCAGCAGCAGAAACCGAGTTTGGGAAAACTCGAGTTTCTTCTTCTCTGGCTCTCCTCAGCCCCCCAGACTCTCGACACCCCTCTCTGCTAACCCAAGAGTTATATTTATACACCTTTGGACCAAGAATAACTTCTCATTAATCCAAAAAATCTTCCCATTACTCGGCAGTGAATGAAAATATTCCCAATATTTTTTTCTTTAATTCTCTGATTTGTTACGGATTGTTCCCTGTTTTATCTCTTATCACGCGTCATCCTTGAGCTGTAGGGATTGTTTTCAGCCACTAGAATCAACCCATGCACGTCTCTTCCATCCAAGAATTCCAAGAATAGAAATTTTTCCTATTTTAGAATATCTTCCCTGATTTGATTACCACCGGTTATCTAACCAATTTTGACCGAATCCAACACCCATACCAGCTCTATATAGGCCCTAGGAACAAACCCATTTAATTTGGGCCACTGAATCTCACTGGAACACCTTCAAATCCTCAACCCTAGTCACGGCAGTTCAAGAACAATTTTTCCCGCCAATTTTTGGTTTTTGAATTTGGGAAGAGGATGTCCTCCCCCTAACCAGAACTGGGGTGCGAATAGCAGCTGCCTTGGGGGTGACCTGGGGGTGCCCCTTAGTAATTAGGTTACCCCTTATCCAAAAGCGAGAGTCTGAATAACACTTGTCCTCCGGGGGTGCCAAAATCAACTTTTCGAGCCGAATTTTCCAAAAATATTTATTTCCTAAAAATACATAAAAACACAATATTAGTACAAAAAAAGAGTTCCAACAATGCGGACATTGTAGGACAAATTAGACACAAAAATGTGTCTATCAGTCGCTTAGCTAATAGAGTCGGAAACTCAGTTGCCGTCCAAATAGTGCCATATGGAAAGTGAGTTTTCGTGTGTTTTTTTTTCCAAATTTTATTTCGTTGGATTTGAATGAATATTTAAGAGAAAAAAATGGAGATATAATAGGAAAAGAAAGAGTTATAATAAATAAAAAGAGTTTTAAAGAGAAATATTAGGGTAAAAGAGTGAAAACTGGAAACGTATACGTTAAAAATGTCACGAGAACGTAGTTTCCTTATTGACCCAGAAACGGAAACTGAGTTTCCGTAAATCAGTTTTTCAAATAAAAACTCAGTTTGTGTTGCTCATCGCTTAGCTTAAAAATGGAACAGATATATTCTACTCTTTAAAAACAAAGCGAAATCGCCACATATCCAAGTGGTGTCCCTTGGTAATTGGATTTCGTTATTTAGCTATAGCCAAGCAAAACATGCTACCATGATGCTGCGCCCAAGGGTCGGCCTTAGAGCGCAGTGGATAAGCATCCGACTACGATGACAGGAAACAATTGCAAACTAAAGTGTGGTTGAGATATAAGGGAGGCAAACCTATGGAGATATTTGCACAAGTAGATTGGAATATTTGCTAGAGTTTGATTAAAGATGATGTCATCCTTATTTTGACCGTTTATCTAGAGTTGATCAGTTCAATCCACGTGGTGTATGTGATATGCACGTCTATTTATTATTATTATATTGTATAAATTTAACGACATGTTCCTTTCTGACCATTCATAATCTTCCTTTACCTTATAGTTCCCCCTTACATAGTTTCCTTATTAGACACGTAGCATATGCACCCCAGAAGGCAAACTATACAAAAATAATGGGTTGGACTTGCACCATTTAGAGGTTTTCTTAGGAAATAAAAAAGGGAAATCGTTTCTTGTTGCACCCTTCATTCACGATTAACTGCATCCACTCCCCGATAATTTGCAATTCTGCTGTACTTCCACTAGAAAGAGTCTACACATTGGCCTTTGAAATGGTCACTGTGCACTAAATTTTGCCTGCATAATATTGTGGCTTGTACGAGATTAGAGGGGTGAAGCGTCCCGGTTTGGCACCATGCATATGAGGCGTGCTTTAACTTATGGTGTGTCATGTTATATTGCGCTATGAAATTGTGAACACACGAACCACGAAGGGATCCGAGTGCTCACAATCAATCATCATCATCTAAGGAGATTTGTGATGATGATATCCTAGTGTTGATTCATTGGCTCAAAACCTTCGGGTTTATCATAGCCTCATCTAACAACTCCATGCGAGGCGTTTGCGCACGGGATATAAGTAGAAGCAAAGAAAACAAAACGTATAAGTAAAGAACCATGGGGCTAAATAAATATAAAGTGCTGAAATGTAAATAAGACCAAGGTTTACGTGGTTCAGCACTAAGGCCTACGTCCACGGGGTTTGTTGTTTTACTATATTCTTCACGGTTACACGAATAGTCGAATGACTTTTGGGTTTACATGTTTCTCTCTTCTAAATGATTAACTTACACTTGCAAACTCTCTCTCACTCTCTCCTTTCCTTCCCGATTCTTCCGATCCCCTTTCCTCTTGGTGGAGACGGGGTATTTATAAGGTTAGAATGTGGGACCCATCTCTGATGACCGTTGGAACCTTATCTTCTTGTGTCCTTGCGTCTATCACGCAGAGGTCTGTGTTTGCCCCTTGATCCCGCAGAGACATCCTCGCTCGTTCCACAGGTTGATCGACACGTACACTGCTCAGAGTGTTTAATGTGGGTAGTTGAGGGGTCTGCTCGTGTCAGACAAGTGTCTTCTGCCCCTGTCACGTCCGTGTCAGCTAACTTTCTCTCCACCGTTGATCCTAGCTTCTCTTTTGGGGATGCGATAAAGTAACTCCTCGGGGTTTATTTGGTGTTTCGTGGCGCATCATGTTTTGATGTTTTGGCCTGCATGCTTTCCACGTATCCTTTTATGTACACGTGTCTGATAGTGAGATATATGTGTACACAATTTGCCACTTTTCTTCGGGCTTGAATGTCTAATGGGTGCCTTGAAGAAAAACTATCGTCGCATATTCTTCTCACTCCTAATAACTTTTCCTAGATACTTGGGCACGTCTTTTATTCGTGCATTAACTGCTTATGTAACGGGCACGTTTCCCATTCCTCCATTAATTTCCTTCTCTTTCTTTCGGGTATATTAAGGAGAGAAAGAAAATTAATTTCATTCTTCCTAAACATTCTCTCAGTTTTCGTTCTTTGTTTTTCAGCCCTTAAATTCTCTGTCTGTCTTCATTGAACATGTGACCTTAAATTCTCTGTCAGTCTTCATTGAACCTGTGATCTTAAATTCTCTGCACCTTAGCATTAATCACGCCCGCTTCCACTGTTTGTTTCTTCTGCTGCTGTTTTTGCCGGTAAGTTTTTCTTTTCTTTGTTTCCACTGTTTTACGCCGTGTTGATTTGTAAATTCTCTGCTACTGTTGTTCCTTGTTTGTGATGAAGAACTTCTTTTTGATGCTTGCATACTAGTTTGCCCCTGTTCTTTATCTTAAATCAAGGAAGCCACTGTTTTGCTTGTATTTGAGTTTTTGAGGGTCTGAATTTTATGGAATTTTGAGCATGTATACTAATTTTAGGGTTTCTGCGTTATCGTGTGTGTATTGATATTGATGTGGTTTTTTGATCTTTGGTAATGTTTTTGAATGCGTGTAACTTGTTCTTGATTTTAATCTTTTCGCAGCCATGTCTGACCGTCCGCGGCTTACTTGTCAGACTCCTCGTTCTGGTCTATCGAGATCTCCTCCGCGTAGAGAGTCTCAAAATGATGTTCGTCGGAGTCGAGTTTCTTCTGGAGCGAAGGCCTCGTCATCTAGGGAAGAGATTCCTCCGACAAATCTTTCTGGTTTCCGAAGAGTCTTCGATCGCGCAGCGTCTCGTCCTCGTGATGATATTAGGAGTACGCAGGCTCCGCCTCGTGTTGTTGCTTTTGACGTTCCTCCTCTACGTTTGTTAGTGCCCGAGCATCATCTGCGGTCCCCTCCAACTTTTAAATGGAAGAGTACGAACGGTGTAGTTCCGAGGGCTGAATCTTCAAAGAATCCTCCGGTGAAGAGAAAAGCTTCCGAAGCGTTCATTAGTTCATCCGGCCCTGCCGAGGAGGATGAGGCTGCCCCCTTGATACGTAGTGTCTCGGTTAGTAAGAAAAAAGTAACCTTCAAGCATATTGATCTCGAAATATTCAAGGAAAAGCATGAGCTCCAAGCCTTCGGGGTTCGTTTCTATGCCCCTGAGGATGATATCACTTATGAGCTTATCTCAAAGTATGAGTTCGATGAATTTCATTTGTTAACGACGGTTGGAGCGTTCGAAGCTGGTCTTATGCTGTCGTTGTACAAATCAGGTGATTCCTTCTACTATGACGTGCTCGCTAGTCGTGAAGGCTCTTCCACCAATACTCACAGCCGTTCCGTATCCCAACTATCGGGGAATTATCTCCGCGCCCTGAAGGAGTGCTATCTGCGGAGTAAGGGGGAGACGTCGATGACTTGCTACGTACCCAATCCCGCGGAGAAGGAATGGTATACTCCTGAGAATTTCAATAACTCCTTCGGTGATTACGTCAATAGTAGGAACCGCAAGCCGTGGAGTGTCAGCCTTCGGAATCTCGCTGCTCCTCGGGGCGAGATTCGTCTGTTAAATGAGGTCAGCGATGCCAAACTGAAGTATGTTCCTGGCACGGAGGGGTCTAGTCATCGGAAACTCTTCCCAGCGCGCGAGAGGATCAAGCGTGATCATGACTACGAGTGGCACGCCACCGTTATCGAAATAGTTGGTCCGTGGGCTTACGGTTGGATTCCTGGTCCCCGCGGTTGGCGGCCTACCGAGAGTAGTAAGCCACGCGAGTCTCCTCCTGCTCGTTATGGAGATTTCTGTCCCTGGCGTTTGAACTTTGCGGGTATGAATTTTCCTTATGCCCTTGACGTCGTAGAGGGAGACGAGGAGGAAGGTTGTGGTGCTATACTTCCACCGAAGAATACCTCAACTGCTCAGGTACGCGGATTCTAGCGGCGCTTCTCCTTTTTTAGAAATTCATCCGACGGGAAAAATAATTCTTTTTGTGGTGTTGTTTTTCAGGTGTTGAAGAAGAAAAAGATTAAGCCGAAGCAGTCTTCTACTATTGTGATGGGCGAGGCTGAGGCCCAAGAAGAAGTTACTAGTCCAGTGAACGAAGAGTTTGCTGAGGATGAGGAGATTACAGATGGGGAGGAACGTACTGGTACTTCCCCTATCAATATCGAAGAAGAGGTCTTCGTTGGTCATGTTGGTGATGAAGGGAGGAACAAAGCCGTGGTGGCTGATGGCGTTGTTATTGGGGATATTTCTGTCCCTGCTGGTGATGTCGCGGATACCCTTCCCGCCTCTCAAGAATTTTCTTTTGATCGGATGTACTCCACGGGGGAGTTCTTTGACGATGCCCTCGATTTTCCCGAGGACTTCTCTTTACTTTCCCCCAATGATAATTGGGATGTTCTTGGTGGTGATGGTAATGGAGACGCTACTGTTGAAGATAGTGGCGCGGAGGAGCATGCTGCGTATGTAGGCGCGGAGGAGCATGCCGACATTTGTGCTGAGGGGGCCGTGTCAGAGAAGGGGAAATCGGTCATTGATGCGCCTGCTGATAATATTCCACAGTCGCCGACGTCTGAGGGCGAGGACGCCATCATGGATTGGTTCAAGGAAAAGAATCTTCTATTTGTCCGTCATCCTGCCCCTGTTGTTGCTGGGGAAAAGGAATCTACTGCGTATACCCGTCGCATGATGGAGATGTCTTCTAAGGCGCGGGTGTCTGAAGCCTGGGGAAAAATTTTGAGTGTTCCCGAAGCTACCCTTGTGCCGGAGCCTCCTACTTCCGTTGCAGATATGATGGCTATCGCCGACGGGTATCAATATGGCTTTCCGCAGCAGCGTGTCTTGGAGGTAAATTTTCGTACGTACTTTTTCGTGACAATCGAATGCTTCGGTGAAATAATGTTTGTCATTTTGATGTGTAGATGATGAGGAGTGAGCATTGTAACCACGTGCTGTATCAGTTCTTCAAAGCGAAATCTCTGAATCTCGAGGCTAAGCTTCGTCACAGAGAAAAGGAATTATCTGCGGCTGAGGTCGAAATAGAAGAACTGAGAAAAAGCCTCAAGGAGAAAGAGAAGCTGGGTGAAGCAGAGGCCGGTCTTCGTTCCGATCTTGTTGTTTTTCGCGCTGAGTTAGAGCAAACTCGCAGCCAAGTTTCAACTTTCACAGGTTTGGTTCTTTTTCCCTCGCCGTATGTCGTCATTCCTCTATTTCTTAGTTGTTCTGTCTGAGTCTCCCCACCCTATCTCCAGTGGGTGGCGTCCCCGAGCTGATATGGCTTCGAAACAAAAGAGCTCGGCAAAAATCTCGTATTAGAGATCTGGTTGAGAAAATTAAGAATGAAGCCAAGAAATGGGATGCTCGGGATGAGGTATGGCGCGCGAGGCATGTTCAGATGGTCGACATGCAAAATCTGTACAACCATGATCGTGCTTTATTTAATGGCACACTGCTGTGGACACGTGATAGTCTGCGGGAAGCCCGTGAGCGTACTTCCTTGCTGGAGTCTAGGATTCAGCTGCTGGAGGAAGAATTACAGAAGGCTCGATCCATTCCTCTTTCAGGGGTTAAGGATAATATGCTCTGTCTTGTTAGAGAAAAAGATGATGCCCGTGCCGAAGCCCATGCTCTAAGCAAGGCCCTTGCCGCGTCCCGCGTTGAAGTAGCTCGTCAGGCTGAGTCTGAGAGGAATCTTGAAGTGTGTATGTACAGACTTAGCAAAGGGGTCTCAGAGATAAATAAAGAGGTCGACCATCTTCGTCACATGGACTCGATGAAGCAGGTAGAATTAGATGCCTGTTAATTTACTCTCACCAACCTTCAACTAGACTATAAGAAATTATCCGCGGAATATGACCATCTTGATGAAGCGCGAGATGCGGTTGTTAATGAGTATGAAGAGGCTTCGGCTTGTGTCGAAGGTATAATCCTATTTCATCGAGTGTGACCGTGTTTTTTTTCTGCGTTAACTCCGTGGTGTTGTCTTTTTCAGAGCTCGAGGGACACCTTCGCGTCACAAATGAAAAACTTGAAAAGGCTCAATCTTCCTTAGCGCAGCAGGAAGAACAGACCAATCATTTCAAGAATTTAGCGGCAACCCGCGAGGAGGCCGTTGGTGCTGCTTCTAGAGAAGTGAATCGGCTATCTTCCTTATTATCCCAAGCCCAACAGCGGACAACAGTTATTAAGCACAAGTCTCGTTGTCAATTGGCTGAGGAGACGAACAAGATGCTGGAGAGGATAGAACTTGGCCTAAAGAACGAGCATGGTCTCGTGAAGAACTATCCTCGTCGTCCAGTTCCTTCTGCCTTGCCTGACTCCTCGGGACCCTCTTCTGGTGGGAGCGTCCCTTCAAGTCTTCGGAATAATCCTGCCGATGGGGCATCAATCTAGGCAGAGACCGCAGCATTTTGTAGGGGCCGCGACATCATTATCCTTCCCTTTTTGTAATCATGTAACAAGAATATTTTTTGCTGATATCCTGTAAAAGGAATATTTTTTGATGTGTATCCTTGAATTGGCCTTTCACTTTTTGTAATCATCCTTTATGAAATGGATCCTTTTCTTGATATACCTGCAATGTTGGTTTGTTTTTATTTTAAGCATTTGTGAAAAAACAAAACAAAAGTTTTTAAGTGTTTGGGTGCGATACTGAAGGAAGGTACCTTCGTGATCGTCTTGAGACCTGTCACCCCGCTGGCGAATCCTGGGCCAGAGGATTCCCATACGGTGGGGGTCGGGGCAACGTTCTAGGATATGGGATTAAAATATTTACACACCCATTCCGTCGACCCGTTGCCTTAAGATTGGTTTGGTATCTCTTTCTGCTGGGTGCCTTCCCCCTGGTCTTACACTTATGGACACTGATGGGGGAGCCCTGAGAGATTGTAGATTAACTACTTTCCCCAATATTGTCGATAGATTACGCTGACTTGATAATTTGAAAGCTTGTTTGATTGATATGTCGAGGCCTGCAATTCCTCTTCCAGAGATAGAAACATGTGGAGCGGTCAGGCTCCCTTCTTCTTCTGGTACACTCCAAGAAGATTCAAGTCTGCGTTGCTCCTATGGGAAGTATGGTTTGAGCCACTTAGCATTCCAAGGATGCCGGAGGACCTCGCCTTTTAGATTACGAAGGTAGTAGGAACCGTTACCCGCAACGTCGTGTATTATAAAAGGTCCTCCCCACGTAGGTGCTAATTTTCCCCATTTCTTTTCTTGTTGATACCGTGGGATTGTTCTCAACACATACTGCCCCTCTACAAAATTCCGCAGTTTTACCTTTTTGTTGTACTCCCTTGCTAGTCTTCGTTGATAATTTTCCATCTTTTGTAATGCGACTTCCCTTCTTCCTTCCAAGTCGTCCAACCTTTCTAACATCATATCTGTTGTGAGGTTTTTCTCCCAAGATTCGGTCTTCGTGGTTGGCATGAGGATTTCCGTAGGTATGACTGCTTCAGCTCCATAAGTTAGAAGAAACGGGGATTCCCCGGTGGCGGATCTTCGTGTTGTCCTGTATGCCTATAACACATTGTGCAGTTGCTCGCACCATCTTCCTCTATGCTCGTCTAATTGTTTTTTGAGTATAAGGGGGAGGGTCTTGTTGGTAGCTTCCGCTTGTCTGTTGCTTTGAGGGTATATGGGGGTGGACTTGTTCTTTCTTATTTTGAAAGTATCGAAGAGCATGTCTATATTTTTCCCCTGTAATTGCTTGCCATTATCAGATACGATTTCAGCGGGTATACCAAATCTGCAAATGATGTTCTGGAATATGAAAGTAAACACATCCATGTCTCTGATCCTGGCCAAGGCCTTAGCCTCCACCCATTTACTGAAGTAGTCCGTGACTACTATCAAAAATCGTCTTTTCCCTGATCCTTCGATGAAAGGCCCGACGATGTCTACGCCCCATTTTGCAAATGGCCACGAGCTATCGACGGAGTTTAACATTGTCGCCGGCGCGTGGATCTTTTTTGCGAAGCGCTGACATTCTTCACATCGTCGGGACATCCTCGCGGCATCTTGTATCATTGTCGGCCAGTAATATCCTTGCGTTTTTGCTTTGTCAGCTAGTGATCTCATGCCGCTATGATTCCCCGCGTCACCATAATGGATATCATTTAGAATTCGATGCCCCTCTTTCCGGGACAAGCAACATAGTAATGGTCCAAGGAAGGATTTCTTATACAGGACCCCATCCCGAAGATCATATCTTCCCACTTTGGAGAGTATCTTCCTAGCTTGTTTCTGATCCGCAGGTAAGCTTCCTTTTTCGAGAAAGGCATGGATTGTCACTCTCCAGTCATCTTCGTTGCTGAAATCTTCGTCTTGATTTGCTCTTGACATGATATCCTCTTCGTCAAAGTCATTATGGATGTCTTCTCCTACCTGGTCTTCGATATTTTCTTCCATTGTATCTTGATTGGTAGCGAAGGATAATTGAGATGCAATCGAAGGCTCGTATACCCTTGCTATTTTAATAGCTTCGACATTTTTATCCCTCAGCATGGATGATATATATGCTAGGGCATCCGCGTGCCTGAGGTCCCTTCTGCATAAGTGCCGGAACTTAATGTTCGGGATTTGTGATGCCAATGTTTGGACCAAGGCCATGTAAGCTGAGAGGGTGTCATCGTACACATTATACTCGAGCCCTATTTGTCGTATGACAAGTTGTGAATCACTTGTCAGCCTTATATCGGTTACCCCCATCTCTATTATTATACGGAGGGCGTGTACGACAGCTTCGTATTCAACAATGTTGTTTGTATGCTCTTTGAATTCCAATCTAAGTGCCTGTATAATCCTTTCTCCAGTTGGGGTGATAATGACAATGCCTATTCCTGCTCCTTCCTTATTTTTGGATCCGTCGACGAAGACTTCCCATTGTCTTTGACTCGCAGGTTCGAGGATATCCATTGGATCCTTGTTTTCTTCCTCGGCTTCTGGTATTCCCTTAATCTCTTCGTCGTTGTCAAGGGGGAGGTCTGCTAAGAAATCCGCCAGAACTTGGGACTTCCGAGAATGTTGAATTTCATGAATGATGTTGAATTGATCCAGATGGGTGTTCCATATGGCTATTCGGCCCACTTTTCCCGTGCTTTTGAGGACTGCTTCCAATGGTGCTTTGCATGGGACCCTGACGAGGTGAGTTAGGAAGTAGGTTCTCAGTTTTTGGGTAGCCCATACCAGTGCGAGGATGAGTTGTTCAATCTTAGTATAATTTCTTTCTGCAGAATTGAGGGTCTTGCTGACGTAATAGATAGGTTGTTCTATCTTTGTATTGGTTTTGACTAATACCGCGCTGACTGCGTCCTCTGTTGCTGCTATGTATAGTGCCAAAACCTCGTCAGGGTCTGGCTTCTGCAGGATCGGGATTGAGGCTAGGTGTTCTTTGATTTTTTGGAATGCTTCCTCGCATTCAGCGGTCCATTCGAACCTGCTCCCTTTTTTGAGAATATTGAAGAAATGTTTGCATTTGTCTGAAGACCGTGCAATAAATCTGCCCAACGCTGCTATAGATCCATTGAGCTTCTGCACTTCCTTTAAATTCTTTGGGGACGGCATCTCTACTATGGCTTGAATCTTTGCTGGGTCTACCTCGATGCCCCTTTTTGTTACCAGATACCCGAGGAACTTCCCCGAGGTGACACCGAAAGTACATTTCTCCGGATTCACTTTCATGTGATGCTGTCTCATTTTTTCGAAGATATTCCTCAGGTCCTGGTGGTGATCTTTACGCAGCTTGCTTTTGACGAGCATGTCGTCAACGTAGACTTCTAGGGTTCCTCCAATCCATGGCTTGAAGATAGCATCGACCATCCTTTGGTATGTTGCCCCTGCGTTTCGAAGTCCGAAAGGCATTCTAGTATAGCAATAAAGGCCATGTGGGGTGTAGAACGTTGTGTGTGGCTGATCTTCTTCTGCCAGGGCTACTTGGTTGTAACCAGAATATCCGTCCATGAACGACAGCTCTTCGTACCCTTCCACTGCTTCAACCAGTTAATCTATGCTCGGCAGGGGATAGCTGTCCTTTGGACATGCCTTGTTGAGATTAGTAAAGTCGATGCATATTCTAACCCCTCCATTTTTCTTAGGAACAATGACCATGTTGGAGATCCAGGTAGGATACTTGACTTCCTTGATAAATCTTGCGTCTAGTAGTTTCCGAAGTTCTGTTTCTACTGCCTCATGATACTCTGGAGCTACTTTTCGTATTTTCTGCCTGAACGGGGGCGTGCCCGGTTTAATGCGTTGTTCATGTTGGATTACTTTTGGGTCAATCCCCGGCATATCTCCTAGCTTCCAGGCGAACACATCCGCGTATTCCTTAAGTAATTTGGTTAAGGAATGTTCCCTTCCTTCGTCCATTATGGTCCCGATTTTGATCATCTTCGGGTTTTCTTCCGTTCCTATGTTGATTTCCTTTACGGGCTCCACTGGTGTGAACACAGGCTTCGGGTTTCCGAGGACTGGGATGTTCTTTAATTGCTATTTAGCGTGTTTCTGTTCTTCGCTGGTTGTTGAAGTACTTGTTTCTGTGCTTAGGACATTATCATCTTTCGTCAAGCCCTTCCCTGTAGTTTCCTTGAGGAACAGGTCTATGGCCTTCTCTTTCGCGGTTTCTTGATTTTTTAATCTTCGGATTTTTCGCTGCTCTTCTTGCTCGTTGTTGATATGATCCTGAGTGGCCTGGCACTCTCGCGTAGTGATCCGATCTCCCTTGATTTCCATTACTCCCTCAGGTGTTGGAAATCTGAGATATTGGTGGTACGTTGCCGCAACTCCTTTGAGCTTATGTATCCATTTTCGTCCAATAATAGCGTTGTAGGGGGAAGGGGTGTCCACCACACTGAATCGGGTTTCCAGTTTCATGGGCCCTCCGTTAACCTGCAACACGATGTCTCCCAAGGGCTTCGTGGCTGCTCCATTGAATCCATAGATGGTGTGATAAGAGGTCATTAACTGTTCATCATGGAGCTTCATCCGTTTGAATGCATCGTAAAATAGGACATTTACGGAGCTTCCCCCGTCTATGAGGATCTTTTTGAGGTTACATCCAGCTACTGGTAGTGTTAGGACCAAGGGATCGTTATGGTCTTCCATATCTTCTTCGATATCCTCGGCATCGAAGATGATAGGAGATTCCATCCATTCTTCGTGTTCGTCCACCACTATCCCATCGACCTTATATAATTCGCAGCGGTCTTCGAATTGCTTCCGTAACCTCTTTCCTATCTGCGCTGTAAGTGAGGGTCCTGTGGATTCAGAACACGAGATGGTGTTGATTGTTCGGTTTCCTTCTGGAAGTTGGACTGGTTTGGTTCGCTTAGATCTGTCCTCTGTAACATCCTTTCGTACGTAATGTTTGAGCTCTCCCGCATCAATTAAATTTTGGATCATTATTTTAAGGTTCTTGCACTTTTCGGTCTGGTGTCCGTTGAAACAGTGATATTCACAGTAATCTTTAGAATTCTCGGATCTCGGGGGCTGCTTTCCCTTAGACCATGGCCACTCCAAGTTTTCCCTCCCTTTGATCTCTCGTAGGATACGAGCATAGCTAGCATTGAGTTTCGTGTAAACTTGATTTTCGAATTTTCGGTCACCTGCTCTTCGTTCATCCCTTCGTTCCTTCCTATCTTCGTGAGGTCTCTCCCCTGAGCAACTCCTTTTGGCCCCATTGGTTTGTTCCGCTGAATTGGTGCGGTGAGACCTCTGCGGATATTCCCTCGGGTTTTCCCGTTGAATTTCTTCAAGTCGAGCGTGCTTTTCGATAATTATTCGAAGATCTCCCTCTGTCTTAGGCACGCTCCCATGAATTTCAACAAATAGGGGACTCATTCGGTCTAAGCCCCATTTGTAGCAATTGATGCTTACCACTAGGTCCGAGCTACCTATGGCTTGGCAGATCTTGTGCCATCTATTAGTGTACTCCCTCGTGGTTTCCTTGTAGCCAATCGCTAGTGAAAAGAGCTTATCCATTCCGGTGTTTACAATCTTGTTGTACATATATGTTCTTAAGAATTTCTCTGCGAGTTGGTCGTATGAGTGGATAGAGTTTGGTGGCATATTATCGAACCGTGATAACGCCGATCCCTTCAGTCTTGACGGGAAGTATCTGCAGAGTACGGCGTCGTTCTGACCCCATCTAGCTAAGACACGGTTGTAGTACCGAATATGTGCAGCAGGGTCGCTGGATCCATCATAGCATTCGAACGTTGGGACAGGGCATTTCAGTAGAATAGGGGTGTTGGCCAAGCGATGAGTTAAGGGAGTGGAGTTAGCTTCTCTCATGACCTCTTCTAACCTCCCCCCGCCTTATTTATTTTTTAATTGCATGATCTCGGCCATCATCTCATCTCGTAGTTCTTCCATTGCGCGGTGGTGCCCTAAATTCTTCTGTTCATTACCGTCTGACTCTCCATCGTCATAATCCGGGTCAGATACGCTACTTCCCCTTGTCGCGTCTTCATTAGCCACTATGACGACTCTACAGTCTCGGTTTGGCTCTGGTGCTTTGGAGTTTGCTTCATCAAGTTGTTGGCTGGTCTTCGTGCTTAGAGCAATCCGCTCCTTTAAATCTTGATTTTTTCTGGCCAACAGGGCTACAGCATCTGCGTAAACCTGCTGGCTCTTCTTCAGTTCCTCAAGCTCAGCCATCAGTCGGTGTGATTGGTTGGACCCCTAATTGGGGGTCCCAGCGCGTGCTACTACAGCCATGGTGCCGCCCTCCTCCATGGTCTGCACTAAAGGTGGAAGGGGTTCAGCTTCGGTCGCTGGCATTTCCAAATTGGGGTGAGTGCCCCTCTGCGGTGCTAGAGCCGCCGGTATGGTTTGATTTTGATCATTTGTTGATGGCATTCCAAAAGTTAGAAGGTGCACGGGTTGGAATGTTCTGGATTCATCCACCCTTTCTCTTGGTTGATTAAGTTGATTCATGGCGCAAGTATTGCTAGCCTCTGCAGCCTTCGGGACTACCGCAGCCGCACCGTACTTTGTCGCTGCTGCTCTGAGAGCCGCCGCTGCAACTGAATTAGCGTTCATAGGTGAAGTGATTTCCGCAGTATCTTGCCTTTGACTGGTCATTTTAGCTTTATCTCCCTTCTGCTTGCTTCGGGTGATGACCGGGGTTGTCCTGGGTGTTTCTTTTGACAAAGCTTTGGATTTTCCTGCTTCCTGCGTCTTTTCCATCACGTGTCCTTTTGTTGACAATGAAATCTCGCCGAAACTCGCATTCTTTACTCACATTACGTCCTTTCTGCATAAGGCATTTCAAACGAAAAACGGGAATATCCGCGTGAAGCGGGTTAGTTGACGAAATACATTCTTCATGGAGAGGATTAATACACGCAAGTTACAATATACGGGTTAAAGTTTTACTAAAGGAGATCCTTAGTATAAAAACTACGAAAACCCCCCCAAAGATACGGGTTCGCATGAGATCTAAAGAAAATCGTAAAACCGCGGATTAGAACAATAAATCTTATCGAAGATAAAAGGTGGGTTTTTAATACAATACAGTTAACAAATGATATATACGGTCCGAGCTGATAAATCAGAGCAATCATATGCCAATTTAAAATGAAATCACAGGATAAGATAAATCTTTTACCGGGACGAAGTCCCTGTTTCTAGCGCAAAATTTTGAACACACGAACCACGAAGGGATCCGAGTGCTCACAATCAATCATCATCATCTAAGGAGATTTGTGATGATGATATCCTAGTGTTGATTCATTGGCTCAAAACCTTCGGGTTTATCATAGCCTCATCTAACAACTCCATGCGAGGCGTTTGCGCACGGGATATAAGTACAAGCAAAGAAAACAAAACGTATAAGTAAAGATCCATGGGGCTAAATAAATATAAAGTGCTGAAATGTAAATAAGACCAAGGTTTACGTGGTTCAGCACTAAGGCCTACGTCCACGGGGTTTGTTGTTTTACTATATTCTTCACGGTTACACGAATAGTCGAATGACTTTTGGGTTTACATGTTTCTCTCTTCTAAATGATTAACTTACACTTGCAAACTCTCTCTCACTCTCTCCTTTCCTTCCTGATTCTTCCGATCCCCTTTCCTCTTGGTGGAGACGGGGTATTTATAAGGTTAGAATGTGGGACCCATCTCTGATGACCGTTGGAACCTTATCTTCTTGTGTCCTTGCGTCTATCACGCAGAGGTCGTGTTTGCCCCTTGATCCCGCAGAGACATACTCGCTCGTTCCACAGGTTGATCGACACGTACACTGCTCAGAGTGTTTAATGTGGGTAGTTGAGGAGTCTGCTCGTGTCAGACAAGTGTCTTCTGCCCCTGTCACGTCCGTGTCAGCTAACTTTCTCTTCACCGTTGATCCTAGCTTCTCTTTTGGGGATGCGATAAAGTAACTCCTCGGGGTTTATTTGGTGTTTCGTGGCGCATCATGTTTTGATGTTTTGGCCTGCATACTTTCCACGTATCCTTTTATGTACACGTGTCTGATAGTGAGATATATGTGTACACAGAAATCAAGTGCGTTGTGTTGTGCATTTGTTTTGATTTTATTTCAAGAAGCTTCGTACGACGCAGCACATAAAATGACTTGTCCTATCGTGCACACTTGGCACAAAAACTTCATTTTTTTTTATGTAGCACAAAAACTTCATACTATAAACAAAAACGATTAACCCACCGAGAAGGAAAAAAACCTATAAAATGCACCGTGTGAGAGGGGGTGGCGGGATCCACTTCAGCCAACCTCTATCCCATTGCTGAGAACACTCAGCTGGGACCGTTCATCCCTTTCCGTGCATTCCACGATTTTTTTGTTCGGTGTGTCTAGCAAATCTGTATTATAAATATCTGTTTTTTAGATAATTGTATAACGAGTAATTAATGAATTTTTATATAATTATAATGATTGTGAGGAAGGGTTTACTTTTTTTTTCTTCTGGAAATCACATTTCAATTCATTCAAACCAAAATACTAATTACATGATTGCTTACAAGATTATCAAAAACACCAAAATACAAAATAATCAAAACCCAAATACAAATGATGGCACCAATTGCAAATACATAGCGAAGAGAAAGAGCCATGCACCGCAAAGATATCCGATTTTTCTACCAGTAGTATTGACGAATGATGGTGTGAATCGGAATCAATTCCGACCATTTGAAATAATTATCTTCTTCAATAAGAGATGCTCCAAATAAAATGGAGTAATTTTCCCAAAATCTTGTAGATCCAAACGAATCTGGATGCCCTAAATCCTCTTGTTGAAGATGAATCCAAAACGAATCCGAGCAGAATCATTGATGCTCTTGATGAATCGAGAATAGCAAGCCAAGAAACACCATGGAGATTTGAGAGAACCGCTATTAGAGCGAAGAGAAAATCATCCTAAAGACGAAGAAAAGATCGCCCAAATAGCAAAAAAATGTGTCCATGGACACCAAAAACAAAACCTAAAACTACAAATTAGACTAGTTTTATTCATAAAAAAATCTGAATATCCTTGCTCAGATCTAGTCCAAAAGGACTAAATTTGAGCAAGAAGAATAAGAAGTTCTAGAGTTTTTTTCCTTTTTTTTTTCTTGGGAGAGAGAGGAGAGAATTAGGAGTATGAGGAAGGATTTACTCGTACAATATTTCACACTTTGAATATCATTTTTTCTTTAATAAAAATCGAACATTATCGGATTTTTTTGTTAACAAACAATAAAAAATTTAAAATTAATATTTTGGTGATATGTTTTTTTACAATATTCTACATATATACCAAAAATGAATGTATTTTGAGATGTATAATCCTACCGTTTACTATTTAGAAAATCTGCAGTTAAATATCCCAGATTATTATTTTGAGATCGGTTAAGGTTTAGTTTTTATGTAAAAAATGGATTATTTTCAGATATGTTAAGGTTTGGTTTTTATGTAAAAATGGTGTTAAGAGTACGAGGTAAAAAGTTCGAGTGGATCCTCCCTCGAAAAATTATACCATTATTAGATAAAACTCTTAGTATGGCTGCCCACTAATAGTTGCAGATACCCAAGACTTCATTACCGACATAAGATATTTGTCTACTCAGGTTGCTGGAGGATCTTTTTAACCAGACGTTAAAAGATCATGTCCTACGTGGAGTACAGATTTTCGGGTTGTCATTTAGCATTTGAAGCTTTGTACACTGGGTCACTGTCTATTAGCAGTTGAAGTAAGTGGATTGCCTGCTACCCATTTAGCCATGTTCTAAAAGTACAAACAAAAAGGAACTTCAGAGTTCAGACATTTGTTGTGGTTGCTTTATCTTTGCGTCCCCGCTATATCTTTAATGTAGTGATTGTAACTACACACTCCGTTACATTTTGGACGATGATTTTGGAATTTTCATGCAGATTAAAAAATGGAAGGAGATATAAAAAAATTCTATTTATGTCCTTGAAAATAGTTTTCAAACATTAATTGCTATTAGTGTTTTTAAAAATAAACTTATGGTTCCAAGACAAAATGTGAGGGTATTGATGGTAGTTTTGTGGGAAAATATGAAAACTATCAAGTAATGTGGAACAAAAAATAACTCTAAACAGTCATCTAAAATGGAACGGAAGGAGTATTAAAAACAAGAGACTTGCCCAGCTAGGTTATAAGGCATATCCGGGCATACTAGAAACGCATTACAGAAAAGGAAAAAAAAGAAAAGGATTTTCTTTTTCTAATAAGAAATCAGAGGAAGTGTCCAGAAAGAGCAACTAACTCTAAGTTACAAAAAGGTGTTCAGATAGGCTCTAGCACCATTCTGAACATCCATCCTCGGATGAGTGTTATAATTTAAAGTCTCAGCAGTCGACATACGAACTGACTGAAGAGTATCAAAAAACTGTTGGAGGTTAGGACCCTTCCAATTTAAGTTATGCAATAAGTTTGACTGAATAGAAATTTTTGCTAGTCTAATTGCTGAGAGATTACGATGAGGAGCTATTTTGATTAAGGTGAGTACAAAATGAATAGCCGCAAAGTTTCCTCCATGAGACTGGTTATATCCTACTTGAAATATTTCTTGAACTTCCATTTGGTACCCTTTCTTTATGGCCTTTAAAGTTTCATCATCTTTTGCTGCAAAGTCTACGTGGGATTTCTGCATTTCTTTGCCCTATTCCAAGGATAAATGAGCTCCTCTCTGTTTTTACTGCTCTGTTGGATTCAATTGTTGAGTCTTTGAAGTTCCTTGCTCCCACACATTGGACTGAAAAAGACAAAGCAATTAAAGCAAAGTTGGTATAAGGATGTAAGTCGCCATTAACATTGTTAGTATTTAACTCCAGAATACTAATACGAATGGTGATTCCAAATCTTTCCTTATGATGGTTGATAAGCCTAGCATTTCTAGCAGTGTGATCATTGTTATTATTTTGATAGTACATGTTCCGTGGATTATGAATCACTTTATTAAAGGAGAAAATATGCAGAGTAATTTTCAAAGCAGTACTATCTGCAGAAGGGGTAATATTCCTGAAAATCAAATCACATCTGGCTTTCCAGATGAACCAACAAGTAGTTGCAAAGACTGCATTCCAGCTAGAAGAGATTAGGGGAAAAAAGTTGATTTCGAATTTGGGTCCATATATTCCATACCGACCATTTGTTGGAATAGTCAAATCAAGTCAATCATATGAGTCTTATTGTAACACATGTTCTGTCATGTGTGATCTTCTTCTTTCTCCCTCTGTATAAAACACTTTTATCTGTTATGTTTTGGTAAGACTTAATCTTTTAATCAATACAGTATTCTCAGTTTATCAGAGGTCTTCACATGATATCATTCGTTTACGATCTATCACAATTTTAATCAATTTGTTTTTCTAATCTGTTTTCTCGTTATCTTTTCAATATCAATCAAATCTTAATCACCCATTTTCAATATCTTTCTCAATATTTTTCAATACCCTAATTTCATCTGGTTTTTCATCAATTTTGGTCAGTGTTCTTGATCAATTTTTCATTGTTTTCTTCTTTCATGTTAATTGTTTGATCAATTCTTCATCGTCTATGCCCACACAAACCAGAAAAATGACAAACCAGAATCAAAATTTACATGATTCTTCCGCTGCTGAATCTCTCTCTTTTACTCTACCTTTTACCAATATATCTAGTTTTGTTTTTCACGAATCAGATTCTACCAATTTCCTACTCTGGAGAGATCAGTTCGAGTCGATCTTAATATCGACTGATCTGTATGGCTATGTTACCAAAGAGGTGCAAAAACCACCCACTACAATTATATCTGATGGAGCAATGATTTCTAACCCTAGGTGGATGTTATGTACACAGATTGCTCGTTTTGAAGTAAGTTTTCTAAAAGCTACTCTTACTCCGACTATTTCTGGTGATTTTCTTGGTCTTTCATCTACTAGGGAGATCTGAAATTTTCTTGAAACAAGTTTCATAAGTCAATGTGTTGCTAGGAAAAGCTTGTTACGTAATCAATTGCATAACCTGAAATGAGATAATCAGTCTATTCTTGTTTATCTTCATTCAATCAAGTCAATTGCTGACTCACTAGCTCCTATAGGAAAAAGAGTAAGTGAGTCTAATCTTATGATGAGTATCTTGAATATATAGATTAGGAAGAGACTTTACATTTGCTGAAACTAAGGCTAGACTATTGAATCATGAACAGTGGATTACTCAACAACAACATGACCAGTCAAGTCAATTTGATCTTCAAAATGCATCAGCCTTTTGTGGTAGAAATGTGCATAATGGAAATGGTTTTGGCAATAATAAGAATAAGAATAGAGAACTAAAGCCAACAGTTCAATTCAAGAATAGTACGGTCTAGTTCGTATTCACGTACTTCTGGTGATAACTCTAGAGATGAAAATAGAAGAAATATTATGGATTTCTCTCAGGTTGAATACCACATTCGTATAAAAACTGGTCACTATGTGTAGATGGTGAAATTTGGATAAGGGGAAAAAGTTTTCATTTCAAGACCATAGGAGAAAAACTCAACACTCACGGGGGAGATTAATCCCTTGGCCCTCAAGGCACCCATAGCCACGGTTTCTAGTATACATCCCTGCGACACACTGCTGGTCGTGATGTCGTGATTCCTAACACACATCCTCGACGAGATACAACAAGTCACGTAGGTTGTGTAAAGCGTAAAACATCCCCGACAGACTTTGAACCAGAACAGCCACAATTCCAGCATGTCTTCGCGAGACACAGCTGATTTTGATGCCATGATTCATAGTATACATCCCCGCGAGATATTGTTGTTCATGTAGGTTCTGTAGATGCGTAAAAAGATCCCCGACGGACATGACCCAGAGCGGAGACACACATGTCTCTTGTAAGCATGACTCACCCTATTTGAGATCAAGAACTGATTCCTAATACATCATCGCGATATACACTGGTCATGTCTACTTTAGGATCTAACTCGACTTATCGAGGCTTCAAAATAATTCCTAGGACATCACCGGGAGGTACGCTGGTTATTCTGTCTCTAGGCCCTTTCGACAGACTCCTAGAACATCCTTCCAAGATACAATGGTCATGTCGTCCCCATAAATACAGACACAGTTGAATCCTAGCATATCTTTGCTAGATATGATGTTCAAAGAAAAAAAAACGAAGTCTCGCAGAGATATTATCAGGCGTGCAAGCCTTCTTTTCTCTTCCAAACATATCCCAGCTGACTTCGGGGAGATTCCATCGCGTTGGCCAAGTATCGAACAGACTCCAGATGCGTCAGCCAACTCTCAGACGGCTCCAAACGTGTCGGCCAAATCTCAGACGCATCATCCAAATCTCAAACATCTCCAGTCGCGTCGGCCAAATCTCAGACATCCCCAGCTGTGTCTGCCAAATCTCAGATGGCCTCATCTGAGCTGAGCCATCTCGTTTGAAGAATCTTATGCAAATACAAGACTTAAGCACAAGCCTCATTTAGGCCTCAGCCCTCTTTCTTAGCGTCTCAAACACACTCACGGCTAGTAAATTGGGCATGAATTGTACACGTCTATCCAAAAACGTGGATAACTTCTCTTGAGCTCTGCATGCTCAACAAAGGGACCCATAAGCAATAATACAGTATCCACATGACATATGTTACTAGCCATGGAGAGAGGGAGCTCAACCTCAGCTTATCTCACACACTACACACGATTTATGAGGCATTTCATGCCTTTTAACGTGACTCATCCTAGTCATTCTCACAAATCAGAGAATATCTCTCTATCTTGGCTAACTCGGCTAAAGAGAATATTCTCTCTCTCAACAAATCATCACAAAGGCTGACTCGGCTTTACACAAATAGGGGGATAACAATTAGGGTTTTGGTCTGGCGGTCTACGGTACGTGTGAGAAATACTTGGCCTATTTCTCACCACAGAACAGTGTAAAAGCGGTGGAATAAAGAGATAAACTCAACCTAGTTTATCTCTATCTATTCCTGAAAATATGGGAAAAGTGCTCTGCACGAGAAGCAATCCATATCTTCACTGACCTGAGATTAGAGAATTCAACTATAAATATGTCCTCTATTTATCCAAGCTAACATACAACTTTCTCATAACCTCTCAGAGCAATAATTTGTTCTCTGATCTCTCCCTCTTCATCTGCTTCCCTCCCTAAGAATGGCCTTAAGCATCTTCCTTGTGATTAAATCATCCCTTGAACCACCACTGTGCGTGGTTTAGGCGAAGGTTGTTCGCGCTCAACCTCCCATAAATCATTTTCAGAAACCCTAAAATCCCAATTTAGCCTCTCACCGATTTTAGGTAACTACACTATGCAAGCAGATGTTTTTTTCGATATGCACCACCAAAGGCAGCTTCTCCTACTGCTAATGCTGCTACTCAACTATCAGATACTTCATTTGATCAAGTACAACAAAAAAATTCTAGCTTTCAAGTGAATGTTGCTTCCATTTGTGCCGATCCAAGTACTTCTACACATTGATTATCTGATTCAGGGGCTACAACTCACATGACTGGAGATTCTTCTACTCTACAAAGTACTTCTTCTTACAATGTCATTGAGAAAGTTGTTTTGGTCAACAATGAGTTCTTACCCATCTCTTACATTGGTAGTATAAACTTACAAACCTATGACACTAGGTTTACATTAAACAATGTTTTAATAATACCTGAACTGAAACAAAACTTATTGTTAGTTGGTCAGTTTACTAAAGATAATTGGTGTTATTTTGTGTTGGATCCTTTTTGCTATGAGATTAAAAATATGCATGATGATACTCTTTTGGCTCATGGAAATATATTTAGTAAACGTTACAGTATTGATCGGTCGAACTCACAAGTGTTGCTATCTCAAGCTTACTGTCAAATTTAGTTGTCAAAACTATATCTTGATCTCTAGTCTACAATTAGTTAAGTCTCGGATTAGGATAGAAGTGTAGTTGAGAAACGGACATTGCGGCAGTCAAGGCGAAGATCAACCGAAGCTTTTGGAGAACTTCTTCAACAAAAGTTAAGTGAAGACTAAAGCACATATTTCTCAAGTCATATTCATCTTTTTATCTATGAGACGATGTCGCGTAACTAATTAGACTATCATAAGCATATCAAGAATTTTGAGTCGAGAACAAATGATCAAGTTAAAAGACTTTTCGAAATATAATGACTAAGCTTAATGGACATGTTAGAGCATAGATCGGTGGAACTCACCAAGCGTTGGTATGTCAAGTTTGGTTGTCATATTTTAGTGTGTCCAAACTCATCTAAAGTCGCTTGATTAAATACTAGAGTCAACTTTGTTTAGGTTAGACTAGAAAGTCTAGGAATGTTGAGACATACAAGTATTACTCCGAAGACCTGAAGAATGTGAAGAAGTAACTACAACGACGACATCATCCTTCCACTTGAGGTTAGTAATATTGACTTAAACTGTTTCATTCCTAACGTATCTTTCAAGTCGTGCTATATTGAAAACATAACTACGAAGCTGTATATACTGTACATATAGTACAATACTCTAGTGATTTGACATAATCATAAAATATGATTATAATATTAGGGAATTATAATACGAAGTATAATACTTATCTTTTGAACTTCGTAGATATGACATTGACATAATCTTGTATGTATTGTTATGATTATGTGAATGGGTTATGATGAAGATTTCATCCTAGGAAACAATGTTTTACATTCATTTAAAGGAATTACATCCATGAACTTGTTTCGTGAATTGAAAGGAAAATCATTAGGATTATTGGTCCGGCTATTCATTGCGAATCTTTGGATGACCAATATGTGTGAGATGGTAGAAACGATCGTAACTATATTATGTATCTTGGTACTAATCACAATGGCTGACTTATGATTTGGTATGACTAGTTTTTATTAATTGGTGTAACCGATCCTAAGTAATCACCATGTGTTGGTATGATTGATGCTTGTAATTGGTGTGACCGATCATGATTATGTGTAATCGATCCTTGTAATTGGTGTAACCGGTCCTGGTAACTGGTGTAACCGGTCCTAGTAACTGGTGTGACCGATCACAAGAATTATCATGTGTAGATGGAACTGATCCTGGTAACTAGTGTAACCGGTCCTGGTAACTTATGTGACCGATCACAAGTATTTCCATATTGAGATATAACCGATCTTAGTGATTGGTAGAACTGATTGAACCCGTGTATTTTATTTGGTATTTGATCAATCACATAGTTGTCTTAGAATACAGGTATTGATGGTGGTTTCTAGCTTAGGGTTAAAATTGTAAAACCTTGCATCTG
The DNA here is from genome assembly GCF_003573695.1 of Papaver somniferum. NCBI lineage: Eukaryota > Viridiplantae > Streptophyta > Magnoliopsida > Ranunculales > Papaveraceae > Papaver > Papaver somniferum. Next base: position 199,412,650 of record NC_039359.1, read on the forward strand.
ATGTGACGTCACTCTGCAAGGAAACAGAGCCATGAGTGTCAATCTCTCCACTGACACATTTATTGAGCAACTCAATATTTTCTTATGAAATTTACCCAGAATGGTGCCTGTAGCAACAATCCCACGTATTCTGGCACCTTGCCTACATTCAATTAATATAAGTTTCTTTGAATGCTTCATGCGGTATGTTCCCCGGCTGAACCCTTAATGTTGATATGGCATGATAATTTGTGTTCACTCACAGCAGAGTAGCACGAATTTCCAAGTATCAAGGATAAGGTCTTTGCATAAGGTATTCAATCAGAAAGCATGCTGCTCTTTGGCAATGAACTTAAAAGAACTTTGTGTCAACACATAGAATTCATTCAATTATCCTGACTAATTTGCAAAAGTTAGGGTTTTGCACCTTGCGCAGTATATCAGACCTTGCTTGTCGGAATCAAGCCTAGGAAAACTAGGAAAACTAGGTAATCAATCCTCCATGGATTAGCAGATGCAAAATCTTGCCCAGAATCAGAAAACAAAGAGCCGCAGGATAGGAGCAGCAGCAAAGGGAGGCGTGGCCATGCCTTAGGCCAATCAGCGCCATTGGCCACGCCCCATTCAAAACCGGCCCCATCTCCCTCGACCAATCAGGTTGCTCTAAAGCCGCCACGCTCACACCGGAAGTGTAGCCACGCCCATGCTTGGCCGGCCCTCTCCTTTCTACCGACCAATCAAGTCACTTTAAAATATGCCACGAGCACTAGAGGTGTGGCCGCGCCTTATGTTTGGCCGACCCCTTTTCTTGACCAATCAAGTCACTCTAAACTCGCCACCATATATTAAATTTCAAACGCACCTTGTCGCGCCACCATACTAACTGGAAAACCAAACGCGCCCTTCCACAACAACATATTAATCGGCATGCCAACATGCCACTCTGCGGCAGTAACATGCCAATGTTCCACAAATGACGCCACTACGCGCTAATCCACTTTCTGTTCGTGGCCAATGCCATAACGGACTCCAATTAGGATTTCATGATCCAAACAAGACTTTTGCTTCAGTAACGTTAGCCGAAACCCTAATTTTTGGTCATAATCCACAATATGCCACGAGCCACTTTAGCCTTGGCCATGCCGTCAAGCCCTAACTTTGGCCACGACGCCAAATCCTAGCCTTGGCCATGCCGCCAACCCCTAACTTTGGCCACGGAGCCAAATCCTAGCCTTGGCCATGCTGCCAAGCCCTAACTTTGGCCACGACGCCAAATCCTAGCCTTGGCCATGCCGCCAACCCCTAAATTTGGACACGGAGCCAAATCCTAGCCTTGGCCATGCCGCCATGCCCTAACTTTGGCCATCGCGCCAAATACTAGCCTTGGACACGAAGCCAAATCCTAGCTTTGGCCATGCCACAACGCCACAGACGCGGCTATGCCACCATGCCGTAGGCGCATGCCACGGCTATGCCATTGTGCCATTACCAGGCGCCAACAGAAGGTAGCCATAATTAACGACCACCCTTCCTCATAAGATGCGATCTCAGCCATCAAAGTTTGCCACCAAACTGCCAGACTTGTGGCAACTTTTAGGCGACCCGCCACCTGAATCTAGTGTCCATGGCTACATCAGGCGCCACTTGCACCACCGTGAAACTGACATGCACGAGCCATGCCATCCATGCTGCAATGCCGCTGGCATGCACCAAAGGTTCCATTGCGCCATTACCAGGCGCCAACAGAAGGTAGCCATAATCAATGGCTACCCTTCCTCATGAGATGCGATCTCATCCATCCAAGTTTGCCACCAAACTGCCAGAATTGTGGCAACTTTTAGGCGACCCGCCGCCTAAATCTAGTGGTCATGGCTACGCCAGGCGCCACTTTCACCACCGTGCCACTGACATGCACGAGTCATGCCAGCCATGCTGCAATGCCGCTGGCATGCACCATTACCAGGCGCCAACAGAAGGCATCCATAATCAACGGCTACCCTTCATCATGATATGAAATCTCATCCATCAAAGTTCGCCACCGGGCCGACAGGCTTGTGGCAAGTTTCAGGCGACCAACCAAGACGCCTAATAGCATCGCATGCTATTTTTCTACGGAAAGCCTCATGATTTTAACTTGCCACACGTAGCAAAGTGCTACATGTTTTCCACGAAAACACTAGAGACATCAAACATGTCACAAACTGGGGGATACTCATCAGGGTATTGGTCCGGCGGTTTACAACTTACGGCGTGCAATACGCCTGTTACAAGAAAGTGTCATGAAGAAGGGCGGTTAGTAATGGAAAGAAGTAATGGTGTAAACGTTTCCTTCATCATGGAAGCATAAATTTTGACGTTACACGTTACTCCACTCTTCCACAACTCAATCATTTCCACTTCCTACGAGACCAGGGTACGTTTTACTACGAATTGTATAAATAGGTTTCACCTATTTCCACCAAACAACAAATTTTGGTCAGGAGAGAAACACAGTATCCAGAAATCACCTGATAGCTTTTCATTCAGCTAGCCAGTTCTACTTTCTGATACAATTCGTAAACAACCACACCTTCAGAATCAACTATTCTGGTCTCAACACTTTCTTCGCTTCCCTCCCTAAGACCAACCCTTCTCCTTCACTTTGTGACCGAAGCAAGCCTGGAACGGCCATTTCTTGGTTTAGGCCAGGGTTGTACAGATTAATCTCTCGAATCAAAAGTACTCCCGTGCAGTACATTGTTTAGGGTCTAGACTCGTTTCTCATCAACACACACGAATTTACCAAAACCAGCAGAAACCGTTTTCACCCTCAAACAATTGGCGACCACAGTGGGAGATTAATCTCTCGGTTGCAATATCAATTTCCAATTTCATTTTTTTTAATCCCGATCTCAAGACGATGGAACTCAGCAACAAACCCTGAAAAAACTAGCGAGAGCTCATACTGTGACTCACCCGATAAGTCTCCTCCTCAAGTGTATGTACCAAACCGAGCCATGGCGCCGCTTTTGATAGTTTCTGATACAAAGATACCTGAAGATAATTTGCTTAGACAATGAAGGATGACTGGGGACTTCTCACAGCAAGGACGGCGTCACCATAAAGCTCGGATTTGCGTCACCATAAAGCGAGTAAGTTTTGTCAGACAACGTTTACACGATCTATTATCTTAGTTTCCACATTTACAATGGAAGTCGATGACCATGTTATCCCAAATTTCACATTATCCATATTTTCCCTTCAATACAACATTCATGGTTTTGCGGTTTTTCTGGAATAATTGTGCTACTGTCGGCGATTAGGGTGCCACTATCTTAAAAGTAATAATGCATTCCAAAAAATAATCTGAAAACCCTCACAGAAAGCAATCGTCTATTAAATCCAAAAACCATAAAATCAAACCAGGAACTAGGCGTTTCTTTGCCTTCCAAAAAAAAAAAACTAAGAAAAGGAAGGTCAGAAGACAAAAGATTTTCAAGGGAAATCATTCAACAATGGTTCGTTATTCTTGGAGAAAGCATCCTTCGCGCGTTGAAGAGCCGCTTGTTTCAGCTTCAACTCCTGAGACAGCCTTTCGATTTCTGCTTCCTATTGGTTGATCACATCCGCAGAGGGACCTTCGATCGCTTCAGCTTGCAACTTTTGGATCTCGGAAAAACCTTCATAGAACCAAGAGACGTTGAACTCAAAGTCTACGAGCATATCCCGGTGAAACTTACAGCTCTAGACTACATCTCCATAAACAGTATGTCCAGTCACATTGCACATGTCATGAATCGAAGATAAAGCTTCTTCCATCCGCTTGACCAGCACAAATCGGTTAGTGATCTTTTTGGACGTGACAATATGTCCATACCTTTTCCATATATTGGTATACAACTCCTCATACTTAACTGGTACACTGAAACCTCCAATCAGCACGTGATTTTCATAAGGAGTCAAGAATGGAGGGATGAAAGCGGCGCCTGCAGCTGAACCCGCAACCAACAAGGGTTCTTTGGTAACAATCACACCAGCAGCTACAGAAGCATTATTCGCCGTTTGAAGCATAAAAACCTCTCTAGGACGATCAACCTCCATCTCCAGATTACTAGCGGGTATGGCTTCCATGATTGGAGACGAAGATATATCTTCATTATGATGATTCTCTCTCTCAGGGTTATCTCCAGGAATGTTTCCTTCCTACAATGTTATCGATTGAGCATTTTTTCCAAATAAATACCCCCCAAAATAAAACACGTGGAAAACTTACCGGCTCGTCTGAGGGCTCACTGGAAGAAGACTCATCGCTACATTCAGAGGTGCTCTTCTCATCACCACTGGATCTCGAACTTTCTTCCTCCTCGGATTCTTCTTCAAGAGATTCAGTCTTGTCGCCTCCTTCCTCAAGAGGCGTCGTCTTTTGGCTGTGGGCAAGTCTGGAAAAGATATTCGAGTTGTCAAGACCTTGAGTCAAAAAAAAAGAGGAGTCAGTGACGAAATGGAAAATTTGTGTAATTCAGCCAAGTCAGTGAGAGGATCATACACACCTGCGTGTTGAAAAAACTGAAAGTCACAAGAGCCATCGAATCCGATTGGAAGCCACCTGCACGACTTTCGACCTTCGCTTCTTTCTCTGGAGTCTGTCTGCATCCGAGTTAGAGGATTTTCGCTTGCCCGAAGGAAGCTGTTTCAACAATTTTTGCTTGGCTAGAACCGCAGAGGAAAGTTTTCCACGTGGATTTGTCACAACATCCTGCATGAACTGATGAATGGCGAGAAACTCATCTTTCCAGAAGATATTATACTTAGGACTCTTCACAAGTTTTCGTTCTGATAGCAAGAAGGGAAGGCTTTTATCCGGTGCAAAGACGTTGTAATCAAGAATGGCGGGTAGCAATTCATCTGGAGCTGTCGGTGGGCGACGGAAAGGGACTCCCTGATCAAAGCCCATATGTCGAGTATCTCTGTCAACATTGTAAGAGACGACTCCACAAGACCCTCTGAAAAAAGATGGCACGTACCCAGGTATGCAGCTTCGCAAGAACACAGTCTCTCCAATGCTCATATTCTCGTCAGCAGAATGCAATATCATGTTCTGTGCGGAAGCAAAAGTGTCTGGTTGAACTATGGAGGCGTGGGCCGGAGCCCAAGGACGACATTTAGCTGCATGCGCGTCATCAAGAAAATAAATGAGCTTTGAGCCAGATCTTGGACGCCTCTCCAACCAACGGAGTATCCTAGAGCCGCCATATGTATCAGGAAATGAGGTTTTCGGGTTAGGGGCATAATGTTTGAAATGCTCCCACAACCATGCCTAGAGAAAGACGACATGGATATACGAGTCTACTTTCATGTACCCATTAGAGATGTACATGTCCGCTACCAAGCGATCCGGATGGGTGTACAAAGAGCCAAGAAACAAACTGCCAATGGGAAAAGCAACGCCTTTCGTTAGTTTGATAGCAAATTTGATGAGCTTCTGCCTTATCTCCTTCTTGCCAGATCCACATCAAAAATATCTCTGGATAGCCACAGAACTAAAAATGCAGCAACATGGAGTGTATCATCCATCACTTGATCCGACTCCGGCTCATCAGGGAACCACTCAGACACCCACCAATTATAGAAGCACATTTCCTCATAATTCTTTCGAACATATCCTGTGGCTTTCGTGACCAAAGCGGCATGTATTTCTTCTTCTTCCTCAGACAAAACAACGTCAAGTTTCCCAATTATCGGATGACTCAACAGAACGGCTACACTTTCCAAATAAATAGTCATCTCACCCCATCTACATATAGCCGTGTGAGTTTCCGGACACCATCTGGGGATGAAAGTAATCAAGCCTGCAGCGTCTTTTCTGATTTGAAGTGTTGCAGATGAAAAAGCGGGGGTCTAACAACACCATCCAATATTTCGCTTAGCAATCTGTATGGAAAAACTCGAATATACTTTTAAGAGAATCAACAAGACTCAATCAATTAAAAGTACATCAACGAGTTTATATCTCTCTCTCATGATTTGATTTCCTCAAACAAAAACTGCGAGTACTAATCAAATACAAGGAATAACTTGGATGGTACCTGTTAGAGAATTTCTCGGTCGAACTCGCATGCGTTGCTATCTCAATCATGTTTGTCAATGTTAGTGATCAAAACTATAAGTCTTGATTTCTAGTCTACTATAGCTAAGTCTCAGACTATGATAGAAAGTATAGTTGAGCTCAAGGACCTCATGGCGATTCATCATACAAGAAGAAGAACTACTCAAGGAACTGGTGGAACTTCTCGACAAAAAGGTATGTGAAGACTTGAACTTATCCGTCACTCAAAAGTCTATCTACTCTATCTCCTACTTCTTGACACAAAAAGTCGTATGCTAAATATAGACTTAGATTATACACATTTAGTATTTCGAGCCGCGTATACCCCGCCTATCTATATCTAAAAATATATATTGGTAAGTGTTTCGCTTCGACCATATTTATCTTTACCTAGTGACGAAAGTCATGATATGTTTCAATCACTTTGAAAATTGCTTTGACGAGAAATGGTGTAACAACTGTATAACGTCCTCTAAGAATGTTTCAATGGTTGGAATGAGAGTTTAGATTACATAATCAATGATGGACATAAGTATTGTTGTGGAAACACATATGTGCATAAGTCATATCCCTTGAACCAAAGTTTGCGAACTTTGTTGATCAAGAGAAACCGGAAGAATGGCTTGTTGCCAAGTCCGCGAACTCAGTCTGCGAACTGCCGAACTTCTCATCCCCAGAAATTCTGCTGGAGTTGACAAACTTGTTGCATGAGTACCAGTCCGCGAACCCAGTCCGCGAACCGGCGGAAAGTCTTTGCCGAGATTTTCTGCTGGAGTTTGTAAACTCTGCCCGGTTGCTTAAGTCCGCGAACTTAAGAAGGTTATATATCTGAAGATGATTTCTGAACTTAAACTTATAAAGACTAAGGAATGCAATTTTTAAACCGTGGCTATAAAGTTCATGAACCGATTCAAGTGAATCAAATCATCTTTGCTTCAATTGTGTCTTGTGTAGTACATAAGATTTCCTTGCAATTGAACAACTCTCTAACTAGTTCAATAGAGTCATTTGAACTAGTTATGGTGAAGAAGAATATGGTTGGTATGAAATGCTCATATGGCTAACCTTTTGGTTAACTATTGTTGAACCAACAATGTACACGTTTGGGTACGGTTAACAAACCTAGAAGAGTGCATTTCATTTGTGTATAACAAGCTAAGTTTTCGATATAACGGTTGAGAAATATTAGCTTGAATCTAAATCAGGTTTTCATTTAACGGTGGATATTGTTTGCTTTGTGACCAAGGCGAAACCCTGATTTGAAAGACTATATAAAGGAGACATCTAGTATTATGCAAAACTAATCCCCACACTTCACATGTGATACTAGTTTTCGTGCTAGAGTCGTTTCTCCTTTAACCTTTGGTTTTCTTCTTCTAAAACCAGGTTAACGACTTAAAGACTTCATTTGGATTGTGAAGCCAGACTGATACTACTTTTATTGTAGTTGTGTGATCTGATTTTGAATTTTCTATCGTACGAGTACAATCAGATTGATTGGCTTGAGATTAATATCTCCTATAGGCAAGATATAAAAAGTAGTCACAAACATCTTTGTCTCATTGTTTGTGATTCCGCAACATCTTGTTTCGCTACCATACGATTAAGATTATTGCGAGGTGATTGATTTATCTAGGCCGTTCTTCGGTAATATAAGAACAGATTATCAATTGGTTCCTGTTCACCTTGATTATTATCAAAAGATGGAACAAAAACTTTAGGGTTTTTCTGTGGGATACAGATTGATCCTTTGATAGACTTGTATGTGTGAGACGATTTGTTTATTGTCAAATCCTGCGATTTTGGGTTGTAGCAACTCTTGGTTGTGGGTGAGATCAGCTAAGGGAATCAAGTGCGCAGTATCCTGCTGGGATCAGAGGAATAAGGAGTACAACTGTACCTTGGATCAGTGGGAGACTTATTGGGGTTCAACTACAGTCCAGTCCAAAGTTAGCTTGGAGTAGGCTAGTGTCTGTAGCGGATCAATACAATGTTTGTTCAATCTGGACTAGGTCCCGGGGTTTTTCTGCATTTGCGGTTTCCTCGTTAACAAAATTTCTGGTGTCTGTGTTATTTCAGTTTCTGCATTATATTGTTTTATCTTTATAATTGAAATAATATATGTTGTGCGTTAGATCATCAATTAGAGTAATCCAACCTTTGCTTGTTGATTTTCATTGGTTGATTCTTGGATATTGGTCTTTGGTACCATCCAAGTTATTCCTTGTATTTGATTAGTACTCGCAGTTTCTGTTTGAGGAAATCAAATCAAGACAGAGAGAGATAAAATCGTTGATGTACTTTTAATTGATTGAGTCTTGTTGATTCTCTTAAAAGTATATTTGAGTTTGTCTATACAGATTTCTAAGAAAAATATTGGGTGGTGTTGTTAGACCCCCGCTTTTTCAAATGGTATCAGAGCAGGAAAACACGTTCAAGACCTTACAAGTCTGTGTTTATAGCGAACTGACTCTATGGACAGAGATGTTATATCTATTATCGTACCACCAGTCTTCGATGACTCTAATTACTTATGGTGGAAAATTGTTATGCGATCTTTTCTTCAAGCGCGTGATTTTCAATCATGGGTATATGTTGTTAATGGCTATGATGCTCCCGTTATGGAAGTTGGAGATGTAAACGTTCCCAAAAATATTGGTGAATATAATCCTGCCGAGATACTTGTTGTAAAGAAAAATTCCGACGGTTTGAATGCCATCATACATGCCACTACCCCAAATCTTCAACACCATGTGTAAAATTGCACTAGGTCTAAAGATGCTTGGGATATCTTAGAAACTGTATTTGAAGGAAGCTCCACTAAAAAGGAAGCTAGGCTTCAAAACCTTAATTCTGATTGGGAGAACCTTCGTATGGCAGATGAAGATACATTTTATGAGTTTAATCACAGAGTGTCTGAAATTGTTAATGCATCTTTTGCATTGGGTAAGACTATTCCTAAAAAGGACATTGTAATGAAAATTCTCAGATCGCTGCAATCTAGATACGAGTCTAAGAAGCATGCCATCGTTGAAGGAAATAACCTTGATAATCTTTCCAGAAATACATTGGTTGGAAAGCTAAAGATCTTTGATCATGAGCATACATCCAAAATCGGAAAGGATGTTGCCTTTAAAGCACAGAAGAACACTAAGTTACTTGATAAAAGTAAAAGTGTTTATGTTTCTGAGGATGATCAGTCTGAGGGTGATTTTTCGGATGAAGATCTTGAAAAATCAGTCTCATTGATCACAAGACAGTTTAGGGATCTTCTATTGAAGAGAAGCAAACGGTTTTCAAGAGACAAACCTAGGTCGTCAGATAAACCTCACAATCGCGTTCCTCCTAAAAACAGGGATGCTGACGAGGCTGATGACGAGGATATGCCACAGTGCTTTAAGTGTAAAGGTTTTGGTCATTTTGCAAACGAGTGCCCAAATCGTAGAAAATACACTGGGAACAAAGGTCTTGCTATAACACTTGATGAGATGTCTGAGATCTATGATTCTGATGAAGATAGGAAATCAAGTGTTGGCCTTCTATGTGAAAACATTGATTTTGATAATTATAGCAATACATATATCAACCTTGATGGTTTCGGTGAAGAAGAGAATCCTATCAAGCTGGAAGAATCAATTGACCCATCCTTTGGAAACTCTGGTTGTAATGTTTCAGGATCTACTATGTGTCTGGATGCTTTCACACCACAGATGCCTGAATATTATCCAAGTTTGACGTGCTCCTTTTTTTCTCAGAAGGGTCATGAACTATCAAGATGTTACAAGTACAAATATCAAGTGAGGCACGCCAACAAACTTCAACGAAGATCAAATTGATTGGCAAGGAAGCTTAAACTTGCTCAGAAGACTGCTGAGGTATGTAGGATTTTATCTTCGTCTAAGAAGTTGGTTTCCAAAGACAAAATAAGACCATTAGAGAAGAAGGTATGGTAAAATCTCTTTGATAGACAGAAGTCTGAGGATACCTCTCAAGAGGAAAATGGTGGACAAATTGTTGTTCACCACAGTACAAATTAATTGTGTTGTTTGGTAAATCTTGTCTCATGTGCCTGATCAAAAAGAGATAAGATTGTGTACCGCTCAGGCTTAAGGAAAAGTTTTATTTCTTAGGATTGTTTTTCTTGTCTATCAAATAAAGTAAAGGGTTATTATCGACAATTCTACTCTTTATAGGGTTTAGAATTGGGCGTCCACGAACCTGTTTAAAGGTTGTGAACCCTACACTCCTTTTTCCTCTCTGATATCTTTTATATCTTAAGACTGCTTAATGAGATTGTGAATTCCACTCACAAAAACCAGTTGTTTATAATTGTTCTCTGAGAATCATGTATTTGGATGGAAAAGATGTCAATATGATTGTTAAGCCATCAATCAAGGAAAAAGAGAAATCTCCAGTAACTCCTTCCTTGAAAAGAAAGAGGAGGAATACAAGAAAGCCAAGGGTTGTCCCTTATAACTCTCAGAAGTTTTCCGATGTTCTTGATGAGTTGAAGGAAGTAAGAAAGGAGATTATTAAATAAAGGCTTGCATTTTAAGATCTCTGGAAATTCAAAAGGCCCTGGTTCTACATCATCAGCCAAGATGGTTTGTTGGTATTGACTCCTTCCTCCACGAACCATATATTCCGATGGCTGTTGACGACAAGGAATTCGGGAATGATAAGGAATTTCTCAAAGATATTGTTGCCTAGTATGTCTTCTTTTTGGTTTAGTTGGAAGAATAACTAGTGCTTGAATAGCAATGATTGTGACTACACATAGCTATTTTTTTCATCTTCTTGTTCTTTTTTTAGGTTTATTAGTTTAAATTCTAAAAATATTTGGAGGATGTTGGTTTGCAGTATTTAATCTTTATGATTTGTTATATTGCAATTTGTTATGGGATATTGGTGTTTACGTCCGTGAACTATGTTGTCCCATATTTTGTCAAAAGTAAAGTCGTTCATGATCGGTATTCATATTGATTCAAGGATGAATAGACTTTTGACATATACAAAAGTTAAGCCTATATTGTCAATTCTTTGATGGAAGATAGGTTAAAATCTTTTGTGTTCAAGGATTATGTCTATTAAATATCGTTATGCAAATAGTGATGGAAAATAGAATGAACCCTTGTGTATTCCACAGTATTGATCTTCACTTATCCATATTTTATGTAATACTGTGAGGCTCCGTAATGTGTCGTATGTTGAGCACGATACAACCAAATTGATTAATTTTTGATTAGCTTTGTTGGTTATTCCGTAAGGTACTTTATGTTGAGCATTCTTGAACTAAATTAATCATCTTGTTTGGTTATTTAGTTATTGCTCCATAAGTCTTTTTATGTCGAGCAAAACAAATGACAATTAAATTGATTACTTTTGTAATTATTTTGGTTGTGTATTCCAATTAGATTAATTATGGGTTCTCTTGTAATTAATCTAGTTGAGTATTTTCATACTCTGTAAGATTCCTCTTATGTTGAGTATATGAACGACTATCCTATTCATTTTCTAATGGTTATGTTAGTTGTATGCTCCGTAAGTTCTCTTATGTCGAGCATAATCAATTAAGTTGATCACTTTTGTGTTTAATGTGATTGCGTATTCCGATTAAATTAATCATGGGTTTACTTGTGATTAATTTGATTGAGTTTTTGGATATAGAAAATCATTCTTATGGTTTTTGGTGTCCAATCAAAATCCTTATTTTCTTTTGAAATTAAGGTCGCTCTTGTTGTTCCCTTGGGAATGACATCAAATGGGGGAGAGTTCTTTTGAACTTGTGCTTAATGGTCATATCTTGAGGGGTGTGCGGCTGTGGAATTTTAAAGCGGTTATCTTGTATCTTTAAACTCCTTGATGAATGCTATTAGCTTCGGTTATATGATTGCATCAAAATTAGATGGTATGTATTTTCTTTTAGTCATGAAATGTCTCTTACGGAAATTTCTTTATGATCCCGTTTTTGTACCTTTGCCAATTTTATTGACAAAAAGAGGGAGAATTAATATGTAGTTCACACTACAAAAACATATGGTTTTCGGATCATTGTGTAAGGGGGAGTAGTTTCCATGTGAGTTGGAGTATTGACTAAGGGGGAGTGATACATATCACCATAGTATTATTGTTGAAGTTGTGATACAATTGGACTTTGACACTGTGTAATAATACTATGACATTGTATAACAATGATCGAGACCGATGCTTTCTCATTGTTATAGCCACGGATCTTCAACAACGGTGATGCTAAACTTACAACCTTTGGGATCATTGGAGTACTTGGAAGTGACGAAGATTTCGAGGAATGTTGAAGATTAGACATGTGGAATAGGAGCTACTAAAGTTTCTTTATCTTTTTTGTATTCCATATGTATTGATAGTTTTGCCACTAAAATTGACAAAGGGGGAGATTGTTAGAGCATTGCTCGGTCGAACTCGCATGCGTTGCTATCTCAAGCATGTTTGTCAATGTTAGTGATCAAAACTATAAGTCTTGATTTCCAGTCTACTATAGCCAAGTCTCGGACTACGATAGAAAGTGTAGTTGAGCTCAAGCACTACACCAAATCGACGGTTTCGAGACATATATAAGTGTTGCTTTGATTTTTTTAGACACATACAAGTGTCCCAATTTTGGCGTAGGGAATGCTTTGAGACGAATTTAGGGACGCTTATAAATGTCTCTTAATTAAATTTTGAGACATTTGTAAGTGTCTCATAAATGTTTATGACGGTTTATTAAGTGAACTTTCTGGCCATTTAACGCGACGTAAAAATTAATTTAGTGACTTTTATATGCGTCTCAAATAAAAATTAGATTTAAAAAAAATTATTTCAAATATCGTGCACCTGCACATTTGATTTCCTGCAGCGGAATACAGGTATCTAGCTATTCCATTCCCAATCATAAATGAAACCATTATTCAATCAATTTTATTATCACATGCAATTGCAGCATCACATGGATCCATCCATATAATCAGTTACAGATGTAAGATGACTGAATTTTAACAAAATAAACTATGGATAAAAAGCCTGTCTCAACAATTTGGGATCAATGTTGAGCATATTTTGGGTTTCTTGTTCAATAAATGTCACCGGACTTCATCATGCATAGGCAGTGGATGCATTTTCTACAAGAATTTAAGAAATAAGAAACTACCTATAACTTGTTAACTCAAATCATATTATGCTTATCTAACTGTCTTCTTGATTTCCTTACAATGTCACCTGGTGTAAATGGAACATCTCTAGGAGTCAGTTCACATACCAAGGGACCAGAACAAAAACAGTACAACATCAAATGGGCGCAGTTTCCAGACATATACCTTCACTAGAGCATCTTGTTCAGATCTTTCCACTTTTCTTTAGTCCAGCACCACCTAACGTAAAGCTTCCCTTTGCTTCTTCTGAAGATTTGCCAAGTCAGTCTGCAAAGAGAAACAATAGAAATAGTGAACAATATTAAGGACCCGGTGCTATATGTAAAGTAAAAAGGTCAAAAGATAGTTTTCAGTTTTGAAAGTGGATTAGCAGTTGTGGAAACATACAGGAAATCAATACCCCGATGATGTGAAATAGGATGTTAAAATCCATATTTAGATTCATATACTTCAAATTTCATAGGTTGAAGCACATCGAATGGATTAGTTATATGTGGATGGGTTGCTTAATGGCAAGTGGTAACAGAATGGTCAAGCTTCTAAACGATTATTGTACTTAAACAATTATTGTACTAACTTCAAGATACTAAGGTATATAGTTATACCTCATCATATTCTTTTTGTTGTGCCTTGGGTTGCTTCAAAGGCTTAGCTTTTACACCTACAAACAAAGAAATTTCCAAATCAGATCAAAGGGATCCTTATCAAGAACATCATAGATGAATAGCTGATTTCAAGAATTTTACTTGGCTTAAAACACAAGTGATTACCAGTAACATGTACTTAAAATTATTACATCAAAAAACAGCTATCTCCTATAACTATAAGTCTGGCACTACTATTTGGGATCAAAGTTGAGCATATTTTGGTATTGAATAACATGGTACATCCTATAAACTTTTTCAATCAATATCAAGGGACTTCGTCTACATTTCTACAGGAAATTAAGAAAGGAATCCCACTACTCATAATTCAAACGGAACATATCCGACATGGCACTTAACTTGGAAAGGTAGTAAACAAGGTCTCGAACAACAATCAGACCACCTACGCCTCCCGCATGGACAACTGCCTTGTCTGAACCAGCTTCAGGGAACAAAACACCTTGGACGATATCCTTTGCATTTTGTTTGTAACCTGAAGAAAACAAAGTCAAATGAAAAGATGTCAACAAATGAGTGACATCCTTGATGTATATTATTAGTCCAGCAGTTTAAGATCAGATTGGAGACCAAATTTAGAGGCACCTTCTATAATGTCTTCAAATTCTATCTAAAACCTTGAACTGACCTGTGCCAAGAATTTACTATGATCCAACTTCTTTGGCAATAGACCCGATAAGCATTTCATTGACAAGTCATCTGTGTAACACACCAAACACATAACAAAGTTCAAAACCAAAACCAACAACAACAATAAAAAAAACAAGGATTGCAACGTTACCAATTTGGTAATCTATGAACCAAAACATATCAATAGCATTTTAGTATTTCAACTTACACATGATTGTGAGCTCAACAAATGCACACTGAGCTTCTGATTCCTCGAGACTGAAAGAAACATCGTTTCTTGAGAAACAAAAGTAATAACAACACTCAAAACAGCTCTAACAGCGACTACCTGTCCAAGCATGGGGTCCTAAGCGCCATTCCAAGAACTTATGCTTCTTCTAACATAGGATTCAGTCCTACCAAAAAATATGTACCTCATTGCATAGTTCCAACAGTCTGTAAACCATGAGCAAGGTTGAACCAGAGCTTTCTCCACTATATGATTATGTATTACCTTCCCCCGCACCGAAGTTTGGTCAACATCAGCTCCTAAAGATACCCTTGATGCTGATCACCAACCTAACAGATCAGATTATCACGTTAGAAATGTAGTTTTATTCACTCGTTCGTAAACATAGACATTATCAAAGAGGAAATTGTAAACAAATTGTTAGATTACCATGTGCAGTTCAACTATAACGATAATTCCAACTCGGTCATATGATAAGCATCAGAAGTAAAGCTTCCGCCAAGAAACTTAGCATAGATAGTTTCTCCTCTTTTCTGTATTCCACAGTCAAAAGATATGAGCCTCTAAAATTAGCTACTCAACAATGAACAATGACACTTTCAAATCAACAAATTACCTTCGCATGGTCTAATTCTTCAAGAAGTATGAAATTGTTGATTTTTAAATGAATGAATGAGAATCCATGTAAATTTATGGATAACTTTGCCGAAATACGTCACCAGAAAATTTCAGACTTCAGATTTTACTAGAAACACTGTAGAATCCTCGTCCGAAGTCGTATTTTCGCGGTCTGCGTATGTATCTTCAAGCCCAGGAAATTTCCAAGATTTAGACAAGAATTTTTTTGAATTTTGAGCATTTTTAGGGCCTGAAAAAGTCGAAATAGTGAACTTTCAGGAGACCTTCAGAACTTTTCCAGGTTGCATGTTGTTCTATGTTTTGGACACATATGTTAGCTCATTCATCCGATTGCTATGAAATTTTGATATGTTGTGGAAAACATCCATACGAAGATAATGGTATATGACCCAACCTTAAATTCCTTACCAATTTCTCCCAGTTCGTCGCTTAATATAGGGAAGTGTAGAATCTATTCGGATGAGCTTGTCTGAAAAACGTGTTTCATGGTTTCTACACTATTTGCTCATGTTTTAGATGCATAGTAAAGAACTTAGATGATGTTAGTTCACTTACATGCTGGATTTTATGATTGTGTTGGGTTTCCACGCTTGAATCATTCTAATCCCATGTAATCTTCACATTAGGTGGAAAATGCTGAAGTTAGGAATAATGGATCCAACAATGATGACTTGAGAAACCATGGAGCCGTTGATAATGAGACCTCCATCCCTGTACCTCAAGGTCATGTAACACTTATTGTTGATGCCGTGGAGGTGACTGAAACTCCAATTGTGCGTGAGATGGTGGAACCCGAATCGATAATGGAAGAAGCTGCTCCAACCGAAGTTGTTCCTATGATTGTTGACATTGTTCCAGCGACTGAGAACCGGATAATAGTGCATGAGTATCCCAACGCAGGGACTGCTTTTAATCCTCCATTTGGTGAGATACTCCCATATCACAGGTTTCTTGGTGGATTTAGCGTTCCCATTGGATATGCTGCTATGTACAAGAAACCGTGGAAGATGTATGGGCACATCGTCGTTACCAAGGATCTGGAGCATGGCTATTTCTTGACGAGGAAAGTAGAAGTCATCTTGCGTGTTATAAATGATATCCGTATCACAGCTAGAATTACTGTCACCCGGGATGTACTCTTTAATTGGGAGTACGACTTGAAGAAAGATGAAGAACTTGGCTTCAATCTGAAGTGGCTTCGTCAAAAGATTGATGCTATCAAGAAAGCAGTGGAAGGTGACACTCCTTTCACCACCAGTGATGTCGTGTTGAAGAAGATGGATGAAGCTGCTGAGCTGACCAAGAAGCTGGAGGCGGAGAAAGCTGCTTTGCAAGTCTTGGAGGATGCAGAAAAGCAGAAATCTTATTTTGTTGACTTTCTTTAGTTTTCTTTCCATGATATCTTGAACCTTTGACTTCTGAGAGATGCGAGGTTTTATTTTGGTCTTGATTTCTTGATTGGTTTTGGATTGTGAAATCGATCGTCTTGACCAGTGGAATGTCAGTCCCCAGTATTTTGTTAAGTCTCTCCCTTTCGTTTTCCCTTCTTCTGGTGAGACCTAGATAGAGGACCCAGGTAGAAAAACTGATGTAAAGACCTAGGTGGTCGAAGTTGGAGGTACCTTGATGAAGGATTTAGCGGAAGGACCTGGTGGACATCGATTGACTGTGGAGGTTATGAATCCCGTCTAAGAATTGCTGCTTTCATGTTGTATGCTCTTGAAGCTGTAGGGACCTCATACGAAGTCGTAATTCGATGCTTGACCCCAACTTTTGAAGCTAAAAGACTGAGTTATGACACGAGCAAAGAATCACTCAATTTGGAGTTGCAGAGGTCATCCAACTAAGCGTGCACATTTGTAATTTGTAATCCCGTACAAATTTTTCAGATGTCGTAGACCTGACGGTAAAGGCAATATCTTTCAGCTCGTATGCCTGATTGATGCGCCCTTTTGGTATATTGTAGAAGAAACATAGACGAACATCTTTCTTTGAGGAAGTATTGTCCCATTCCTCACCCATTGGTACGTTTTTGTAAACCCATGGCTTGGAGCATGTCGTATCTCACTTGTAGAGGCGATGAGAACATCTTGTAGAAGATTTTGGTTTTGTGCCTGTCTGTCGGGAAAGCTTTGGGAAGACGTTCATGTTAGCATGTTTTCATGTTTACACATCTTGATATGAATCATTAGGGCTTGAAGAAGTATGATCCATAGAGAATGGATAGTTGATGAAGCCGGATGTTGCGCCCGAGAGTGATGTTGAGATTACAACTGGAAGTTCTCCATAAATTCTTGTTGATGCTGAGACCATGAATAGATTTCCTACACATGCTGATGCCGATACTATGATTGGAGTTGATACAGAGACCGAAGATGATAGTCTTTGCTCTTCCGTCCAGTGAGCATGCACGAACTAATTGGTGAGTTGAGCATTCCTAAGATGAAGGTGTATTAGGATTTCAACCCAAATCCTCCTGTTATGACTTTACTGTGAAGTGGCTTCGTAATGGAATCGATGTTGTTGCGCGGTAGATAGCAGCAGCAGTCTTCATTCTGGATATGATTGGTGAAGAGAGGAAGTTCCCCAGTCGTGCAGGGGTTTTGATGTAGAGGGGTTCCGTTTGACGACGTTTCATGGAATCACATTAGGTTGCAATGACTTGTTATGTGGATAACATTTTTTGAAATATATTTAATTGATATTTCCAGTAAAACAAGTCCCCAGTGCATCCCTCATTCACTTAGCAGAGTTGAAGGAGTTTGTAGCATCCATTGATGAACGGTGTTGCATATACTTCAGAAGTCTTATCATGGGATAGTGAAGGCTTATCGATTGTAATTCAGCTATACTTTGATCGTGTCGGTGTTGAACCGATGTGTCATGTCGAGATATTATGATGAAGCTAGGGGCGTTATTATTGAAGGTGTACTCTTTGATTGGGAGTACAATTCGAAGGCTTCTTATGTGCTTGAGCGCTGAAGCGTCGAATGTCTTATGCTTGATCGTCTCGGCTCCGTGTATCTTCTGTCGATTCAGCATTCCGCTGCGAGGGATTCAACACTTGTGCAGACATCGGAGATTTTTGATTTTGTAGCACTCATGGACATTCCTGCAAGTCTATGGAGAAATTCCCGAAGTGTTCTTTGCCATGCTTCCGTTATCTCAGTGGTGAATGTCACGGTGAGATACTCGATTCGAAGCGGTGCCAGGTTCAACCACTTGGTAAAATATTGCTGGAGTGAGATTACCCACTCATAGCGTCTTGTAATAGAATATATGCTAGCTGAATTGAGTCCCCATGCTAGAATAACATGCGAGGGAATGAAAGACACATACATGGAAGGAATGAGACTTTCCTGAATGCGAAACCTCTTGATGAATTTCTATGTATCTTTTTTCAGGTTATTGTTTCAACCTCGTCAGAGTTCGAATTTCCTCCAAGTGCTCTGATGATGGAACGTCCGCCAAATCTTCTGAATCAGAACTTTCTTTGTCGGAGAGATTTGCAACAAAAGACGCTTTGTTTGTAGTCATGTTTTCAGCATGGGTCCATGCTATCGCGTCATATCTTGGATTTTCCTGATCATGTGAAACTTGTTATATGTTCAGGTTGAACGTATTTTCACCTTGAGAATGATGTAGACATAAGCATCTCAGAGCGTTCCTTCATGGTCTCTGATTGAGATGGGTGCATGAGTAGCTTCTTGTCGACTGATGCCTGTGACTCTGAGGGATTTCAGTGGAATGATGTTGATGGTGGTGTCAGCATCGATCAACATTCTTCTGAATTCATTTCCTCTAAGATGGACTGTGGTAAGAAGTCCCCGGTCATGCATCTCCTTGTCTGTGGCGGGAGGTTCTGGAGGCACTTTTAGAATATGGTTCAAAGCCGTGAACATGTCTCCCTTTTGAGCCTTTTTGACAGATAAAGCAATTCGCATACATGCCTGACTGAAGTGCTTCTTTGACTGGTTGTTCGGAGATTGTGAAAGTTCTAACTGGAAGAGGGTTTCTGTGTACTCTTTTAGTACCCAAGTTAAGTTCCCCAGATCCGACTTTTTCCTTGAATATGCGCTTCAAGATCCTGCAGTCGCTGGTGGGATGATTGACGAACCTATGGAAACGGAAGTAACGAGGGTTCTCCATTTCTTCTTCAGTTGGTTCTTTTCTGACATATGGAAGCTTGATTGCACCATGTTGGATCCAGACATCCATTAGTTCGATCACCTCTTCGATGGAAAAAGGGAAATCAGGTTCTGCTGGAACTGCATTTTGAGTTGGAGCTTGTGCATCCCTGATTTGACTACCCCTTTTTTGGTGAATTCGAAGGAGCTAGAGAAGCGTGCTTGCGCTGTGATTCGACTTTCTGTTTTCTCCTTTCTGCAACAACATTTGTGGAAGGCTGGAGATTGTACTGATTGTTGACTAGGCGTCGGATGCTTCGAGATTCCTCGACCTTGCAGACTTTGATCTTTCTAGTAAAGCATTGTTGATCGCTTGGCTGCTCCATGGAGTTCTGATAAAGTCTGGAATCGCAGATTCTCCAGCAAGGCTCTGTAGATTGGTATCATTCCGCTGTGTTCATGCTCTCCTGGTGCCTCCATGAATCACATGAGCATTCCCTGTGTCCGTTGTATAGTGTGGACGTTGGGGAAGTGTAGCTCTTTAGGAGAGGAATTACTTGAGTAGCAGCAGGATATGGAGGTTGATGACGGTGGACAGATGGTGTCTTGTATTTTCCTCGATCCTCCATGAAGCGTTTCATGTCCTCACGAGTGATGAAGCCTGCAGGTTTCTTTGTTGGAGGGCTGTCTGCAGCCTTGTGGACTTCATCATCATCCACTACATGGATCAGAATGACTTCAGGACCAGCGACCCGAGATGTTTCTTTGGATTTTCCTTTCTCCTGAGCTTTCCCTGACATCTTGTCAGTGGGAGTTTTTAGATAATTGCACAGCTCTTTCTGAGTGGTGGCCATGTCAATCTGATTTTTGGCGAGAGTCCCTTGCACCTTCATGAGATCAGCTACGGTAGGTGGATTCTCCTTGACTTCCTCAGGACATCGGCTGAAGAAAGGATGATTTTAGTTGTCGGTGTGAGGAGGAGTATTATCACCACTATTGTTGTAAGCAGGAATGGTTTCTGAAATACCACCGTTGTTGCTAGTGCTAGCGATGTTCGCGTTAGGATTTGTAACTGAACCTGACCTAAGATCAACCATTTTGTGAAAATGTGAGATTGCAACAGAGAGATTAATCACCCACTGTGGTCGCCAATCTGTAGATGGGGAAAGACGGTTTGCTGGTTTTCTAAGAAAGTAGAGAGTCGAGCGTGCTGTCGAGAATCCTCAACCGAGCGAACTGCTGAACCTCACACAGATACACCACTGCAAAGGGGGTGCTTAGATTCGGGAAATCAATCTGTATGACTCCGTCCTAAACTAAGACAATGGCCGTTCCAGAGTCAATTCGGTCGCAAAGAGGGAGATGGGTTGATCTGTAGGAGGGAAGCTGAGAGTTGTGTGGGATCAGTGATGATCAAGGATTGTGGGTGTGTTGAAGGTTTCTGCAATGTTGTTGAACTGCTGAAGTTGAGTTCTGTGAATAAGTTTATATCGAGTTGTTGATGGATAATGATGATAATCGATGATTGATGATATCCTGATGTCCTCGATTTAGACTTATTTATATTTCCAGAATGATGTACCACTGATCCCTGTAAGTGTGACGGTTTCTTGAGTGAAAGAGTGGGAAAGTGGGAGATCGTGGTAAAGTCAGTTCCATGTCGTGCGGAGACTTGAATCATCGTGCACCCACTACTTTGCTAACTCCTTCAACCGTTTACAAGACTTACACACATTTCTCAATGTGGATGGATCCACGTGCCATAGACCGCCAGACCAAAACCCTAAGTGATATCCCCCCATTTGTGACGTGATTGATATTTCACGACTCGTGGAGTCTTCAAGGCAGACGTGTATTAGTTAGTCAGTTGTTGACTGATTTAGACTGTGAGTCTAGTTTTGTTGAATCGAGCATAAGTGGTGAATGCTCAGTGATTCATGGATTGAACATGTAGTTCTCTGAGATGTCAATGAATTACTGACTAGGGAGACTGAGAAAGTATTGCTCAACTCGACGAATTGCTGAATATTGAGAGTTTGTCGAGCAATTGAGCAAGTATTGCTCAATTCGACGAATTTGATAATTTTGGCGTGCAACTGAGCAAGTGTTTCTCAATTCAACAAACTACTGATGAATTACTGAACCTTGATGGTTGGATCAATACTCGAGCAACTGAGCAAGTATTGCTCAATTCGACGAATTATTTACTGGTGCCGTGACCCAATAAAATATTAATCAAAAATATTATTTTGTGTTTGAACTTGCTCAGAATGGTGAGTGGAGCGTTTGTTCGAAACCCTAATGTTTATCAATCCTTCATCAATTGGTGAATTGCTGAAAATTGGTCATGAGTGACGAGGGACCTACCACATGGGATGATGAGCGTCCATGGGTGCCCAGTGCTCGAGTGAGCACGCACCAGGGTTCTCAGTTTGAGAGTTGGTGAAAGAACGATGATTAAATGCAGGTTTCATCATTTATTGAAATATTGTTGGATTCAGCATTAGGTGTATGAGAGATGAGGATCGACCAAGAGAGCATAGGACCGGCTCTTGGTGGTCACGGGACCAGTTGTTGGTCATTTGGAGAATCCCCCAGTTGGTTGGAGAGAGTTCGGGCCCAGTATGAGCAATTGAGCAAATTAGGTCAGAATTATGAAAACCTGTGAGACCGGCTTTGTGCAAGACCTAGGAATGACTCTGGTCGGTCATGAAGGCATGCACATGTTTCCGTGGTGTCCATGTTTCCATATTGAGAGTTTCAGTATTTTCTGATGCGCGTTCGAGCAACATAGTGAATTTTCAGAAGAGTTTCATCTTCACTGAGAATTCTCGATTTTTGTTGGAATGAGCATGTATCCTAAATTCATCAATATTTTGAGACTATTGAAATAAAAGTGTTTTAATATTTAAAATTTCCGTGAGATGCTATCCAGTCATGTGACTATGTTGGCTTTTGGTTTTTCGTGATTTGAGCAATATTTGAGAAAATATGGAGAAATCATGAATTTTTCTCAAACCCCAAGAGTTTCATGAATTAAGGAAAATAATAATTATGAAAGATTAGGGATTGCAAGGTCTGGGACCGGCCATGGCTAGGGCATGGCCCGCCGGCTAGGTTGCCTGGTCCCGCACACCTTTCCCTATTTTATTATTTTTCATGAATCCTTGAAGTTATAGAGAATCCTTGAAGTTATGGAGAATCCACGAGTTTTTGTTGAAACGGAGGAGTTTCGTGAGATTAGGGAATAATAATTATAAAAGTCTAAGGATTGTGAAGTGTGGGGCTGGCCATGGTTGCCTGGTACCGTACATCTCTCTTTATTTTATAATATTATTTCATGAATCCACCAAGTTATGGAGAATTCACGAGTTTTGCAAAAACAAGGAAAGTTGCTAAAACCAAGGAGTTTTCGTTAGTTCACGAAATAACAAAAAATAAGGAAAATAATGGGAGAGGCACGAACCGACCATGGCTAGGGCACGGCCGGCCGGCTGGTGGGCCTGGCCCTGGGCGTCTCTTATTATTTTATTAATATTATTTTGCTAAGGATTCCTCATTATTTCATATTTTTGGAAACTCGTTCGTGCATCCGGGTGCTCAGTCGTGCATCATTGTCGAGTGCATTCGCACCATTTTTGTGGGGCTTACTCAGTGATGGTCCAGATGCCCAGTTCTTGAGTATCCATTACTAATCTATGAATTTAGTGGAGAATAATCCATGAAACTGAGTAATAAAAATGAATAGTTGTTCATTATTAATTCGCGGGATCAGCTGTCGATTCGACTACGAATTCAGAATTATAAAACAAGCATTACCATCCTATGGGATCGTGGATTCGACCATATAATCGGAGTAATTAAGATTATCTATTACCATTTCATGAGATCAGTGGATTCGATCATGAAATCGGAGTAATGAGATAGCACAGTTGTTTTATTGCCATTTCTATGAGATCAAGCCGTGGATTCGACCATGGAATAGGAGCAATTGTTATTGTCATTCCATGGGATCAGGCCGTGGATTCGATCATGGAATAAGAGCAATTGTTATTGCCATTCCACGGGATCAGGACGTGGATTCGACCACGGAATATGAGCAACAATAGATTATTTTGGGAATTCAGTAGTGAATGTCACGGCAGGATTAATCTATTGCAGAAAAGATATTATCCAGTTAAAGCGTCACATGTATTATGAATGGTGCATAGTCAGGGAGTCACGATGTTGTTTACAACCTAAAGGCGTTAGTGTTCTCAATCTACGGAGAACCGCCTGAATCTATGCACATTCTCTCCACATAATCAGGGAACGGTGAGTGTCACCAATGTCCTGAAGGCGTCCGCCGCCCAATTATTCTTCTATGTGGAGGTGGGTGTCTCTCCTGAAGTCAGGGAACAGTGAGTATCACCGACGTCCTGATGGCGTTAAGCTCTCAATCTATGGAGAACTGCCCAAATACTTTATTCTGCATAGAGGTCACGACGAAATGCCAGGGATCGAACGCTCAGCTGGTGGAGGCTTTTCGAAAACATATTCATCATGGCTTCGTAAAATATGAATCATTGCATGCCTGAAATCCGTGTCAAAAACATGCCTCATGATTTTAAGGTTTTTGCTCTTTGTTGAAAATCCACCATCTACACCATCTAATCTAGATACAATCATATAACCGAAGCTAATAGCATTCATCAAGGAGTTTAAAGATACAAGATAACCCCTTTAAAATTCCACAGCCGCACACACCTCAAGATATGACCATTAAGCACAAGTTCAAAAGAACTCTCCCCCATTTGATGTCATTCCCAAGGGAACAACAAGAGCGACCTTAATTTCAAAAGAAAAGAAGGATTTTGATTGGACACCAAAAACTATGAGAATGATTTTCTATATCCAAAAACTCAATCAAATTAATCACAAGTAAACCCATGATTAATTTAATCGGAATACACAATCAAATTAAACACAAAAGTGATCAACTTAATTGATTATGCTCGACATAAGAGAACTTACGGAGCATACGACTAACATAACCATTAGAAAATGAATAGGATAGTCCTTTATATACTCAACATAAGAGGAATCTTACGGAGTATGAAAATACTCAACTAGATTAATTACAAGAGAACCCATAATTCTAATTGGAATACACAACCAAACTAATTACAAAAGTAATCAATTTAATTGTCATTTGTTTTGCTCGACATAAAAAGACTTATGGAGCAATAACAAAATAACCAAACAAGATGATTAATTTAGTTCAAGAATGCTCAACATAAAGTACCTTACGGAACAACCAACAAAGCTAATCAAAAATTAATCAACTTGGTTGTATCGTGCTCAACAGAAGACACATTACGGAGCCTCACGGTATTACATAAAATATGGATCATTGAAGATCAATACTGTGGAATATACAAGGATTCATTCTATCTTCCATCACTATTTGCATAACGATATTTAATATACATAATCCTTGAATACAAAAGATTTTAACCTATCTTCCATCAAATAATTGACAATATAGGCTTTACTTTTGTATATGTCAAAAGTCTATGCATCCTTAAATCAATACATGAATACCGATCATGAACGACTTTACTTTTGAAAAAATATGGGACAACATAGTTCACGGACGTAAACACCAATATCCCATAAAAAATTGCAATAACAAATCATAAAGATTAAATACTGCAAACCATCATCCTCCAAATATTTTTAGAATTTAAACCAATAAACCTAAAAAAGAACAAGAAGATGAAAAATAATAGCTATGTGTAGTCACAATCATTGCTATTCAAGCACTAGTTATTCTTCCAACTAAAGCAAAAAGAATACATACTAGGCAAATAAAACAAGAAACATGATTAAAACACTCTAAACTCTGTCAGCAACTAGATATTGAACATGGACGAGCTCATCAGTTGCCTTCTTCAGTTTGTTTTTCAGAAAATCAAGATTCCTTGTTGCAATTTCGAGTTGTTCACGTACTACTTCAAAGTTTCAAAGAAGATTTCCTGCCAGTTGTGATGACATCTGAACTGGTAGTTTGTTTTCATGATCAACATCATGAAAGCATGTTATAGAAACAGGATTCAACTCAAGAATATTGTCCTTCTCAACTTCATCAACCTTGTTGCTTCCATCCATTGTGTACAAAAAGAGTCCAGTAGAATCTTTTGACCTTATGGAACACAGTATTTATAAGGTGTTCCAAGAAACCCTAAGAACAATGACGCTCGTGCGGGTTCGGTATGTGTACTTGGTCAATAACACATGTGAGACCCGGGGAAAGGAGAAGCACAATTATTCAAAGAACTGCCGAGAGACAGACACTCAGAGAAGGGATAAAGGAACACGAGGACCAAAAAAAATTTTAATAAAAATAAAAATAAATTAACAACGAATTTAATACAACCCCGACAACTTTCCCAAGATGAGTCATCTTGAGAAAAAGGAGCATCCACCTTTTACATAAAAGAGGGATGCAACTTCAAGCAGTCATGGTGTATTAAGATGAGCATTTTGCTCATCAATATTCACTTCTTCTTTTCCTTTATCAAGGGTATTTAGAGAGACATTACTCGTCATAGCTGAAGAATTTTTATCAAGAAAAGGGTTAGGAGTACCTGAGTCAACTATTTTCCATGTTTTCTTGATGCTTCGTTTGAGTCTGTTTACACTGATTTTTAGATCTCAGATTCGATTGTTGATATATAAGAAATCTGGAGCGGAAGTCTTGGATTTGCAGCTTTCTTCAGGGACAGATGAGGAACTCAACTTTTCTTTCTTTCTCCTATGCCTTTTTCTCTTTACAGGGTCAGTCACCATTTTGCCATTATTCCTTCTTCCATTGTAGGCATTTTTTGTTTTGAACACACAACTAAGAAATGACTTATCACAGTACATTACTTGAGTGTTAAAGTGCCTTTTCCAACAATGTGTGAAACCGGCTTAATGACTTCTTTAGGCATCCAAGTAAGAATGTTATGAAGCTTTTCATTCCTCAACCGATAACGACATCTTTGCTCAGAATGTCCTTTATTCCCGCAGTAATAGCAGTTAAAGGAATTATTTTTAACTGTTCTCTTGTGAGCAGAATTAGAAGGAGAAGAATCCTTGTTTTTGGGACCATTGCAAGTTGCTAAAGGTTTTTCACATGGAGAATTATCACTAGCTTTGACAAAGTTGATCTTACTAGTTTTTGGAGCGTCTATTCCTTTATAGCCCAAACCACGGGTATCACGGTGTTCTTTACATGCTCCAAGCATAGAAGATGATTTTGTAGAGATAGAATTTAATCTACTCAGACTCTCTTCCAGTGATTTTACTTTATTAAGAGAAGATGCAAGCTCAGTTTCCAAGGATTTTTCTTTGGCGAGAAGACCGTGCTCTTTGTCGCAAAAACGTTTTTGTTGAGAGTCATATCTTGCTTCAGTTTCTGCAAGTCTTTCTTTAAACACGAAGAGATTTCGGAAAAGATTATCACATTCAGATTTTTTTGTGCGTACATCTTCTTCACGATCTTTAACGATAGATTGTAAGAGTTTATATCCACCATCATATCCTTTAAAGAGTTTTCTCAACATTCTGTTTTCTTGACAAAGAGGACCCATGTATTTACTCAAGAAGGTTGTTGACTTCTTTTCTTTCAAGGCACGATCAAACAGCTTGATATATTGAGAGACTTCCTCATCAATACTTTGTCCTTCTTCTGAATCACTATCATCTAAAAGATCATCCAACTGTTCCTCAAGAGATTTTTTTCCAGTTCGAAAGTAGATTCAGTCAATGGACAAGTTCTTGAGTTTTTCTCAGAAGTTTCATCCCTTTGAGACTCACGTGAGTGGCTCTGAACTGGTGTTGCGTTATCAGAGATGTACTTATCGTCCATAGAGTCAGATCGCTTCAAACACAGACTTGTAAGGTCTTAAACATGTTTGCCTGCGCTGATACCAATTGAAAAAGCGGGGGTCTAACAACACCACCCAATATTTCGCTTAGAAATCTGTATGGACAAACTCGAATATACTTTTAAGAGAATCAACAAGACTCAATCAATTAAAAGTACATCAACGAGTTTATATCTCTCTCTCTCTTGATTTAGTTTCCTCAAACAGAAACCGCGAGTACTAATCAAATACAAGGAATAACTTGGATGGTACCAAAAACCAATATCCAAGTATCAATCAATGATAATCAACAACCAAAGGTTGGATTACTCTAATTGATGATCTAACGCACAACCTGTATTATTCCAATTATAAAGATAAAACAATATAATGCGGAAACTGAAATAACACAGACACCAGGAATTTTGTTAACGAGGAAACCGCAAATGCAGAAAAACCCCGGGACCTAGTCGAGATTGAACACACACTGTATTAAGCCGCTACAGACACTAGACTACTACAAACCAACTTCAGACTGGACTGTAGTTGAACCCCAATCAGTCTCCCACTGATCCAAGGTACAGTTGTACTCCCTACGCCTCTGATCCCAACAGGATACTGCGCACTTGATTCACTTAGCTGATCTCACCCATAACTAAGAGTTGTTACGACCCAAAATCACAAGCTTTGGTAATAAACAAATCTGTCTCCCAAAGGATCAATCTGTCTCCCACAGAAAAACCCTAAAGTTTTTGTTCCGTCTTTTGATAATAATCAAGGTGAACAGGAACCAATTGATAATCCGGTCTTATATTCCTGAAGAACAACCTAGATAAATCAATCTCCTCACAACAATCTTAATCGTATGGTGGCAAAACAAGATGTTGTGGAATCACAAACAATGAGATGAAGATGTTTGTGACTTTTTATATCTTGCCTATCAGAGATATTAATCTCAAGACAATCAATCTGATTGTACTTGTATGATAGAAGATGCAAGATCAGATCACACAACTACGATAAAAGTAGTATCGGTCTGGCTTCACAATCCCAATTAAGTCTTTAAGTCGTTAACTTGGTTTTAGAAGAAGAAAACCAAAGGTTAAAGGATAAACGACTCTAGCACGCAAACTAGTATCACACATGAAGTGTGGGGATTAGTTTTCCAGAGTTGCTAGATGTCCCCTTATATAGTCTTTCAAATCAGGGTTTGCAATCAGTGTTAGCTTAGTAACAAAGCATTCAATATTCACCGTTAGATGAAAACCTGATTTAGATTCAAGCTAATATTTCTCAACCGTTAGATCGAAAACTTAGCTTGTTACACATACTTGACAATGCACGCTTCTAGGTTTGTTAACCGTACCCAAACGTATGCACTTGTTGGTTCAACAATAGTTAACCAAAAGGTTAGCCATATGAGCATTTCATATCAACCACGTTCTTCTTCACCATAAATAGTTCAAATGACTTCAAATGAACTAGTTAGAGAGTTGTTCAATTGCAAGGAAATCTCATGTACTACATAAGACATAATTGAAGCAAAGATGATTTGATTCCCTTGAATCAGTTCATGAACTTTTATAGGCACGGTATGCAATCTGCATTCCTTAGTCTTTTTAAGTTTAAGTTCAGAAATCATCTTCAAATATATAACATTCTCAAGTTCCCAGACTAGGTTCGCGGACTTAAGTTACTGGGTAGAGTTTACAAACTCCAGCAGAAATTGTCCGGTTTGAGAACTTCGGCGGTTCGCGGACTGGGTTCGCGGACTTAGCTTCACGCAAGTAGTTTGTCAACTCCAGCAGAAATTCTCGGGTTTGAGAACTTCGGCAGTTTGCGTACTTGGCTCATGCCATTATTCCGGTTCTCTTGATCAACAAAGTTCGCAAACTTTGGTTCAAGGAATAGGACTTATACATAAATGTGTTTCCACAACAATGCTTATGTCCACCATTGGTTATGTAATCTAAACTCTCATTCCAATCATTGAAACATTCTTAGAGGATGTTATATAGTTGTTACACCATTTCTCGTCAAAGCAATTTTCAAGATGATTGAAACATATCATGACTTTCGTCACATGGTAAAGATAAACTTTATCGAAGCGAAAAGCTTACCAACACATATTTCGAGATATTGATACGCGAGGTAAACTCGGCTCGAAATAACAAATGTGTATAATCCAGGTATATATATATATATATATATAGCATACGACTTCTTGTCTCAAAGAGTATGAGATAGAGTAGATATACTTTTGAGTGACAGATAAGTTCAAGTCTTCACATACCTTTTTGTCGAGAAGTTCCACCGGTTCCTTGAGTAGTTCTTCTACTTGTATGATGAATCGCCATGAAGTCCTTGAGCTCAACTAAACTTTCTATCCTAGTCCGAGACTTAGCTATAATAGACTAGAAATCAAGACATAGTTTTGATCAATAACATTGACAAACATGCTTGAGTTCTACTTGCGAGTTCGACCGAGCAATACTCTAACAATCTCCCCCTTTGTCCATTTTAGTGACAAAACTATCCATACATATGGAAGACAAAAAAAGATAGAGAAATTTTAGTAGCTCTTATTCCACATGTATAATCTTCAACATTCCTCGAAATCTTCGTCACTTCTAAGTACTCAAATGATCCCAAAGGTTGTAAGTTTAGCATCAACGCTGTTGAAGATCCGTAGCTATAACAATGAGAAAGCATCGGTCTCGATCATTGTTATACAGTGTCATAGTATTATTACACAGTGTCAAAGTCCAATTGTATCACAACTTCAACAATAATACTATGGTGATATGTATCACTCCCCCTTACACAATGATGCGAAAACCATATGTATTTGTAGTGTGAACTACATATTAATTCTCCCTCTTTTTGTCAATAAAATTGGCAAAGGTACAAGAACGGGATCATAATGAAATTTCCGAAAGAGACATTTCATGACTAAAAGAAAAAATACATACCAACTAATTTAGATGCAATCATAAAGCCGAAGCTAAATGCATTCATCAAGGAGTTTAAAGATACAATATAATCCTTCTAATATTCCACAGCCGCACACCCCTCAAGATATGACCATTAAGCACAAGTTCAAAAGAACTCTCCCCCATTTGATGTCATTCCTGAAGGAACATCAAGAGCAACCTTAATTTCGAAAGAAAAGAAGGATTTTTATTGGACACCAAAATCATAGGAATGATTTTTATATCCAAAAACTCAATCAAATTAATCACAAGTAAACCCATGATTAATTTAATCGGAATATTTGCAATCAAGTTAAACATAAAAAGTTGTCAATTCAATTGATTATGCTCAACATAAGAAAACTTATGGAGACACAAAAATACTCAACTAGATTAACTACAAGAGAACCCATAATTAATCTAACTGGAATACACAACCAAACTAATCACAAAAGTAATAAATTTAATTGTCATTTGTTTTACTCGACAAAAGAAAACTTACGGAGCAATAACTAAATAACCAAACAAGATGATTAATTTAATTTAATATGCTCGACATAACATATCTCACGGAACACCAACTAAGCTAAAAAATGAACTTGGTTGTATAGTGCTCAACATAAGATACATTACGGAGCCTCACAGTATTACATAAAATATGGATCAGGGATGATCAATACTGCGGAATAACACAAGGATTCATTCTATTTTCCATCACTATTCGCATAACGACATTCAATAGATATAATCCTTGCAAACAAAAGATTTTAACCTATCTTCCATCAATAATTGACATAATAGGCTTAACTTTTTTATTTGTCAAAAGTCTATTCATTCTTTTATCAATACATACATATCGACAATAATCACCGAGTCTTTAATCAAATACAAGGAATAACTTGGATGGTACCAAAGACCAATATCCAAGGATCAATCAATGGCACTCAACAACCAAAGGTTGGATTACTATAATTGATGATCTAACGCACAACCTGTATTATTTCAATTATAAAGATAAAACAATATAATGCGGAAATTGAAATAACAAAGACACCACAAATTTTGTTAACGAGGAAACCGCAAATGCAGAAAAACCCCGGGACCTAGTCGAGATTGAACACACATTGTATTAAGCCGCTACAGACACTAGCCTACTCCAAGCTAACTTCGGACTGTACTGTAGTTGAACCCCAATCAGTCTCCCACTGATCCAAGGTAATGTTGTACTCCCTACGCCTCTGATCCCAGTAGGATACTGCGCACTTGATTCCCTTAGATGATCTCACCCACAACTAAGAGTTTCTACGACCCAAAATCGCAGGCTTTGAAAATAAACAAATCTGTCTCACACAGACAAGTCTATCAAAGGATCAATATGTCTCCCACAGATAAACCCTAAAGGTTTTGTTCCATCTTTTGATAATAATCAAGGCGAACATGAACCAATTGATAATCCGGTCTTATATTCCCGAAGGACAGCCTAGAGTTATCAATCACCTCACAACAATCTTAATCGTATGGTAGCGAAACAAGATGTTGCGGAATCAAAAACAATGAGATGAAGATGTTTGTGATTGCTTTTTATATCTTGCCCATCGGAGATATCAATCTCAAGCCAATCAATCGGATTGTACTCGTACGATAGAAGATGCAAGATCAGATCATACAACTACGATTAAAGTAGTGTCGGTCTGGCTTCACAATCCCAATGAATTCTTTAAGTCGTTAACCTGGTTTTAGAAGAAGAAAACCAAAGGTTAAAGGAGAATTGACTCTAGCACGCAAACTAGTATCACACGTAAGGTTTGGGGATTAGTTTTGCACAATACTAGATGTCTCCTTTATATAGTCTTTCAAATCAGGGTTCGCAATCAATATTAGCTTTGTAACAAAGCATTCAATATTCACCGTTAGATGAAAACCTGATTTACATTTCAATCATTGAAACATTCTTAGAGGACGTTATACAGTTGTTACACCATTTCTCGTCAAAGCAATTTTCAAGATGATTGAAACATATCATGACTTTCGTCAGATGGTAAAGATAAACTTGATCGAAGTGAAAAGCTTACCAACACATATTTCAAGATATAGATAGGCGAGGTATACTAGGCTCTAAATACCAAATGTGTATAGTACAAGTCTATATATATAGCATACGACTTATTGTCTCAAAGAGTAGGAGATAGAGTAGATAGACTTTTGAGTGACAGATAAGTTCAAGTCTTCACATACCTGTTTTTCGAGAAGTGCCACTGGTCCCTTGAGTAGTTCTTCTACTTGTATGATGAATCGCCATGAAGTCCTTGAGCTCAACTACAATTTCTATCCTAGTTCGAGACTTAGCTATAATAGACTAGAAATCAAGACTTATAGTTTTGATCACTAACATTGACAAACATGCTTGAGATAGCAACGCATGCGAGTTCGACCGAGCAATGCCTAACAGTATGCATACCCGTTCGCATACTGGCGAACCCAAACTTAGTCCGACCACTTAGGTACGCGTACCCCTTTGCATACTTGAGTAGGTTATGTTCTAAAATCGGTTTGTTCGTGAACTAATACATTTAAATATTAAGGAATGCAATCTTTTGCAAACCGTGGCCATAATTACAATGAATTGATTCGAGTGAACCAAAATCGATTTTGCTTCAATTGTGTCTTGCGTACTTCTATGAGAATATAAACAAGGGAAATTTATAAAAATAGGCCTGTTTTTTTTTATGGTTTACAAAACTAAGCCTGTTTTTTTATTTCTTACAAAACTATGCAAGTTTTGACCAAAAGTGATGGATGGAAAGTTAGCCCCGTTTACTGTACATAAAAAGACCTAACAGTCCTTTGAATTGGTTATTGTGACCCAACCAGAGACATGTTGACTTTGTATACGTCACCACACAGTATATATGTGGCACTGCTTATGTGGCACCGCTTACGTGGCATTGCTTACATCGCATCCTTATCTTCTTCTCCATAAATGAACATCTCCACAACCACAGAAATCAGCTTCTGTTCATTTTCAGATCTGAAAAAATGGGTGGTGGTATAAATGATAAAGCAAGTACTTCAAGTAGTATGATAGTGTGTTTAATGTGTGAAATGGAAGAAGATCATGAAACAAAGGCATGCCCATGGTTTTATTGAAGGTGCAAACATGTACCTTGTAATGGAGTAAGAGCTTTGTTGAGTTCTAAAACAGATGTAAGTAATGGAAAGTTGTTCTTGAAATGCTTGGATCCTACCTGCAACTACTTTGAGTGGTTTTCTCAAGCTTCTTCCCATTCTTCAGCACTTCCAATCAAGCTTCCATCAGCTCATGGTTGTATTTCCTGTGGAGAAGACAATCACAGAGTTACAAACTATCCACTAGACAATCAAAAATGCTTTAAAGACAACTGAAACTCTCAATTAGAGCTGAATATATGCAGAAATCAACATAATTTCAACATAGCATACCTTGTGTGCAAGAAGAAATCTTGTGATGCATTCAGATGGGCTTCAGATGCAATTGTTTTGAAACCAAAGAAACAATGAAGGGTAAAGTGTATGAAATATGCAAGGAATTTATGAAAAATCTGAAAATGTAGCCTGCAACAATTTTATAATAAAGTTATTTGAATTTCAGAACTTGCATTGTCTTACAAAATCATCCATTCATTCATTCACAAAACATAAAATAAATCCTATTGTTTAGATCCAGTCACAAAACAAAAACTAACAGAGACTCAGACTTTCATGTACTTCTTTGGTTTCTTCTTTCCCTTTGGATCTGCAACATTAAAGGTGACTTTGTTGTTAACAGAACCAACATGCTTGTTTGTTTGATTGAAAGAAGGTTGAGAAGAAGCCTTTCTCTTGGTCCCTTGGACTGATTTTGCAGCACCTTGTTTAGAAGATTCACCAACACATGTTTTGGAACTGTTATTGATCTTCATTCCATCTTTAGCAGTACCAGATGCACCTGCAGAAGAACTAACAGCTACTTTCCTTCTGTTGTACTTTCTTTTTGATGGTTCAGGGACATAAGTATATGATGTTGAGCCATCAACACAGGTTCTAGGCTTGTTGCCCTTTGTATTCTTTCCAACTTCTCCACCACCACAAGTTACTGCATAGTGACCATAAACTCCACACTTCTTACACTTTCTCATTTTCTTCACATGGTGAGCTTCATCATAAGAAGGAATTCTCTTCTTCCTTGGCCTTCCAGTTTTCCTTATGATAACAGGAGGATTAATGAACTCTACCAGTATATTCTACACAAAGAAAGAAAGAGAAGATATGGGTTAAGATATGAAACCCTTAAAGGTTGTGTACTATATAAAGCATGTATGAAACCCTAAAAGAATCTTTTTTATTATTAAATATTTATTGCACAATAATCAATATAATTTATTTTTAATAC
Organism: Papaver somniferum; assembly: GCF_003573695.1. Taxonomy (NCBI): domain Eukaryota; kingdom Viridiplantae; phylum Streptophyta; class Magnoliopsida; order Ranunculales; family Papaveraceae; genus Papaver; species Papaver somniferum. Next base: position 199,447,439 of record NC_039359.1, read on the forward strand.
AATAAAACTAATGCTCTTACCCAGTCAATTTCAGCTGACAGTGGTTCAAACTCTGGAGCATATGTCTTTTTGTAATATTCCCCACTTTACACAGGGTCACAGTAGCTACAACATGAAATCAGACAAGCAAATCCACAAATTATCAGTTTACAAGATTGAGCAAGGAAAAATAAAAGGAACATAACAAATCAAAACATAGGAATGAAAAGATAAGAATGAAAAGAGAGTGTGACTTACTCAGCCTAGTTTGGTCTCAAAGGTGTCACAACACATACAACATGTTGACATGGAAATCCCCTCGGCTGCCATTGCAAACAACTACATGTCTTTTTGGGAAGATCTACAGTAAACACAGCATCATGAACACTCCTCACCTCATACACCTTTCCCCTTACAACTCCAATTAACTCAAACAGATGAGTTAAGTCCTGCATCTTTGTAATCATCTTCATTGCCTTTGGAACTATCTCACTATCCTGCCACTTTTCACATTCATTTCTCCTCTTGAAGAAAAGACCCATCACCAGTTTAGGAATGTTATTGAAAGATTCTGAAAAATTATTGTTAATGTGCTCACACTTGCTATCATTTGAGAAATGAGACCTAGACCAGCATTCAGGTCTTTGATCTATGAGATACATTGCAGCTTGTTCATCCTCAGCTGCCAATTTATCCATGTGTTGCTAAAAACAAACATAAATAGTATCAAAATCATGTTGTATATGGCTATATACCTAGGTTGTAATACTTGTAATGCTCTTATGTTGCAATTACATTATATTTTTTTGAGAAATGAGCATACCTGAAAGTGTCTCTTCTTGTAACAATTGGAAGCATTCCAGAAATGAGTGTGTAAGCTGAATGACTTGAAATACTTCTTGAAATTCTTCATCGAATGTCTGCCAAGTAGCCAAGTAATAGTTAGTCATTGGAGATATTATTAGGAAATATTATTAAAAGCTTAAAAAAAAATACAAAATGGAAATAGTATAACATTACCCGAAACATAATCTGTGCTCATCCAAGCAGAAGTAATAGTCACAAGCTTCATTAATCCCCTTCTGCTTGTCTGATATAATGGTGAAATGAAAGTATTCACCTAGTATAGTTTTCAAGTCATTGAGAAATATCTTCCAGTTCTCAATGGTTTCATTCCTACACACCATTATACCAAGAGGAACTAAACCATTCTGACCATCTAGAACTGTTGCAGCCACTAACACACCACCATACTTCCTATACAAATGGCAAGCATCCAATCCAATGACTTTCCTACATACAACCAAGAATCCTTCTATAACAGGCTTGAAGCAGAGTGTCATTGATAAGAATGTATTGTCTGTGCTTCCATATGAGAAACTAGCTACACTGCCAGGAAATTTTTCCTACAATTACAACAAAAATGTTAATGCCATATAATTTGTAATAAGTCATGTTGCTCTAACTAAAGACAAACATTAACAAACAAACATAAATAAAACAATGTTACCTTCACCATTTCACAGAATGCAGGAATTTTCTTGTACTGCTCCTCATAGCTGCCATAAAGCTTCTGCAACGAAATATTTCTTGCTCTCCAAGCTGTATGGTACTTGATGTTCACCTTCATTGTTTTGTTGAACTCATTTTCCAATGACTCAGGATCAGAGATGTTGTTTTTATTGCCAAGAGTCTCCAACCTTTCCATGTACCAATCAACTACAAATGTTGGATTCGCACATCTGTTCTCCCCTTTAACATCTTCATTGCATGTGTGCTTCAGATTCCAACTTCTCAGAGTAAATATATTTCCTTCACCCTTCATAACTCTTCCATAAATGAACATAGGACATTTGGTCTTATGATTATGAATGCACTTCACCCTAATCTTATAGTTGTTTGAATCACTTATCTTAACCTGGTGTTTATGATTCACACAGTAGGCTCTCAAATGCTTCTTTAATGCTTTCTTGCTCACAAACTTGCTTCCCTTCACAAGGCTATATAAGGATCCAGTTGTTGAAAAGTAACTCCCTCAGGGAACATCTCTTCAGCTTCCTCCTCCTTCAAATGATGTGCACAGTCTTCCTCAAACTGTGTGTTATCATAAGGCTTTGAACATTTAGGCCCATTAGTCTTGTTGCTTTCTGATACTATAACTTCAAGCCCATTAGTCTTGTTTCTTTCTTCTTCTCTGTCAGAGATCAAGTCCCCATAATGGTCCTCTACAAAACCACAGAGACAAGGGCATTAGTACTTGTCAAATCTAAAATCAAATCAAAGTTTAAAATAAAAATAAAAATGAATTACCTTCCTTGTCATTCTCAACCTACACCTAACCAAAGTTTGGATCACCACCATCACTTTCAGCATCATCACCATCACTTGCAGCATCTTTATCATCCCTTGCACCATCATCACTTCTCTCACTTGCAGTACCATCTGAAAGATACCCATTCTCAGCTTTTTGTAGAAACTTATTGTAACACTTGTCATCTTTCTCTTCACGTTCATACCCTCTTATATTGTTCAAGTCATCATCAGGATTACATTCATCTTCTTCTACATTCTTCAAGTGCTGGACATACTCATCACTTTTCTTATACTCTTGGGAAATTACAAACAAATCTTCTACCACTTCTGCCTGTGTTGTAGCTTGAACCCAAAAGTCATGGTTGAAATGTTCCCAAAGACATGTATCTCATTTACTTGTTAAGCTGCACCAGCTTATGTGTGTTGAAACAATTCTTTAAGTCCAGCTACACCAGCATTTGTGTGTTGATAAAATTCTTCAAGTCCAGCCACACCAGCATTTGTGTGTTGAGACAATTCTTCAAGTCCAGCTACACTAGCTTCTATGTGTTCTTCAGACTCCAAGACAGGATTATTCTCATCCACACTAGCTTGTGTTTGTTGAGTAAACTGTGGGACATAAACATCTTCATCATCTAAATCACCTAAATCAATGAATGTTGTTGTAGGATTCTTCTTCTTGATCCTGGCTATTCTTGGACTTCTTCTTACTGTCTTCCCATCCTTAAATTTGTTTGTTTCAGTCTTGGGTGTTGAACTGCTACAACCAACTGGTTTAGTTGGAGTCTTAGAGACTGGCTTCTTTGGAGTCACATTCTTTTTGGGTGTCATCTGAGGTGGAGGAGGCTGTGACTCTGTAGTAACCTTAGATACATCTATCTCACCATTCTCATCTAGTGGCATCACTTGCAAATGTAATGTAATCCAACCATGTTCATCTTGAATTGAATTTTCCCAGAAAAACCAAAACTCTTCGTCATTAATGATGTTTGATGGTAAGCATGGATCAACAAACCATAGAAGGTCTAATGTCTCCCTACTGGTTAATCTCAACATAGGACTAATCCTAGAATTTAACTAGTTCAAACCCATATCTACTCTGGACAAACCCTTAAACTCAAAACACATTGCAGTGTTGATTAAATCCTTAACCTTAATATCTCTGATTGGAAACATGTCATGTTCAACCTCATTTATAACCTCTTGAACCACTTGATTTCTACAATCAAGAACAACAAGGTATATCAGACAAATTCTGGAAAATCCAATCTAAATCACTATCACACAAACCATAAAAAACCCTAGAAATCAGTCTCAACTAATCATTATCAGCAGAACCCATTTTTGAAATTAAGAACCAATTTTAGAAATTAATTGCATATTATCGAAACCCTGGAAAAATCATTATCAGCAGAACAAATTCGAACATTGACACAAGAATAATCAACAGAGAAAACCCTAGAAATCTAATCACGGACGAACCCTAATAAATCTAATCACAAACAACCTTAGAAACAAAATCCATAATATGTTCAACACCGAGACGTTAAAATCAACACTGAAACGTTAAAAACAGATTAGGGTTTTTTCTTACCTCTCTGTAGAACGTTTCTTCCGTCTCGGCATCTTCACCAGCAGGAAATCTTCAATTTGTTCTTCGAATCTCTCCTAGTCTAAACATTGTTTCACTGATTTATCTCTCTACGAAAAACCCTCTCTGAAGAACAAGAGAGAATAAAAAACTAAATGAATCGATCTCTCTCTCTCTTCTCTTATTCCTTGCACCTTCACGCACTGTCGATAATAACAATGAAGTACTATCATGGCCGTTTAATAATCCTCGAGATGCCGTGTTAGTTAGATTAGTCTTCCAGATCAATACACGTGGACATCTTATCTTATGTGACTGACACACGCACGTGAAGGACATTTTAGTAATCTAACCACATCCATGAGATATCACTGCATGAGTAATTGACGATAAATTGACGAGTCAACGCGATAAATTGACCGAGATAACAAAAGTGGATGGAATCCGTTTAACTTGCCTAGTTTTGTAAGAAATAAAAAAACACATGCCTAGAAATGAAAGTGAGGGTCCATAACAGGCCTAGTTCTGTATATAATCCTATAAAAAATTGAACAACTCTATAACTAGTTTCATTTGAGTTATTTGAACTAGTTATGGTTAAGATGAATAAGGTTAATTTGAAAGTGTTCATATGGATAACTTCGGTTAACTATTGTTGAGCCAACAAACGTGTACACGTTTAGGTACGGTTACTCATATCTAAATGAAGTTACTTTTCATTTGTGTGTAACAAAATAAGTTCAATCTAACGGTTGAAATATATTAACTCGAGTCTAATCAGGTATTCATCTATCGATGAATATTGAATTCTTTGTTACCAAGGTAACATTGATTGCAAACCCTGATTTGAAGACTATATAAGGGAAAACTCTAGCAACTGGGAAACCTAATGCCCACACCTCTGTGTGATATTAGTTGCGACTAGAGTTGATTCTACTTTAACCTCAGGTATTCCCAAAACCTTGTAGGTTAACGACTTAAAAAATTCATTGGGATTGTGAATCCATACCCAACTATTTTCTTTGTAGTTGCGTGTTCTGATCTTGTTGTTTTCTACCGTGTTGAGTATTATCTTCTCTAAGATTTACTCGAGATTTAATCTTCGATAGGCAAGATAAAAAGTAGTCACAAACATCTTCGTCTCATCGTTTGTGATTCCATAATATCTTGTTTCGCTACCATGCGATTAAGATTATCGTGAGGTGATTGATATTACTAGGCTGTTCTTCGGGAATATAAGTCTGGTGTATCAATTGTTCATGTTCACCTTGATTTATCAAAAGATGGAACAAAACTCATAAGTATATCTTTGTGAGACAGATTTATCTATTCAATAGACTTTTCTGTGTGGGGCAAATTGGTTTATCAAGTCTTCGACTTTGGGTCGTAGCAACTCTTAGTTATGGGTGAGATCAGCTAAGGGAATCAAGTGCGCAGAGTCCTGCTGGGATTCAAAGACGTAAGGAACGCGACTGTACCTTGATCAGTGTGAGATTGGTTAGGGCTCAACTACATTCCAGTCCGAAGTTAACTTGGAGTAGGCTAGTGTCTGTAGCGGCTTAATACAGTGTGGTGTTGAAATCTGGACTAGGTCTCGGGGTTTTTCTGCATTTGCGGTTTCCTCGTTAACAAAATTTCTGGTGTCTGTGTTATTTATTTTCCGCATTATATTTGTTTATATAATTGAAATTGTTAGATCATTGCTCGGTCGAACTCGCATGCGTTGCTATCTCAAGCATGTTTGTCAATGTTAGTGATCAAAACTATAAGTCTTGATTTCTAGTCTACTACAGCTAAGTCTCAGACTAGGATAGAAAGTGTACTTGAGCTCAAGGACTTCATGGCGATTCATCATACAAGAAGAAGAACTACTCAAGGAACCGGTGGAACTTCTCGACAAAAAGGTATGTGAAGACTTGAACTTACCCGTCACTCAAAAGTCTATCTACTCTATCTCCTACTTCTTGACACAAAAAGTCGTATGCTAAATATAGACTTAGATTATACACATTTAGTATTTCGAGCCGCGTATACCCCGCCTATATATATCTAAAAATATATATTGGTAAGTGTTTCGCTTCGACCATGTTTATATTTACCTAGTGACGAAAGTCATGATATGTTTCAATCACTTTGAAAATTGCTTTGACGAGAAATGGTGTAACAACTGTATAACGTCCTCTAAGAATGTTTCAATGGTTGGAATGAGAGTTTAGATTACATAACCAATGGTGGACATAAGTATTGTTGTGGAAACACATATGTGCATAAGTCATATCCCTTGAACCAAAGTTTGCGAACTTTGTTGATCAAGAGAAACCGGAAGAATGGCTTGTTGCCAAGTCCGCGAAATCAGTCTGCGAACTTCCGAACTTCTCATCCCCAGAAATTCTGCTGGAGTTGAAAAACTTGTTGCATGAGTACCAGTCCGCGAACCCAGTCCGCGAACCGGCGGAAAGTCTTTGCCGAGATTTTCTGCCGGAGTTTGTAAACTCTGCCCGGTTGCTTAAGTCCGCGAACTTAAGAAGGTTATATATCTGAAGATGATTTCTGAACTTAAACTTATAAAGACTAAGGAATGCAATTTTTAAACCGTGGCTATAAAGTTCATGAACCGATTCAAGTGAATCAAATCATCTTTGCTTCAATTGTGTCTTGTGTAGTACATAAGATTTCCTTGCAATTGAACAACTCTCTAACTAGTTCAATAGAGTCATTTGAACTAGTTATGGTGAAGAAGAATATGGTTGGTATGAAATGCTCATATGGCTAACCTTTTGGTTAACTATTGTTGAACCAACAATGTACACGTTTGGGTACGGTTAACAAACCTAGAAGAGTGCATTTCATTTGTGTATAACAAGCTAAGTTTTCGATATAACGGTTGAGAAATATTAGCTTGAATCTAAATCAGGTTTTCATTTAACGGTGGATATTGTTTGCTTTGTGACCAAGGCGAAACCCTGATTTGAAAGACTATATAAAGGAGACATCTAGTATTGTGCAAAACTAATCCCCACACTTCACATGTGATACTAGTTTTCGTGCTAGAGTCGTTTCTCCTTTAACCTTTGGTTTTCTTCTTCTAAAACCAGGTTAACGACTTAAAGACTTCATTTGGATTGTGAAGCCAGACTGATACTACTTTTACTGTAGTTGTGTGATATGATTTTGCATTTTCTATCGTACGAGTACAATCAGATTGATTGGCTTGAGATTAATATCTCCGATAGGTAAGATATAAAAAGTAGTCACAAACATCTTTGTCTCATTGTTTGTGATTCCGCAACATCTTGTTTCGCTACCATACGATTAAGATTGTTGTGAGGTGATTGATTTATCTAGGTTGTTCTTCGGGAATATAAGACCGGATTATCAATTGGTTCCTGTTCAACATGATTATTATCAAAAGACGGAACAAAAACTTTAGGGTTTTTCTGTGGGAGACGGATTGATCCTTTGATAGACTTGTCTGTGTGAAACAGATTTGTTTATTGTTAAAGCCTGCGATTTTGGGTCGTAGCAACTCTTAGTTGTGGGTGAGATCATCTAAGGGAATCAAATGCGCAGTATCCTGCTGGGATCAGAGGCGTAGGGAGTACAACTGTACCTTGGATCAGTAGGAGACTGATTGGGGTTCAACTACAGTCCAGTCTGAAGTTATCTTGGAGTAGGCTAGTGTCTGTAGCGGCTTAATACAGTGTGTGTTCAATCCGGACTAGGTCTCGGGGTTTTTCTGCATTTTCGGTTTCATCGTTAACAAAATTTTTGGTGTCCGTGTTATTTCAATTTCTGCATTATATTGTTTTATCTTTATAATTGAAATAATACAGGTTGTGCGTTAGATCATCAATTAGAGTAATCCAATCTTTGGTTGTTGATTGTCATTGATTGATCCTTGGATATTGGTCTTTTGTACTATCCAAGTTATTTCCTGTATTTGATTAGTACTCGCAGTTTCTGTTTGAGGTAATCAAATCAAGAGAGAGAGAGATAAACTCGTTGATATACCTTTAATTGATTGAGTCTTGTTGATTCTCTTAAAATTATATTCGAGTTTGTCCATACAGATTTCTAAGCGAAATATTGGGTGGTGTTGTTAGAACCCGCTTTTTTAATTGGTATCAGAGCAGGAAAACACGTTCAAGACCTCAAAAGTCTGTGTTTGAAGCGATCTGAGTCTATGGACAGAGATGTTATCTCTATTAACGTACCACCAGTCTTCGATGGCTCTAATTACTTATGGTGGAAAATTTCTATGCGAGCTTTTCTTCAAGCGCGTGATTTTCAATCGTGGGTATATGTTGTTAATGGATATGATGCTCCCGTTGTGGCAGTTGGAGATGTAAACGTTCCCAAGAATATTGGTGAATATAATCCTGCCGAGATACTTGCTTCAAAGCAAAAATCCGACGATTTGAATGCCATCATACATGCCATTACCCCAAATATTCAGCACCATGTGTCAAATTACACTAGGTCTAAATATGCTTGGGATATCTTAGAAACCGTATTTGAATGTAACTCCAGTGAAAAGGAAGCTAGGCTTCAAAACCTTAATTCTGATTGGGAGAACCTTCGTATGACAGATGAAGATACATTTGATGAGTTTAATCACAAAGTGTCTGAAATTGTTAATGCATCTTTTGCATTGGGTAAGACTATTCCTGAAAAGGACATTGTGATGAAAATTCTGAGATCGCTGCCATCTAGATACGAGTCTAAGAAGCATGCCATCGTTGAGAGAAATGACCTTGATAATCTTTCCAGAAATACATTGTTTGGAAAGCTAAAGATCTTTGATCATGAGCATACATCCAAAATCAGAAAGGATGTTGCCTTTAAAGCACAGAAGAACACTAAGTTACTTGATAAAAGTATCAAGTAAAAGTGTTTATGTCTCTGAGGATGATAAGTCTGAGGGTGATTTTTCGGATGAAGAACTTGATAAATCAGTCTCCTTGATCACAAGACAATTTAGGGATCTTCTATTGAAGAGAAGTAAACGGTTTTCAAGAGACAAACCTAGGTCGTCAGATAAACCTCACAATCGTGTCCCTCCTAAAAACAGGGATGCTGACGAGGCCGATGACAAGGATATTCCATAGTGCTTTAAGTGTAAAGGTTTTGGTCATTTTTCAAACGAGTGCCCAAATCGCAGAAAATACACTGGGAACAAAGGTCTTGATGTAACACTTGATGAGATGTCTGAGATATGATTCTGATGAAGATAGGAAATCAAGTGTTGGTCTTCTATGTGAAAACATTAATTTTTATAATTGTAGCAATACATATATCAACCTTTATGGTTTCAGTGAAGAAGAGAATCCAATCAAGCTGGAAGAATCAATTTACCCATCCTTTGGAAACTCTGGATGTAATGCTTCAGGATCTACTACATGTCTGGTTGCTTTCACACCACAGATGCCTGAATACTATCCAAGTTTGACGTGCTCGTTTTGTTCTCAGAAGGGTCATGAACTATCAAGATGTTACAAGTACAAACATCAAGTAAGGAACGCCAACAAACTTCAACGAAGATTAAATCGATTGGCAAGGAATCTTAAACTTGCTCAGAAGACTGCTGAGGTATGTAGGATTTTATCTTCGTCTAAGAAGTTGGTTTCCAAAGACAATATAAGACTATTAGAGAAGAAGGTATTGTCAAATCGCTTTGATATACAGAAGTCTGAGGATTCCTATCAAGAGGAAAATGGTGGACAAATTGTTGTTCACCACAGCACAAATTAATTGTGTTGTTTGGTAAATCTTGTCTCATGTGCCTGATCAAAAATAGATAAGATTGTGTACCACTCAGGCTTTAGAAAAAGTTTTTTTTAGGTTTGTTTTTCCTGTCTATCAAATAAAGTAAAGGGTTATTATCGATAATTCTACTCTTTATAGGGTTTAGAATTGGGCGTTCACGAACCTGTTTAAAGGTTGTGAACGCTACATTCCTTTTTCCTCTCTAATATCTTTTATATCTTAAGACTGCCTAATTATATTATGAATTCCACTCGCAAAAAAACCAGTTGTTTATAACTGTTCTCTAAGCATCATGTCTTTGGATGGAAAAGATGTCAATATGATTGTTAAGCCATCAATCAAGGAAAAAGAGAAATCTCCAGTAACTCCTTCCTTGAAAAGAAAGATGAGGAATACAAGAAAGCCAAGGGTTGTCCCTTCTAACTCTCAGAAGTTTTCCGATGTTCATGATGAGTTGAAGGAAGTAAGAAAGGAGATTAGTGAAATAAAGGATCGCGTTTTAAGATCTTTGGAAATTTAGAAGGCCCTGGTTCGAAATCATCAACCAAGACGTTTTGTTGGTATTGACTCCTTCTTCCACGAACCTTATATTCCAATGGCTGTTGACGACAAGGAGTTCGGTAATGATAAGGAATTTCTCAAATATATAGTTGCCTAGTATGTCTTCTTTTTGGTTTAGTTGGAAGAATAACTAGTGCTTGAATAGCAATGATTGTGACTACACATAGCTAGTATATTTTTCATCTTCTTGTTCTTTTCTAGGTTTATTGGTATTAAATTCTAAAAATATTTGGAGGATGATGGTTTGCAGTATTTAATCTTTATGATTTGTTATATTGCAATTTGTTATGGGATATTGGTGTTTACGTCCATGAACTATGTTGTCCCATATTTTGTCAAAAGTAAAGTCGTTCATGATCGGTATTCATGTATTGATTTAAGGATGAATAGACTTTTGACATCTTTTGTCAATTCTTTGATGGAAGATAGGTTAAAATCTTTTGTGTTCAAGGATTATGTCTATTAAAAATCGTTATGAAAATAGTGATGGAAGATAGAATGAATCCTTGTGTATTCCACAGTATTGATCTTCACTGATCCATATTTATGTAATACTGTGAGGCTCCGTAATGTGTCTTATGTTGAGCACGATACAACCAAGTTGATTATTTTTGATTGGATTTGTTGGTTGTTCCGCAAGGTACTTTATGTTGAGCATTCTTGAACTAATTTTATCATCTTGTTTGGTTATTTAGTTATTGCTCCATATGTCTTTTTATGTCGAGCAAAACAAATGACAATTAAATTGATTACTTTTGTAATTAGTTTGATTGTGTATTCCAATTAGATTAATTATGGGTTCTCTTGTAATTAATCTAGTTGAGTATTTTCATACTCCGTAAGATTCCTCTTATGTTGAGTATATGAACGACTATACTATTCATTTTCTGATGGGTATGTTAGTCGTATGCTCCGTAAGTTCTCATATGTCGAGCATAACCAATTTAGTTGATCACTTTTGTGTTTAATTTGATTGTTTATTCCGATTAAATTAATCATGGGTTTACTTGTGATTAATTTGATTGATATTTTGGATATAAAATAAATCATTCTCATGTTTTTTAGTGTCCAATAAAAAATTAAAAATCCTTCTTTTCTTTTGAAATTAAGGCCGCTCTTATTGTTCCCTTGGGAATGACATCAAATGGGGGAGAGTTCTTTTGAACTTGTGCTTAATTGTCATATCTTGAGGGGTGTGCGGCTGTGAAATTTTAAAGGGGTTATCTTGTATCCTTTAAACTCCTTGATGAATGCTATTATCTTCGGCTATATGATTGCATCTAAATTAGATGGTATGTATTTCTTTCTATTAGTCATGAAATGTATCTTACGTAAATTTCATTATGATCCCGTTCTTGTACCTTTGCCAATTTTATTGACAAAAAGGGGGAGAATTAATATGTAGTTCACACTACAAATACATATGGTTTTCGGATCACTGTTTAAGGGGGAGTGGTTTCCATGTGAAATCAAGTATTGACTAAGGGGGAGTGATACATATCACCGTAGTATTATTGTTGAAGTTGTGATACAATTGGACTTTGACACTGTGTAATAATACTACGACACTGTATAAAAATGATCGAGACCGATGCTTTCTCATTGTTATAGCTACGGATCTTCAACAACGGTGATGCTAAACTTACAACCTTTGGGATCATTGGAGTACTTATAAGTGACGAAGATTTCGAGGAATGTTGAAGATTAGACATGTGGAATAGGAGCTACTCAAATTTCTCTATCTTTTTTTGTATTCCATATGTATGGATAGTTTTGTCACTAAAATTGACTAAGGGGGAGATTGTTAGAGCATTGTTCGGTCGAACTCGCATGCGTTGAAATCTCAAGCATGTTTGTCAATGTTAGTGATCAAAACTGTAAGTCTTGATTTCTAGTCTGCTATAGCTAAGTCTCGGACTAGGATAGAAAGTGTAGTTGAGCTCAAGGACTTCATGGAGATTCATCATACAAGAAGAAGAACTACTCAAGGAACCCGTGGAACTTCTCGACAAAAAGGTATGTGAAGACTTGAACTTATCTGTCACTCAAAAGTCTATCCATTCTATCTCCTACTTCTTGAGACAAAAAGTCGTATGCTATATATAGACTTATATTATACACATTTGGCATTTTTAGCCGAGTATACCTCGCCTATCTATATCTAGAAATATGTGTTGGTAAGCGTTTCACTTCGATCATGTTTATCTTTACCTAGTGACGAAAGTCATGATATGTTTCAATCACTTTGAAAATTTCTTTGACGAGAAATGGTGTAACAACTGTATAACGTCCTCTAAGAATGTTTCAATGGTTGGAATGAGAGTTTAGATTACATAACCAATGATGGACATAAGTATTGTTGTGGAAACACATATGTGCATAAGTCCTATTCCTTGAACCAAAGTTTGCGAACTTTGTTGATCAAGAGAAACCGGAAGAATGGCTTGTTGCCATGTCCGCGAACTGCATAACTTCTCATCCCGAGAAATTCTGCTGGAGTTGACAAACTTGTTACGTGAGTACCAGTCTAGGAACCCAGTCCGCGAACCGGCGGAAAGTCTTTGCCGATATTTTCTGCCGGAGTTTGTAAACTCTGCCCGGTTGCTTAAGTCCGCGAACCTAGTGTGCGAACTTAAGAAGGTTATATATCTAAAGATGATTTCAAAACTTAAACTTATAAAGACTAAGGAATGAAAATTGCATACCGTGGCTATAAATTTCATGAACCGATTCAAGTGAATCAAATCATCTTTGCTTCAATTGCGTCTTGTATAGTACATAAGATTTCCTTGCAATTGAACAACTCTCTAACTAGTTCATTTGAGTCACTTGAACTAGTTATGTTGAAGAAGAATATGGTTAGTATGAAATGCTCGTATGGCTAACCTTTTGTTTAACTATTGTTGAACCAACAATGTACACGTTTGGGTACGGTTAACAAACCTAGAAGCGTACATTTCATTTGTGTATTACAAGCTAAGTTTTCGATCTAACGGTTGAGAAATATTAGCTTGAATCTAAATAAAGCTTTCATCTAACGGTGGATATTGTTTGCTTTGTGACCAAGGCGAAACCCTGATTTGAAAGACTATATAAGGGGACATCTAGAAACTCTGGAAAAATAATCCCCACACCTCGCTGTGATACTAGTTTGCTTGCTAGAGTCGTTTCTCCTTTAACCTTTAGTTTTCTTCTTTTAAGACCAGGTTAACGACTTAAAGACTTCATTGGGATTGTGAAGCCAGACCGATACTACTTTTATCATAGTTGTGTGATCTGATCTTGCATCTTCTATCGTACGAGTATAATCATATTGATTGGCTTGAGATTAATATCTCCGATAGGCAACATATAAAAAGTAGTCACAAACATCTTCGTCTCATTGTTTGTGATTCCGCAACATCTTGTTTCACTACCATACGATTAAGATTGTTGTGAGGTGATTGATTTATCTAGGTTTTTCTTTGGGAATATAAGACCGGATTATCAATTGGTTCCTGTTCACCTTGATTATTATCAAAAGACGGAACAAAAACTTTAGGGTTTTTCTGTGGGAGACAGATTTATCCTTTGATAGACTTGTCTGTGTGAGACAGATTTGTTTATTGTTAAAGCCTGCGATTTTGGGTCGTAGCAACTCTTACTTGTGGGTGAGATAAGCTAAGGGAATCAAGTGCGCAGTATCCTGATGGTATCAGAGGCGTAGGGAGTACAACTGTACCTTGGATCAGTAGGAGACTGATTGGGGTTCAACTACAGTCCAGTCTGAAGTTAGCTTGGAGTAGGCTGGTGTCTGTAGCGGCTTAATACAGTGTGTGTTCAATCTCGACTAGGTCCCGGGGTTTTTATGCATTTGCAGTTTCCTCGTTAACAAAATTTCTGGTGTCTGTGTTATTTCAGTTTCCGCATTATATCGTTTTATCTTTATAATTGAAATAATACAGCTTGTGTGTTAGATCATCAATTAGAGTAATCCAACCTTTCGTTGTTGATTTCATTGATTGATCCTTGGATATTGGTCTTTGGTATCATCCAAGTTATTCCTTGTATTTGACTAGTACTCGCAGTTTCTGTTTGAGGAAATCAAATCAAGAGAGAGGTATAAACTTGTTGATATACCTTTAATTGATTAAGTCTTGTTGATTATCTTAAAAGTATATTCGAGTTTATCCATACAGATTGCTAAGAGAAATATTGGGTGGTGTTGTTAGACCCCCACTTTTTCAGAAATATCACAGGTTGTGCGTAAGTTCAATCAATTGTGAATCCAACATTTGGTTGTTGATTATATTGATTGACACTTGGATATTGGTTTCTGATACCGTCCAAGTTATTTCTTATATTCAATCGGGCTCGCAAATTCCTATTTCTTTGATTGGAGATTGAATTGAGAAATATAAATATAACTCTTGGATGTACTTTTCTTAAGATTGAGTCTGTCTGTCTAGTTTATTCTCTTGAAAGTATATTAGAGTTAGTCCATACAGATTGCTAAGACAAATATTGGCTGTGGTTGTTAGACCCCCGCTTTTTCAATTGGTATCAGAGCAGGCAAACACGTTTAAGACCTCATAAGTCTGTGTTTTTAGCGATCTGGCTCTATGGACAAAAGTGTTATCTCTATAAACGTACCGCCAGTCTTCGATGGCTCGAATTACTTATGTTGTAAAAATTTTATGCGTGCATTTCTTCAAGCGCGTGATTTTCAATCATGGGTTTATGTTGTTAATGGCTACAATCCTCCAATGGTTACAGTATACGGTGTCTCTATTGCAAAGGATATTGGTAGATATGAACCTAACGAGATCCTCGCTGCAAAGCAAAATTCTGACGGTTTAAATGCTATCTTACATGCCATTACCCCAAATCTTCAGCACCATGTGACTATGTGCACTCGGTCTAAAGATGCGTGGGATATCTTAGAAACTATATTCGAAGGGAATACCTCTGAAAAGGAAGCAAGGCTTCAAAACCTCAATTCTGATTGAGAAAACCTTCGTATGGCTGATGAGGATTCATTTGATGAGTTTAATTACAAAGTATCTGAAATTGTTAATGTATATTTTGCATTGGTTAAGACTATTCCTGAAAAGGACATTATGATGAAAATTCTCAGATCGTTTCCGGCCAAATATTATTCTAAGAAACATGCACATCGTTGAAGAAAATAACCTTGATACTCTGTCCAGAAATTCTCTGGTAGGAAAGCTAAAGATTTTCTATCTTGAACTTAGTAAAACAGAAAACTTCGAATGAGTTGCAATTCCGTTGCTACTTTGATGTAAATTCTCTGTGTCCAAAATTGATTGATCTGAAGGACCTTCCTTTCCAAATATACATCTGAATATTATCAAAGTTTTTTAAGCACCTTCCTTTCCAAATATACCATGTTATGAAACTGACATTTTCAAAATTGTTTTGATCAACCTGCACACCTGTATTATTAGTATTGAACGTAACACATAACCAATCATGGAATTTGTAATTCCCTAATGTATGATAAAGATTAGGATTCACTAAATTCCAGATACTTATAGTAACAGGACATTCAATAAAGAGATGATGAGAAGTTTCAATACCATTAACACACAGGGGCAAGAAACACTTTTATGCTTGGTAAATCTATCTAGTCTATCCTTGGTGGGAAGACAAGAATGTAGATGCTTCCACATAAAATGTTGTATCTTAGGTGGCAACTTGATTTTCCATAAGGATTTCCAATTGATATTCAGATTATTCTTAGAGGGTACTTGGGTTAGAGACTCATCTAAGATAACCCTATAAGCAGTTTTAACAGAGAAGATACCATTATAAGCTGGAGACCATCTAAGCTTATCACAATCAGAAAAAGGTATCCTAATTTTTGTTACCTCATTAACTGTTTCCTAATCAAAAAGAACACTTAAAGTATTAACTTTCCAGAATTTACTATCACTATCAATTAACTGATTGACATATTTCATGTTAGCAGGATAATTGATAGAATCTGGTGGATTGTTCTTATTTGGGATCTAGTTATCCTTCCAAATGGATATGTTTTCACCATTTCCAACCTCCCATACATAATGTCTCTTAACAAGTTCAATACCTTGACAATCCCTTTCTATACCCATGAATCCTGAGAGCTAACACAGTCAACAAGAGGATTAGTATTGACAAAATATTTGCAATCCATAATTTTGACCCACAATTCATCCGAACTATTAAGAATTCTCCAAACTAACTTAGTGAGAAGAGATAAATTTAAGATATCAGTTCTTTAATGTTCAGATCGCCTAGAGCTCTAGGCAAAGCAACATCTAGCCATCTTTTAGGGTATATACCCCATCCAGTATCATTTTTACCCCACTGGAAATTAATTTGGAAATTATCCATTTTATCAGTAATTGTTTTAGGCATATGGAAAACAACTAAGTGGTGATTATCCATGTTCCCTAAAACATACCGAATAAGAACAGTTTTACCTGGAGGAGGAACATATTTACTTTTCCAAATAGCTAGATTAACCTTATAACTATCTATCAAATGAAAAAAGACTGAGATTTATCCCTCTGAAGAAGAAGTGGCACTCCCAGGTATTTCTCTTGTAAATCCATTCTTTTAATCTGCAACACATTAGAAATGGTGTTTTTTTTATGTTACCTAGAACTCTTAAACTAAAAACAACTGCAGACTTGTCAAAGTTTGCAGCTCGACCTGAAAATTTGATATATTGACTTAAAATAGTAGCTAGATGATTAACTTCGTATATTATAGCTTTGATGAATACAAAGCAGTCATCAACAAAGAAAAAATAAGTTATAAGAGGAACATCTTTAGTTAACTTAAATCCATGGATGGGATTAGCATCTTCAGCAGTCTTTAAAGCTCTTGAACAAGATTCCATACATAGAATAAAAATATAGGGAAAAAGAGGATCTCCTTGTCTAAGGCTTCTTTGAGGAAAGTATACCTTACCCGGAGCTCTATTGAGAAGAATAGAAGTTGACACATTTGATATGCATTGTTCAATCATTTTGCACCAAGTATCAGAAAATCCTAGTGCTTTTAAATTAGCAATCAAAAAAGACCACTCTACTTTATCAAATGCTTTAGACATGTCAAGTTTTATTGTAATGCCTCCATCTTTAGCTTTGGTTTTCTTCAGAGAATCAATCATTTCATGAGCTATGATAATATAATCTTGAATAAATCTACCAGCAATAAAAGCAGTTTGGTTAGGAGCTATAACCTTATGAAGAATCTTTTTCAATCTAGAAGCAAGAATCTTAGAGACAATCTTCTAAGCCACGTTACATAAACTTATAGGTCTGAAGTCCACAACAGACTTAGGACAATTAGATTTAGGAATGAGAGTAGTAAAATTATGGTTAAGTTGTTTTAAAATATATTGTGTTTCAAAAAAATATTTAACCATATTTACCACATCTTGACCAACTGTTTCCCACATTAATTAATAAAAACCAGCACGGACACCATCTGGATCTGAAGTAGTCCAAGGTTTCATATCAAATACAACCTGTTTCACTTCATCATAAGAAGGAATAACTATAAGCATGTTGTTATCAGAAGAGGAAATGCAGGGAGTAACATTATTCAAATAAGTAACAACATTGCAAGGATTGGTAGTTTTACTCATATTAGAAAATTGATTGAACAATTCATCTGCAATTTCTTCTCTCTCATTAAGCCAATGTTCTGCACTACCCTGGATAGTATTTATTTGGGTCCTTCTTCTTCTAAAGTTGGCTTTCTGGTGAAAGTAAGCTGTGTTCCTATCCTCAAACCTTAATTGGTCATCTCTATTTCTTTGTTTCCAGTATTGGTCTTCTGCTTGATACCAAAACTTTAGTTTATCAATTAACTCCCTATTTTTTTAGTGTTTTGAGTGCTTCTAGTCCTATAAATACTAGCCAACTAAGCTAGAATTTTGGTGATTTGGGTGTTTATATTACCAAAATGATTATAGGTTCAATCTTTAAGCATAATTTTAGCATCAAAAAAATTCTTAGTGAGTCTGAAAGCATGAGAAACATTTTTATGACTACCCCATTTGTTATGAATCAAAACAGAACAAGAATCATCTTTACACCAAGCTTTGTTAACTCTAAATGTTTTTTTGGTAGTATTATCCATCCTAGAAATGACAAGCATGATGGGGCAGTGATCACTTCCTAAAGTTGTCAGATGATATAAACCAGCATTTTCGAAAGTATTATGTCAATCAAGACTAACACATGCCTTATCTAGTCTTTCAAGAATCGATTCTTCACCATTTCTCCTATTAGTCTAAGTAAAACTATTGCCAATAAAATTCATACTATGTAGGCCTCTGTTGTGGATCAAATCATTATAATGATCTATATCAGATTGGTGAGGAATATTACCACCTTCCTTTTCATCAGCATAAAGAATAAAATTTAAATCTCCTATCAATACCCAACTATTATTATAAGTTGTTCTTATATCATCTAGATACTGCCATTGAGAGCTCTTATTTATGTCATTTAAAGCCCCATACATAAAGGAAACAAGGGAAGCAGTGTTCTTACAGTCTACTTTTACTAAACCATTTACGATATTATAGGTATCAATAATAGCGAGATCAACTCCATCTTTCCACATGAGACAAAGACCACCAGATAAGCCAATAGGATTATGAAAGATAATATTTGGGGCTATTTTTCGTTTCCTCCCCTCCCAAGATCGCTAATTAGCATTTCCTCCCCAAATAGATTAAATTTAGTGTTTCCTCCCATCGTTAGTTTTTCCATCCATTACTCGGTTAGCTGAGTCAGCACGTGTGCACGCGTGGCGTAGATTATACATATGTCTTATGATCTACCCAAAATACCCTCTTCCTGAAAACAAACTTTAAACGTTAAGGATACCACATGTTCTTCTTCTCCGACACGATCAGAATGGTTTTTATGATTGAACCCGATCGTTAAATCAAGGTAAACCCGAACTCTAATTTTCCTTCATTCTGTTTAAAATCTTATTCACATCGATCAAACCAAGATTTCACGGTAATAGTTTTGGGTTCAATCTCCGTGTTCATTGACGTTTCTCAACTTCAAATTATGTGATTCAAACCCTAACTTCTCAAGACCTTCAACAATCAGCACAATACCACCATCTTCAGTATCAACAGCTTTCCATGTTCTTCTCCCGGATGTAACATCAATACCATTTCTATCTGCATCTCAGAAACAACCTCAAACCCATCAAATCATACACATTCTCCATCTCAGAACCCTAATTTCACCATGCCTTCAATTTCAGCTCCATTATTAAATCTGAACCAAACCCATATCTTCTTTATTAATAACGACAGCAACCCAAACTCAAATCGAGTTTAACCCATCATTCACAACCACTATCAGAATATGTACATCCATCTCTGAATTTTCAAATCTTCTTATCTCCCTTGTAATCAATAATTGGTAGCAGCAACATATTATTCAAGACTTGAATTCAAAATCCTTTACAACTGACTCCAACTAAATCTCAGCCATTAGTGGTATAGCAGCTCAGGCACGACTAAGGTTAACTGGATCAACCGTTGACAAGACAGAGAAGTAAAATCAACTATTAGAGAACATGAACTTGTTGACGAAGCGAAGAAGTAAAATCAATTTTGTTTGTGAACAGGATGATGGCATTTATTTAATTTTCCGAAACATATGAGGGTATTTTGGTAACTTTGTCTGACACGTGTAAATTTTTGCCACGCATATATTCCCGCTGACTCAGCTAACAGAAAAGGGGATGGAAAAAGTAACGATGGGAGGAAACGCTAATTTTAATCTATTTGGAGAGGAAACGCTAATTAGCGATCTTGGGAGGGGAGGAAATGCAAAATAGCCCTAATATTTGGGAAATTGAATCTGGTTGGAATATATTGCATTATTTTCACTTGGTTTTTAGTCTCACCTAGGAAAATTATGAGCTCTAATTAAAGACAGAAGATGACAATGGTTTCTAGTGTCCTTATTTCCAAACCCACAGACATTCCAAGCTAAAAAATTCATCTTTTGGAAAACAGGAAAACTATTCTTAATAGTTTTATATAAAGGACAAACTTCAGCTTTTGGTAAATAAAATTTGACTTTAAAATAATTAAAATAATGTCTAATAAATAGGTTTTTCTTCTCAGTGTTGTAACTAGCTTGTTTTTCCAGCTGAGTGGCCTTTAAGGTTGAATGTGCCTCAATATGTTTATCATTGAAGTTAGAATCAACATGAAGTGTGATAGGAATGTCATTGGAAGATTCTTCTGTGTCATTTCTCTGACAAAAAATTCTCTAGCCCTAGCTGCAATTTTGTAATTGCCTTTTTGAATTGTTTTTGGGGCTTGTATTTGACTCCTAGATGATGCAACAAGATTTTTGCCTTTGAATTTATTAAATCCAAAATAACGAGTCTTCTTATGAACAACCTCCAGATATTCAGCAGAAACCTTTCAGACTCCCTTGTTATGATTAAGAATGAAACATTCTGGGAAAATCTTGTTAGGTTGCTTCTCATAAAAGAACCGAATCCATCTTGAACATCCTGCTTTAGTGATAGCCATTACACCTCTTATCATAGGATTTTTTGTGACTGTTATAACATATACGTTGATTGGATCTCCTTCACCTGGTATCACATTTGGTGGATCGACTCCTATTACTTCCCCCATAAGAGAACCCATCTTTCTAACTGATTCAACATTCATGTGCTCAGGAAATAACTTTTTAAGTTGAATCCAGGAACATTGGTGTTTCCAGTCAAGTTCTTGATAGATCACACTAGCACTGTAATCATGAAGGATAATCAAACTTCCTTTTACACTCCATGGTCTTGTTTCATAGATCTTCCTTAGCATATCCCAATCATTAAATTTGAACATCATAATGTTGGTATCAATTTCAATGATATTTACCTCATCTTCAGCAAGAAAAGGCCAGGTAAAACCAATGTTGTTCTCCACTTCTTTCAACCCCATATTGCCTTCAATGATGATATTGCCAACCAGACATATGTCCCATTCATTCTCTTCCACATTTTCTTCAGTTTCATTGTGATGAACAGTAACCTCTTAATCACTGATTACCTCAATAGTTGCATTCTTTAATTTCTGAAATAGTTCTGAAACATTTTGATCATCTTATGTAGCCATTTCTCTCTCACAAACACTAATTCCTTTTTGATTTTCGATTGCGATGTTGAAGCTAGGTTTTATACAGTAGATAAAGAGATTATTTCTGAGAATTAGGGTTTGGATATCCTTGTATTGATCTTTTATTAAAAATAGGCTAGTCTGATTATAGAATCTTTCTATGTGTATGGAAAAGCCATGTTTTTTTATTTCACCAAGAGAGTAAATTCAGGGAATAATACTAGATATGGTAACAAATTTTATGAATTTTCAAATTCTGAATTTTGATAAAGATGAAATTACAGTTGACTCCTAACCTATACTGATTCGAATTAGTATTTAGGAAGCTAAACTTGAATTTTTTCATGACTGCAATGATAAACATCTCACACACTATTGATTCAACGAGCATCTGATCAACCTTAACATACGTTTTTACCACTTCAGAAAACTTTGCAAACGCCATTTGAATCAAAACAAGCTGTAAACACATGTGAGGAACAAGGACAATTAGTTAGACATGATAATCAAAAAATAGAAATTCTTAGGGATGTTTAGAAAGGAGCTTGGATAATAAATCAATGGGATACTAATTAAACATGAAAATGAATTCATAGGATTATAATTAGGAAAACTAATGAAAATCAAGCAATTATTTAAGCAGATTTATGAAAACAGATTGGAAAGATATGATTAACAAAACTATAAGAAATCATTTAAAATTCCACTAACTATATGTCATGTACCAAAGTACAATGAAAGGGTTGATAGATAAATTGAGGATAAACCTATCCTAATTCCGAAGAATCGAGCCTACTGGTTCTGAAGAACACAGCCTAAATCGTTAAACGACTATTTTGATTATGAAATTGGTTAGGAATCTCATTACAGACTCGGAATTTTTATAGTTAGGTTTCCCCCCAACTAGATCTAACGGTCCTAAGCCTCACAGATGATTACATCCCAACCATCCATTACAACTATCATTAACTAATAATCATCTCTAGTCAACTACTAACAACAATTAATATTAAAGACTAACTAATATGATAAGGGCCACTCTCCTCTCTTGTGCAGGCACATGACATTCCCTACTCCTTGGGAACATCCTTGTCCTCAAGGATGTGAATTGAGTTACCAGGACGTCTCCTCTCCTGTGCAGGTTCATCTTGGTAGCCATATGTGGTTGCATCTGCCGTGTAGAATATTTACGCAAGAAAGCATTTCTTCCAGTAAAATCGACCATTGAATTGAACTTGCTTGCACTTGGCTGCCAACAGTGAACATGTCTGTAATACCCAATGAAAATGACGAAGCCGGTGCCCCGTTCTGTCCACTTTAAAAACATTCCCTTGACTGCAGAAAAACTGTCATAAAGTTTCGCACCACATCTGGGAGTACTATGACAAAAAGGAACAACAGAAACAATAGTGGGAAATAGACTTGGTGTTGTTCTATGTAATCGTCCACCCTGGCCAGGAACTGAGCTTTAACAGTTGTAAGAGAAACTAACACCATTGTCAGCGGAATGAATTCCGCCCATCCATCATCCTTGTACCACATCAGAATGAATTTTGGCCACATATAACCATCAAAATGGCCCTCTCTTCCAAGAATCAGTGAACTATATAACGCCAAACCCATTTTTAATTGCTCAGAGACAGCCATATAAATCTTTGCGCCTGTTGTTATTATAAGAAAAATAGGAGCAAAAATTTCCTTGAGAACACATTTCGACACCTCAAGTGAACCACACTTCAGTAGTAAGAGAAAGAATTCTGATCCACCGTTAGCTAACAGATAAACAATTAAAGCACCAAAAAACCAATCTGACCAGTACCCAATTTTATAAACCAGCTCATGAAGAAATACTCTATGGCATTTAACTACTAAATTCAAACCCATGTCAAAAACAAAGCGAAATTCAAACTCCCATTTCAAAAAATAAGAACCCCACATAATGAGTTTGAATGTCTTCTCACAATCAAATAAGGTACGAGTATAAGCAAAACAATTATAAAAACAACCCCTACCAAGAAACCTGCAGTTGAATATCACCTTAGAACTACGCGAATGAATGACAAAAGTATTGAATGGACGCGGCTGTGTATATCTAGAGCTGAGAATGAAAATCATATAACAATAACACATAAATTGTTCTGTCATTGATCCTCTCTTCCAAAAGCCACCAACTGTGTCTCCTGTATCATAAACCAAACCATGTTGAAGCAGCAAAAGAGCATGAGTTCCACCACCGTTCAGACTCCACACTATACTCCTAAGCCATATGCCAAACAGAGAGGTTAAAGTAGTCTCATATACATTGTTTCTCTGCGCCTTTTTCACAGACAGATAACCACTAGCACCACAATCATCAGTTGTAACAAATACCAGCAGATATGAATACATGGACAACAGTTCAGATTGATACCCGTACATAAGAGTTGGACGTTGAACAAGCACTTGATTATGAAGAATGAGAGAACAAGTATATTTCATGTAATTAGAAGCAGCGACATAAAACCCAAAGCAAACCCACGATTGTTCAAACTCTTTGCCACAGTCATATACTAATCGAGTAACAAAACGCAAGGTAAAACACCTCCAGAGAACAAACTGCATTATCCAATTAAACCAGGAGACATGGTTCTGCAACAACATTTTAACGAATAATGCATGTATTTTCCTAATAGCATCCATCTCAAACAAATTACAATGCTTTGTATGAATTAATAGCATAAGAGGAGAGTGAATACCAAGTTGCAAATACAAGAATCCCTGGTGAAGTATGAACATAATAAACTCGGAGAAAATTTCCAAACTCTTTATATGAATCCCAAGAACAACCAATGATTCAAGAATTTGAACTTCAAGCTCATGAAGCGAACCATACTTAAGATGCAATAGAAAATATACTTTTCTCCACATCCGAACCATTCGAAGACACCACATAAAAACATCACCAATATCACCAGTTCTGAATGCTAACAAGATATACTTCATAGAGAATGTATGTAATCGAACCCCATGTCTAAAAAACAGCTTATAAACAATATCTATTTGAATCATTTTACCAAGCAGCTGTGTACTAGAAACACCATGTTCATGAATCAACTCTGGAACAGAAACTCTATAGTATCCAGGAAAAAATTTCAAGCACACATCAATTTGAGACACAATTTCAGTACATTTAGTAAAACAAGAAGTTCTTAAATTGAGCTCTATCTCTTTTCCTCGATCAAATAATGAACGAGTATCATCAAAAAGAAGAGTAACACTGTCCTTATAGTTCAATTTGCTATCAATAATGATCAAATACTTTGAGCTTGCAAGGTTTTCACAGCTAATCTCAAAAGTAATTACTCTAGCAAATAAGAGTAGTAACAAACATCTATCCCTATCAGGCCTGTGAACAAACATCTTCTTCGCACCCAGAAATGCAAAACCAGTAACACATAAACGAGGAAATGAATGTAGAAACCAAAAATTTGAGTTATACCCCAGGATAAGAAGTGATTGAAGAGCTAATTTCTCATAAGTAAGTGATAAGATTACAGTAAACTTACCTCGATCGAATAAGAAGCGATTATAATCAAAATGGAGACCAAAAGAATCCATATGAAGTAACTTGTTGTGAAGAAAGAATAAATCCATCAAGTATTCAGAAATTACACAATTCTTCTCCAAATAATTGACCCAAAACTGCATCTCTATATCTTTGATTCTGTCAATTGTAACTGGAGATAACTCGGAGAAGCAATTGATATCTAATTTGGAATTGTCTTCAAATTGACCATGAAGTAAATCAACATCATCGTTTTCCATGAAGAAAAAATTAGGAATCAATTCTAATTCGAGAGAATCAGTTGGTGCTTCGTCAGTTGATTTTGTTTCCTCATATGACTTAGCAGCATAAGTTGAACCCGGATCTGGTGTGAAATTTGTAGAAGGAACAACTGGTACTGGAATTCCCAAATGCTTGCATAAGAAAGAAAACTGAGAATCCAAAGTCTCCTCAATTGAACGCTCTTGGGTTTTGATATCTTTCATTTGAGTCTCCAAAACTGATAATCGTTCACCATGACGTTGTTGTTGAGCAACAACTGTCTGTAGTGTTGGATCACCTCCTTTCGTCATGAATCAGGTACTCAGGATCGTGAAGCTGATACCAATTATCATGTAGCAAAGTACAATGACAGGGTTGATAGATAAATTGAGGATAAACCTCTCCCAATTCCGAAGAATCGAGCCTACTGATTCTGAAGAATACAACCTAAATCGTTAAACGACTATTTTGATTATGAAATTGGTTAGGAATCTCATTACAGACTCGGACTTTTTATAGTTAGGTTTTCCCCCAACTAGCTCAACGGTCCTAAGCCTCACAGATGATTACATCCCAACCATCCATTACAACTATCATTAACTAATAATCATCCTTAATCAACTATTAACAACAATTAATATTAAAGACTAACTACCACCTTGAATATGATAAGGGCCACTCTCTTCTCTTGTGCAGGTACATGACACTATACATATAAGAGATCTTCCAGATGATTAAGAAGGTTTTAGAATCATAAATCAATAAAAAAATAAAATAAAATTAGAGGAGGACAGATTGATTTTTCAAAAACATGTAAGACTGAGTTGACTCATTTTTTCGCCGATTCGCAGAACTCTCTCTGTCCTTGTATCATGCAAATACGATATATGGGAAGAATTCAATAATTAGTTTTCCCAATTAAAAATCATTATCGGAGTTTGATTTCTTCTATATATATGTCATCCTTTACCCGATATCTAGAGTGCCTGTACCATTGAACCTCCATTGAAAATTCTTAAATCATCTGTAATTAAAACACAAACGGTAAGGAACATTAGTCTAATTTCATACTGCTTCGTAAACTGTAATTTTCTTCTTATATAAGGCTGTCAGGACAACATTTTCTGTTTCTGGCATTATTATCACGAACTGCTTCTTTGGACACGAATGCCTAATCACAAAAAATAATTAAAAAATACGTAAGTAATTTGAATGACTATGTTAAAGTTGAGTTTGTACATACTTTATTAGTTTTGGAAAGAACCAGTTAAGTCCAAAATAGATCGGGTGGACTCATCACATATAACATCTGCAACTGGAACAACATAAAAATGTAAGTTGTATATGCAAACAAAAAATTATTGTATATGCAAACAAAAAAATTGAAGAAGTAAGCAAATCGATGCTATTATAAAGGGAAAGAAAGATGAACCAATATAAAACTAAAACTATGAGATCATATTGTTTGTGATCATGACAAATCAAAATATATATGTATTGCTTAACAAGTTATTATATATTTTCACCTCCAACTATTAATCATCTCTGTTTGCTGGGGATCTTGTATAATTAAGATCATTTTCTTCCACTCCTCATTAGTATCTTGGGATTAAGATAATAATAGACTCTGAACAATTGAACATATTTGATACTGTTAGGGTTTTACAGTTTGTATAATTCGGGTAAAAGGTTAAACATGAAATCAAGATCCAAAAGCGAACCATCATTTAAAATCCACCCAAAGTCAAATAAGTTTAACAAAAATCAGCTTTCTCTCGAGTAAAAGTGGCTTAAAAACAAAGGCTATTTGCGTTTCCTCCCCTCCCAAGATCGCTAATTTGTGTTTCCTCCCCAAATAGATTGAAATTAGTGTTTCCTCCCATCGTTACATTTTCCATCCATTGCTCGGTTAGCTGAGTCAGCAAGGATATACACGTGGCATAAACTGTACACGTGTTTCATGACCTTCCCAAAATACCCTCGAATAAGAACCAGTTCATAATCATCACCAACATACCCATCCACACTACCTTCTGATCTGAACCAATGTATCAATCTCATCACCTTCATTCACCAGCAGCTCCATCAACAACACAAAAACTCTTCTCCACATTCTCAACCAAGATTGTATCTTCACTGGTATAACAATACCTCAACAAACCCATTAAATCCATTGTTCTTCTCTAACACGACCCTCAATTTCATTTCTCAATCCCTTTCACAGAATCCTAATTCCACCATCCACATCCTTGAGCTGTTGGTGTTCAGTTTTGACCAAAAAACCGTCTTCAGCTCATTTCCAATTCTTTGATTCTCTGTAAGCCCCTTCTAAATTGTTGTAGCTTCATCTCTAACAACTATGAATTCATATCCATCTGTTTCATCTCAGATTCCAAACACTATCAGTACCCGTTGAAAGTTTGAAAATTACAAACATAAAAATCCTGATTTCCCATTCAAGGCACCATTCAAAATTAAAAAATTCTAAACAAAACCCTAAATATCCATCAAAATGAACTCCAAATCGATTTCCGTACTATAATCAGATCATTTCATTACATACACACAACGAATTCCAAATAAAAATTCTCAATATATTCAGTAACAAACCACAAAATACTGACTAAATCACATTCATACGATTGATTTACAGATACTAATCCAGATACCAATCGATTGAGCAAAAACAAAACATAAAAAATCCCCAAAATCTAATCGATTCACAATTTTCCAGTAAAAAATCAAACATTTATTACCAGAGAAATGATGAGATAGTGTGGTTGTTGTTAGCGGCGGCGATGGCGATGAAAAAAGTAAATCCCCAATTCAGAACACTAATTCAAACCCTAAATTCATTTTCTGTCAATCCATCTCTTCAATTCTCAAGCAAAACCCATCCTCGCAATCTAAATCAACCACCAAAACCCATTAATTTAGAGACATCATCAACTTCTAAAACCCATCTTCGTAATCTAAATCAACCACCAAAATCCATTAATTTAATGACATCATCAACTTCTTGTAATCTCGGTACCATCTAGCTGCCAAATATTCAGATTTGGATCAAACCCACTCTTAATTTCTTTTGATTGGATTGTTACATGAAGTTGTAGATGAAGAATTAGGGTTTGGTGCTGAGATTGATTTGAGTATCTAGGTTTGATGGTTCTGTCTAGGGTTTGAGTCGAATTCGAGATCGAGGAATTTGGTGAATCGATGAATGATTATATAGGGTTGGTAGAAGATGGATCCGGTGATTTTGAGCTAAATTAGATGAATTAAAGATTAATGTTAGTGGTCGGTTACAGATGGATAGTTAGGGTTTGTTGAGTCGAGCAGAGAAAGAGACGAGAATGGTGAAGATAAGATTGTGCAGCTACGATGAATGAGTGTTTTGTGTTAAAAGGAGCCAGTGATGCTGTGCTGCCATTGAAGATGCAGACGGGCAACTAGAGTCTCAGTTTCAGGGAAGAAGATTGTGACTTGATTTAATTTATCGAAACATATGAGGGTATTTTGGTAAGTTTGTTCGACACGTATACAATTTATGCCACACGTATATCCTTGTTGACTAACCGAGCAATGGATTGAAAATGTAACGATAGGAGGAAACACTAATTTGAATCTATTTGGGGAGGAAATCCAAATTAGCAATCTTGGGAAGGAAGGAAACGCAAAATAGCCCCAAAAAAAAAAACAAAAAGGAGAAAACTAGTGGGCGTGATAGGAAGAAGTTATGGCAAACATCAACTCAGATGATTAATTGATGTAGCAAAAATGTAGTCAAAATAGAGAAGACTGATAATAATGCCATTAAATTAATACGCACTCTCTTTGTAAATATCTAAAGTTGGGTCTTCCAAACTAGAACCAGACACATTTAGAAGCTCCTAAAAAGTACAAACCCTAATTTCTCTCCCCTAAATTATTAAGATCACAGATTCTTTAAATTTTAACCGAGAAAACCATTGATCTACTTTCTTATCACTGTAAATGTGTACTAATCACTGTTAATTTCTCATTATTTTGATGAAGAAATGTTCAAGTTAGATTTAGTTTCAGTGCTCTCAAGAAAAGGTCACAACTATATCACTATTTTGAAGATTTAAGTCTAGGTTTCTGTTTTAGGGTTTCCGGAAATGATTCGAGTGTTTTTTTTTTTTTTTTTAAGAATTTGTTAAATTACTATATAAAGGTTGGTACCTTTTGTATTTAAGCTAAAAATTAAGGAATTTCTTAACATTTATAGGTTAAAAGTGTTTGGAATTTGTGTATATATTTGGTAAAGAATGTAACTGTAATTATACTTTGATCTTATTTGAGGTATAGTGAAGTGAGGGGATAAATTATGTCTTTCAAAAGCATACTTCAGGAAATGAAAGGGGAATTTGGTAGTATGTCAAGAAAAGGGTTTGATTTAGGTTATGGATTTAGATCAAGATCACATAGAGTAGTACAAGAAGATTTGGAATTATTAAGAGGACTTGATGCTTTGAAACAAAGTTGTTGGGCTAATATGCCCCCAGAGCTCTTAAGAGATGTGTTAATGAGGATCGAAGAAGCTGATAGTATGTGGCCATCACGAAAAAACGTTGTTGCTTGTGCTGGAGTTTGTAGAAGTTGGAGAAAAGTTACTAAAGAGATTGTGAATACACCTGAAATGTCTGGCAAATTAACATTCCCCATTTCGTTGAAACAGGTAGTTGTTATTCTATTTTGTTTGAGATGTGTTATGAGTTGCTTATATACATATGTTTGTATCAGGGTTTCAATTTGTTATTGATTGATGGTTTTGCTGTTTTCATTATCATTTGTTGTGCTTGATATCGTAGTGCTAATAATTGATGGGATTACTCTGTATAGAATGTGTAGGAAGAGTAGCCATAAGCTATGTCAGAATTGTTAACATTGATAATGTTTGTTCTGGGGACTGCTCCCACCATGGGCCAAATGGTTGATTCATTATCTGTGACTAAATAGATGAACACTGACATGTCTTATGGCTTCTTATTTGAAGCAATAAGCTGATTGTTGCGATGGTCTTTATGGTTCTCTGGAGCTTAGCATTACTAGTTTCCATCCAAATTGTCATGTACAGATTTGAAAATTATTTTAACCTTCTGTATTTTTGATGCCATGTAACCGAAAAATGTTGATGATAATGATGGGGATTTTAGAATTTACATTTGTCTACTCTTTTTGATGTTTTTCGCATGTTTTCTTATAAACTTGTAATTGCACCTTGCAGCCAGGCCCAAAGGATACCCTGATCCAGTGTTTCATAACACGGAACCGCAACACACAGGCATATCATCTTTACCTCAGTTTAACTCAAGGCAAGTTAGTCTACTCCTCTGAATTTTATGGTTGACTGTATTTTAATCAGCAAATATTTGAATGAAGAACTGTTTTTCTTTTCTGCATGCATAAATGTTTCATGTTCAACGAATTGTATGCTTCTTCTGCTCTAAAAAAGTTTAATTATTGTTTATTTGGATTGTCTTGCTGACAGCATTAAGTGACAACGGGAAGTTCCTTCTTGCTGCTCGCAAGTTTCGAAGGCCCACATGCACAGACTATGTCATCTCTATAAACGCAGATGACATGTCAAAGGGAAGTGGAACATACATTGGGAAATTGAGGTAAGATCAACCATCATACGATGTCAATAGTTGATGCTGTTTGTGCTGGATTGAATTTTGACTCTTTTCTCCTGATAGGTCAAACTTTCTAGGTACCAAGTTTACCGTCTATGATTCCCAGCCACCTCATGGTGGAGCCGCAATCTCCAGAAGTCGTTCCACAAGGCTAGTGGGTTTGAAACAAGTCTCTCCTAAGGT
This sequence comes from Papaver somniferum, assembly GCF_003573695.1. Lineage (NCBI taxonomy): Eukaryota > Viridiplantae > Streptophyta > Magnoliopsida > Ranunculales > Papaveraceae > Papaver > Papaver somniferum. The sequence goes on from NC_039359.1 coordinate 199,478,458, forward strand.
GCCTGCTGGCAACTACCCAGTAGCACACATTCAATACGAGTTGAATGTTTTGGGTTCTCGGTAAGCGATAATCATCTGAACTACTTATAAAGCTTTCCAGCGCAAAGATCCGTTTGCCGTTTCTGCATATTTGTTTTTGTTTTTGGATGACCACTACGATGCTGCTGTGTGCACCTTCATCAACTAAACCTGCGGTTGATATTTTCTTGAGAAAGCAGGGGTCCGAGGAGAATGCAATGTGTCTTGGATGCAATCCCTGGTTATGCACATGGAGCAGGAGTAGCTCCAGAACAGACTGAATTACCTAGTAGCAGTCAAGATTCATTTCCTTCACTTCCATTCTTCCGTTCAAAATCAACCCGCACAGAGAGTTTCCGTTTTAGATCTTTATCCACACGCAAGGAAGGAACTATAGTACTAAGAAACAAGGCTCCAAGGTGGCATGAGCAGCTCCAGTGTTGGTGTCTTAACTTCCGTGGACGAGTTACAGTTGCTTCAGTTAAGAATTTTCAGCTTGTAGCTTCTCCTGAAGGTGAACCTGCTGGTCCAGAACATGAGAAGGTCCTCCTACAGTTTGGGAAAGTAGGAAAGGATTTGTTTACTATGGATTTTCAACATCCAATCTCAGCGTTCCAGGCTTTTGCTATCTGCCTCAGCAGCTTCGACACCAAAATTGCTTGTGAATAACAAAAAACGGGTATCCTGTTGCCTTCCGTTTACTTGAAATTTTGGATTTTCTACTCCCATAACTAATACTTATAATAATTGAAAACAATGAGTTGTTTGTTGTTTTGCATTTGTAGCGTTTTTTTGTCTTGTTTACAATTTTCTCTTTTGCATCTTTTGGCAGAGGGAATATTTGGACTAGACTACATCAAGGGCAAGTGATAAATTTCTGCATCATGGGGGTTCAGAAGCTCAACATTGTTTTTTATAAAATGTAGTGAAGAAATTACTTCAGTGTACCATCCTGCTCAGTGTATTAAGGTGAACGGAGACAAATATGTTAGCAATTTTTTTATGGCCATCCCCGAGGTGTTCGGCAGCCTTCTGATTCTCACCCAATTTAACTATCACCTTACGTAACCACAAACAGCATTATTGTTTATGTGCCTCCAATCAAAATATCCTTTTTGCTCTATCAGGAGAAAAAAAGAAAAATTCTGCTGCAAAACGTTAAGGATCAAACAAGCAATAATATCCTACTATACCCTTTCAGTTTGTTATCCCATACGAAACCGAACCATGGCCATAGACGACTATGAAAACTGATTTATGGATATTTTTGGTGGCGTAGTGTTAGAGACAATAGCAGTACAAAACTACAAACAATAGTCAATTCATTGGCGAGTCAGTACTTATGAACAGAGTGGGGTGTGAGTTCTCTTAGTAAACTAGACTGCTGATGGCTGAGGCTCCATTCACAATGAAAATAGGCTACAAGCATGTCTAGCCTATTTTCAGTGTCCTTTGGTTAGTTGGATTGTGCCTGAAGCCAAGGTAGACATTGCCACTTAGCATAAGCTTCAACCTCAATTCATAGTTGAATTGGGAAGGAGAGCAAGCATACTTGGAATCTATATAGCAAGCACACTTCGAATCTATTCACCAACAACCTTCATAACAGCAATTATAGTAGTTGCTGAGGCTATAAATTCTAATAAGGAAAACAAAAATTCTAGCCGAACCGTACAAATGACTCGAAGAAAACCGTGTTTAGCTCTCTCGGATTTGAGATGTCATTGTAACTTGGTCTAAATATGTGATACAGTGGTTAAATCAATTTCAATGAGACGATAATAGACTGATTGTGTATTAGTATCATGAAGCCCATACAAAAAAAAAGAAGAAGAAGAGCATCGTTAAAATATATGTCGACGGAAACTTAACGTAATATTACAATTGATTGCCACGTAATGCAACGAAACGGCAAACCTATACCAATTCTTAAATCAAATTAACTACAGACATCTCTTGTGGAGCCTAGAAGCAGCTAGAGCTAATAGCAAGACAAACACAAGTGCTGCAACCAAGGACAAAATGATGGATGCTGCTGCATGGCGACAGTAACTATAAAATACATTGCACACTTTTTTCCACTGCGTATGTGTGTTTCCATGGTAACCTGAAACACCAACGGCAGCAGCAGCTCCACTTGCGGCGAAAAGAAGCGATAAAATTATTAAGTCGAGGATAATGACTGCTAGATCCAACCCCTTGGATCCAAATCGGTTTCCAATTGCTAAGATTAGAGAGAGAGCTGAGTAAACACAAGCTGCGATGTTTATCACCATGAAAAATATGTTTATGAGAAAACAAACAGAAACTCTAGTCAGATAAAACAGTAATTTTTTTTTAAATTTTTTGATTTAGATATGGCTGTTGAGACTTGAGACTACAAACCGAGATTGACTAGTGAGAGAAATAAAGGACTGTTGAAGTGTTGCGCTAAACCCCTGCGGAAGCGATTTGCACAGCTACACAATGGTACTCCAAATATTGCAAAGAACACAAACTAAATAAGATAAAAGAGACAAGAATTTAAAGAGGTTGAATCCTCGGGAAAAAATAAGAGATTTATATATTATCGTTTGGGAGAAAACACATAAACCCTAAGAGAGAAAGAAGATTTTTTTGGGTGTAATTTTCTAGGTTCTCTACTAGGTTATTTATATAGGTACATTACTTAGCCTACAAGACTAGGGTTTCATAACTTGTCCACAAAGTTCCTAGAATTTAGGATCAAGTAAACCAATTAAGAGTTATCATAAAACTCTTAATCCTAATCCTAACTCATAACATACTAAAATTGGGTTTATCCCAATCTTTGGTCCACCGACTAAGTTTGGTGAGAGTCATCTAAAAACCTCCATCACCGACCTGACCCATATCCAACAATTCTCCACCTAGGATCATGCATTCATGCATGAGACGATCAATAACAAAATCACCTTCGTCTTCCAACGTCGATTGCGCCATAGGCCGCCTACGTATCCTCTGCAAGGAATCAAACCGAACGTAGTTCACTCAATGGCCTTGCTAGAAGGCCTCCACCAGGTTCCTAAGAACCTCTACCCCAAAGGGTATCACCAAACCGGAAGAATGTGGATCAATTTCGAGCAATGACGAAACTTGACCCCAGATACTACTTTCGTTAACATATCAGCTGGATTGTCTTTGGTATCGATCTTCACAAGTAGAATGTCTTCTTCTTCCAGAATATCTCTAACAAAGTGTAATAGAACATCTATATGTTTGGTTCTTGCATGATGCACTTGATTCTTAGCCAAGTAAATTGCACTAAGACTATCACAATGCACAGGCAGTTGTTCCTGCACAACACCCAAGTCATCTAGCAAACCCTGTAACCATATAGCCTCCTTAAATGCTTCAGTCACTGCCATATACTCCGCTTCAGTAGTTGAGAGAGCCACAGTAGACTGCAAAATCGATCTCCAACTAACCGGTGCTCCAGCCAAGGTAAATACATACCCTGTAGTTGAACGCCTCTTGTCCAAATCACCAGCATAGTCAGAATCCACATAACCAACACACAGCTGATTGTTCCCATCTTCCTTCACAAACTCCAAGCCAACATCAACAGTACCATAAAGATACCTCAAAATCCATTTCACAGCTTGCCAATGTCCTTTACCAGGATTATGCATATAACGGCTGATCATACTTACCATGTGAAATATCCGGCCTTGTACATACCATCGCATACATCAAGCTACCAACAACACTAGCATATGGGACTTGGGCCATATACTCACGCTCTTCTTCAGTAGTGGGAGACATATCAGAACTCAACTTAAAATGAGGACCAAGGGGAGTACTTACAGATTTAGTTCCTTCGCAGATACCAAATTTCTGTAACACTTTCTTCAAGTATGCCTTTTGAGACAAACAAACTTTACCCTTCTTTCTGTCACGTTGAATCTCCATGCCAAGAATCTTCTTAGCTTCTCCCAGATCTTTCATCTCGAACTCAGTTGACAATTTTTGCTTCAAATTATCAATCTCTTTCTTGTTATTCGATGCTATCAGCATATCATCGACATACAAGAGCAAATATATGAAAGACCCATCACGTAGCTTCTTGAAGTATACACAATGGTCATAGTGACTTCTTGTGTATGTCTGGCCAATCATAAACTGATCAAATCGCTTATACCACTGTCTTGGAGACTGTTTCAGCCCATACAACGATTTCTTCAGCTTGCATACACAATCTTCTCTTCCAGCAACTTTGAACCCACTCGGCTGAGTCATATAAATCTCCTCTTCTAGATCACCATGTAAGAACGCCGTCTTCACATCTAGCTGAACTAGGTCTAAATCATACTGTGCTACCAAGGCCAACAAAATTCGGATTGATGAGTGTTTCACAACTGGAGAGAACACCTCATTGTAGTCAATCCCTTCCTTTTGGGCATAACCTTTTGCAACTAACCTTGCCTTGTAGCGTACTTGATTCATCTGAGATCCTTCTTTCTTAGCATATACCCATTTGCACCCAATGGCCTTCTTACCGTTCGGAAGCTTCGTAAGAATCCATGTGCCATTCTTGTAAAGAGACTCCATCTCATCCTGCATAGCAGCTTCCCATTCTTGATGCTCTACACTGTGTATAGCTTCAAAATAGGTATTAGGAATACCTTCTTCAACAACTGGTAATGCATAAGCTATAAAATCATTTATCCAACCAGGTTTCCTGATTGATCTTCTCGGTTTGCTGGTTGCTATGGTCTCAGTGACCGTAGCTTCTGTATCTTCCACTGCTTCATGTTCCTCTTCATAAACATCGTCACTATCATTTGGAACTTCAGTAGTTACCTCCCTTGTAGACGTCACGCCTTCCGAAGTAGTCGTAACAGATACATACTTAGCTGGAATTAGTGGAGTTGCATCAATCTCCATCTGCTGCAAAGGCTCACTAGTATTGGTGCTTCTGTTCTCCACCTGCTGAGAACCCCAAGACTTTACCATAGAAGCTTCATCAAATGTAACATCTCTACTCATGACTATCTTCTTCTCTACTGGATTCCAAATTTTGAACCCTTTCACGCCTTTCTTCACACCCATAAAGATGCCTTTAACAGCACGGCTATCAAGCTTGTTTTCACTAACATGATACCAAGCAGGGCAACCAAAGATATGAATTGAGTCATAGTCATAAGCTGGTTTACCATACCACTTCTCCATCGAAATTTTACCTTCTAATGCAGCTGATGGCAACCTATTAATGAGGAAGCATGCATATGTAACTGCCTCAGCCCAAAACGCTTTACCTAATCCAGCATTAGATAACATACATCGTACCTTCTCCAGCAAAGTACGATTCATGCGTTCAGCTACCCTATTTTGTTGCAGTGTCTTCTTAACTGTGAAATGCCTCTGTATTCCCTCATCCTGACATACTTGCAAGAATGGATCACTTTTGTACTCTCCACCATTGTCCGAACGTAGTACCTTGATCTTTCTGCCAGTTTGAGTCTCAGTTGCCTTTTTCCACCTCACAAAGACTTCTAGGACTTCATCCTTATGCCTCATGGTGTACACCCATACTCGCCTAGAATAGTCATCAATGAAAGACACGAACCAATGTTTCCCTCCCAATGATGCATTCTTGGAGGGACCCCAAACATCTGAGTGAACATAATCAAGAACTCCACTAGTGTTGTGGATTGCTGTGCCAAAGCTTGTTCTTGTTTTCTTGCCTTTCACACAATGTTCACAAAACTCTAATTTGCAGGGAATAGCACCTTTCAATAAATCTTGACGAATTAAAGAGTGTAACGACTTATCACCTGGATGTGCAAGTCGCATATGCCATAACTTCGTGGTCTCTATCGCTGCAGTCTCGATGTGTTCAGAAATTGACACATCTCCTGTTACTGTACTTCCAGTTAAGTAATACAAGTTATGATGCCTTGTGCCCTTCATGATTACCAACGATCCAAATATTATCTTTAGAATGCCATTTTCAGCGACTAACTTGTAGCCCTTAGCTTCCAAAGTTCCGAGCGAAATCAAATTCTTCTTCACAGCAGGTACGAACCTTACTTCCTTCAGTTCCCGAACCATACCATCATGCATCTTGATTCGAACACTACCAATCCTGATCACCCTGCAGGTATGATTATTCCCCATATGTACTTCTCCATCAAACTTCTCGAAGCTTGAGAACCAGTCCCGATGAGGACATATGTGATAAGTAGCACCAGAATCTAGTACCCATGTACCGTCAGTTACGATACAAGCTGATGGTGTCACAGTCAGTGAGAAATCCGAAGCTACATCTGAATCATCACTTGCCTTAGCAATGTTCACCTCGGTCTTGTTGTTATCTCCTTCTCTATCTTTACGCTTGTTACAATCCTTAGCCCAATGGCCAAAGTCATGACACCATGCACATTCATCCTTCTGCAGATGCGCTCTTGACTTTGAACGCCGTTTCACTTTGCCACGATCACCATTCTTCTTTCTCCTGTCTGTTGAACGACCTCTTGCAAGAAGCAAGTCACTATTAGCTTCACTTGACAGGTCTTCACGGTCCATCTTCCTGAACTCCTCACTACGCAATGCTGTAGTGACCTCAGCGTATGTCATCTTATCCTTGCCATGCATTAAAGCCTTAATCACGGGTTCATACCTTTCAGGAAGAGAGTTTATCAGAAACAAAGCTTGTTCCTCGTCGTTGATCTTCTCATCATAGTTAACTAACTCAGCAAGAAGTTTATTATATGAATCCAGGTGCTCTGTTAGAGTTGCACCTTTCTTCATGTTATAGCAATACAAATTTCTCTTAAGATGTATCCTATTAGCCACGTTCTTCACAAGGTACTCCTTCTCTAGATTTTCCCAGAGATCCTTAGCTGAAGTCTCGTGCTGATAATTAACTCTTAATGATGTTGTTAAACACCCACGAATCGAACCCAGACATAATTTATTCATCTTGTTCCGCTGCTTGTCAGACATCTCCGCTGGCCGACCTTCTAGAGCTTCTTCTAGGTCAAGATGAACAAGAGCATCCATTACGTCTGTTTTCCATAAACCAAAGTTATTGGTTCCGGTGAACTTTTCAAACTTCAGTTGTGATCTATGAGAATGCAGTATTTCTTCTTTTGTTTCTTTATCTTTACTTGTGGACTCCGAATGTTCTCCTAAAGGATGTTTCGGATCAACTGGATCTTTCCCGTCAACCATTGTTCACAAACAACCAAATATAGATAAAAAACTAAACTTTGAGATCAGAATTACCTCAAACAACTTCAGAAAAAAATACTCCCGCTGCAATATTATGAATACCGATAATTCCAAGAACCTAACCCGAGCTCTTGATGCCAATTGTTGCGCTAAAACCCTGCGGAAGCGATTTGCACAGCTACACAATGGGTACTCCAAATATTGCAAAGAACACAAACTAAAGAAGATAAAAGAGACAAGAATTTAACGAGGTTGAATCCTCGGGAAAAAACAAGAAATTTATATATTATCGTTTGGGAGAAAACATATAAACCCTAAGAGAGAAAGAAGAATTTTTTTGGTGTAATTTTCTAGGTTCTCTACTAGGCTATTTATATAGGTACATTACTTAGCCTACAAGACTAGGGTTTCATAACTTGTCCACAAAGTTTCTAGAATTTAGTATCAAGTAAACCAATTAAGAGTTATCATAAAACTCTTAATCCTAATCCTAACTCATAACATACTAAAATTGGGTTTATCCCAATCTTTGGTCCACCGACTAAGTTTGGTGAGAGTCATCTAAAAACCTCCATCACCGACCTGACCCATATCCAACAATTCTCCACCTAGGATCATGCATTCATGCATGAGACGATCAATAACAAAATCACCTTCGTCTTCCAACGTCGATTGCGCCATAGGCCGCCTACGTATCCTCTGCAAGGAATCAAACCGAACGTAGTTCACTCAATGGCCTTGCTAGAAGGCCTCCACCAGGTTCCTAAGAACCTCTATCCCAAAGGGTATCACCAAACCGGAAGAATGTGGATCAATTTCGAGCAATGACGAAACTTGACCCCAGATACTACTTTCGTTAACATATCAGCTGGATTGTCTTTGGTATCGATCTTCACAAGTAGAATGTCTTCTTCTTCTTCCAGAATATCTCTAACAAAGTGTAATAGAACATCTATATGTTTGGTTCTTGCACGATGCACTTGATTCTTAGCCCTGTTGCTTCCATTTGGTGTTGGTGTTCCATCTATGGGATTCTTGTATCCACTCTCGGCCATTTCTAAACTGTTAGAGCGAGGAAGAAAAGGTATGGATATCTTGAAATGCACTGTCAAAAGAGAAAGAGAGAATGAGAGAATGTTGGTGAAGAGAGATGGATTTAAATAGAACAGAGAAAGAGGGTCACTGTTAGGTGTGAAAACGAAGGAGGAATGGAAGCGCCTTTAGAGAAGTAATAACGAAGGAAGTTTTATGAGGCTTGTTGGACTGATGTGTTTATAGGTTAGGTAAGTAGGGTTTGCATTGAATAATCTCTGGATGTGAATGCTGCAGCCCCAGTGCCTGCTGCTACGGGAAAAGCCCTATAAAAAAAATCAAATTTAATGAGAACGCATATGGGGATTAGAATTGATCACGTAGCTGTGTTATCCATGCAAATGGGTTGTCAAAGTTAAGTCGTGTCACAGAATCTTGATCTCCATTGAATTGGATTTGGACTTTGAATTGAATGTTGGCTCCCTCCCTAAGATATGTTGATTCAGATTCACACGTAAATGTCTTGAAAGCATGCAGTTGAATTCATTACACGTTATGGGTATATCTGACGTAATATGTTGGCTTCTAATAATTAATGAAAGCTGACTCGAGCATATTTAAAGTTATCCTTTTATCACCGAAATGAGCAGTAATCATCAATCTAATCATGCACACGTATATATCTCTTATGTCTGCATCACTAGTTGTTCTAATCTGACACGCGTTTATCTACATGACCTTGGAGCCAGCTTTGGATTCTGCCATTCTTAGGATCATCAGCATAATTCTGACATCTCTCTTTACATTTATGTGTACCTTATAATATTATCGTTACATGCAAGGAATTCAACAGAATCAGTTAATACAAATGTCACACACACATCTATATTGCAAGACAAGAACCTCACTGAAGAACTAAAGAGGTTAGTGAGGTCCGGGAGAAATAAATTATACAGTGGGATGTGGGAATGTGCCGTAATTCTATTTAGTTATTACTACTTACACGAGGGCTTATCCGAGATCGGCATCATGGTTCCCCGAAGATAAGAATTGTGTTACTTGTTTGACCACGTCCTTCTGAGAATTTCTAAGATTTCCATTTTTAGTTTTCCCACGTGAACAGCCTGCGTATGATTCAATTTTGGCTCCATCCTCGCGCTTGAGACAGAAGATAAAGTCAACACCACTGTTTCCAGTTTTGCGAAAAAACAAAAGAACATAAGATTGTGATTCACCCTACAAATAGGATCAAGATCAACCTTTTCAATTTGTAGGGGCTTGTAGTTGTTGGCGAGAATAGGGTATACCCAGATTTATATGGACATAGTACCTTACTAAAGGGAGGTCAAATATGGATGTAGTTACAATACTATCCTTATCCTATGTAATTTTAATTATCCTAAATCAGTTTTATTCTTTTCATTCCATCTTCCTTCTTCTTCTTCTCGACACCATACCGACCTCCCCCATCACCACCATCAAAACTCGACGATTAAATCGAGTGGATCGTCGATTCAAAAATTCCGATTAATCTTCAAAAATGGATTCACCGCGACCTAGGGGTAGTCGTATGAAATGAGAAAATCGAAAATCCAATGAATACAACCCTGAATTTGCAAAATTAGTTCAATGAAAAGTGAAGAAAAAAACCGTCGAAGAAGAAGAGATCAACGCCGCCGAAACCGAAGAAATGGTGCGATTAAGAAAGTAAGGGCCTACTTAAACTCACTCCAGTACTTCAATTTCATGTTTGCATGTCAAATTAGGTCAGAAAATTCGAATTTGTGAATATGCAATTATTTGGCCAGCAAGGTGTTTGTTCCACGACCTTGCCGACTTTTCATGTTTAGGGTCAGTCGGCAAGCTCTGTTGAAGATCTTGCCGGCTGTTTAGTATCTGTAACTTCTACTTGCAGAGTCGGCAAGGTATTCAACCTAGTACCCTGCCGACGTCATTTTTTTTTGTTAGCCGGGTTGGTTATAAATTTTTACCTTGCCGGCTGTATTTCAAGTTTTTTGTGTCTCCCGATGCCTTGAAAATTAAAAGTCGGAATGGTATTTGGATAAAACAATGCCGACTGTTTGTTAGCCGGCAATGTGTGGGTAATGGACCTTGCCGACCGGTTTTGTGGAAAATCCTTGTATCTACTGTGTTCATATTTGTTATAAACCGGCAGGTTATGTGAATAATACCTTGCCGGCTGCTGTTTAGCCGGCATGCATTATTTAGTCGATGCTTCCGACTTTTGTATAGCCGACAAAGTTATATTTGTCGACCCTGCCGACTTATAATTATTTTTCTTAATTGTTCTTGTTCAGGTTGCAAAAGGCAAAGAAGAAATCTCTTAGTCCTCCTTCAAGACCTCATCGTGTTGGTGAAAAACTCTTGACTTCAACACATCGAGGGGCATACGTTGTGCCAGGAACGCTCAAGATCCGCGTACCGAATGATTCTGAACCACCATCGGAACCCAGTGATTCAGACGAGACTCCATATGAATACCAAGCAATTTCATCCGGTAGAAGAGGTGATGATGATGATGTTGATGAAAGAACTCCGGCTGCTGGAAGAGATAACAATGATGATGATGATGGTGATCAGGACATGCCTAATGTTGGAGGAGGTAATGATGATGTTGATGATGATGGTAATGGAGATAAAGATAAGGATATCGAAGAAGAAATTGTTGAAGAGGCAGTGGAAGAAGAAGAAGAAGAAGAAGAGGGAGATGGAGAACAAATTCTATCTATTGTTCAACAAACCCAAGCTTCAACTGAAACCGGAAGACCGAAGAGGGTTATCACTAAACCAGCTGATTCCCACATGCATCCCCGTCACTTGATGGTTAGACTGAAACCAGGTGAGCCTCCAAAGGGGACCCCAAAAGATGGTGGAAATGTTCTTTTTGGATACAAAGACTCATGGGCATGTACGATCCATAATACTATCGTAAGTAATCTTAATCTGTCTTTGTTTTTTATTCAAGTGTGTATCTATCTTAAATTTGTGTCAAGTGTTTGTATTTCTTTTCATTTTGTTTTTTTGGTATTTAGGATCACAAGCATGCCATCCGTCTCATGTGGTCCCAAGCTTCATGTTCAGTGACTAAGAATTGGGATCTTGAGGATGAATGTGAGGAGGGGAAAGTGATTGTCAAGAACTCCGGGTTGTGGCCTGCAGTGGAGAGTTCGAATATTGAGAATGATAGAGTTACCGTATCTGCATTTTGTGAAAGGTTCTACGGAGAGACTGATACAATGTTATTCCCATTCGGTGAGTTGGCAATAACTCCCGATGATGCTCATCAAATTCTAGGCCTCGAGGTTGAGGGAAAAGAAGTCAGTGACGGGTTCGATAGTAAAATTTATTGGGAGAAGATTTACAAATTGGCCAAAGATTTGTTCGGTTGGAATCAGGTTGAGACGGAGTCTATGCTTGTGATGAAGGATGGTCGTCTAAGCAAGAAGTTTAATCTGAGGCAGTTGAGGGACACATTATCTAGGACCAAGAAAATATTTGATAAGGAAGGAAGGGTGAAATCGGTGCGAATCAATGATACCGCGTCAGTTTATTTGCTATACGTCTTGGGCAAATGTATCTTCCCCGACAGTTTCAGAAGCTTGGTCGACGCCAGTTATATGCAACTATTGGATACCTTAGATAAGATGCATGAGTATTCTTGGGGTACTGCGGTGGTCGCCTTCTTGAACAATGAGTTGACAAAGGGTTCTAGGGCACTCACTGCGCAATTTAACGGGAATATATGTCTCTTCCAGGTAATTTTATTGTCTAAATCATTTATATTTGCAAAATTCTCATAAAATAAGATTCTTACTAAACTTTGTGTTTGCATAGGTTTGGATATATTTGCATTTCCCTAAGTTGTTCAAAGGCATCTCCTACATCAAAGTGGATGAGAATGTTGCGATTGATAAGCCAATAGCGCAAAGATACAGTTTTACGGGTGGCCAAGATAAGGAAATGCCGCAACAGCTTATCAAACTCTGAATTGCCATTGACAATTTTACTGCGGATAAGGTAACATTTGATCTATCGAGATGCTAGAAATCAAGGTTTGATCCAAACGAGAGATGATATTGCATTATACTACGGTCCCTTGATGATCATCCATGGATATTCTATGTACGATCCACATCGGGTAATGCGACAGTTGGGTTACGTCCAATAAGAACCTCATTTCGATGAAGATCGGCCGTTCTTTAATGTGTTAAGGAATGACTGCAGCACGTCCCAAAAAAGTATTGTCGTCGCTTACTATATCATAGCCGGCATGCTAATGACCAAATACATTTCCGGCGGAAACACAGAAGAAAATGTTCTCCTGATGCCTAAAATCATCATAAGGTCGGCATGGTAACAAAATTCCGACCCTGCCGGCCAGACTTAGTCGGCATACCGGGGAAACAGAAACCTCGTCGGCGAATTCAAAATTCAAATTTTTGCAAGTACAATTGCATTGATTGACTTGTACTTAGGCACTATAATGGAAAAATTTGGCCACCATCCTATAAATACCTACTTATCTCTACAAAATAACACATAACTATTTGCATATACTCTCCAAAGCTCATTTCATCATACACTCCATCTAACTCACCCAATAGCTCTACAATGGCATCATTTGATTCAAATGAAGATTTGGCAATCACCAAGGCGTGGTACGCGGAAACGCGGGTTAGACACGAGTTCTCCACAAGGGTGGATGCCGTTACCTTTTAGGCTAGGGTACACAACAAATTTAGGCAAGAGTTTGGGAATCCTAACGGAAGAAGTGTTCAACAAGTCCATGATAGGCACCCAGTCATCGAAAATGCGATATTCTCTTTTTTAGCTCTCAAACCATGGATTTTCAACGCTACCAATTTCAACTTGTCCATTGAACAATTTGTAAGTATGTTTGTGGTTCATTTTACGTGATCCATGTTGTTTGGTATTCCTACTAAACACCACTAACAAAGTAAGTTTGTGTTTTGTTTTTATAGCATGAAGTTGTCAAAGCGCGCTACTCGTAGTAAAAGGGGGAAGCATTCGCATTTGATGCAAGCTATGAATTCATGGTCTCCAAAGTCCCGGAGTATTCCCCGGACTTCATGCAGGTCGGAGATGAATGGGATTCCTCCAACGAAGATTGATGGTTTTAGTGTAGGTTTTATGGGTATATCTCTATGTAAACCATCACGAGACTATAACTCGTCCACCAGGGTCGCCTAGGGGTTCAAAGGCTTGATGCACATGCTAAGTGCATTCGTTTTTCCGTCGACAAGGAGTTGTATTTTATGTTTCAATCAATGTAGTAACCAAAATTGCATGAATAAAGTGAATTGCATCTATTAGAATTCAGTTTTTTTTTTTTGGGATAACCGAAGTCGGTAAGGTTGTAAGATTGCTACAATTCCGACTAAATGCTAGCCGGCAAGGTAATAAAGTTAATAAATGCCGACTACATAAAGACGGCAAGGTAATCAATCAATACCATACCGACTACCAACGCATTTATAACAGTCTCCTGTGTGTCAAAAAAATAATAAAGCCGACATATTCTTCATTCTTATACCTTGCCGGACATATTAAGTCGGCACTTACTTCATTCGTAGACCTTGCTGGCCTAAAATGGTCGGCATCATCTTCGTTAGTCGACCTTGCCGACCTTTCATACTTTCATAACTGAAAGTGTTGTTTTTTTCTTTGATTTTGAGCATGATTCAATACAACATATTTGAAATCCCCCTTTTAGAAGTGTTTCGGTTATGTGCTTCATTTTTGTTTGCAAGAGATATTCTCAAAAAAAAAAAAATCTCATGAAAAATCATCCCACAAAAGTTCAATCAAAAACAAAATTTCATAATTTAAATTCCTAAGTTTTAATCTATTCAATCAATCTAAACTCAATTAATTAACCTAATCAGAATTTTGGTGTTAATTAAACAAGGGTATATTAGCCATTTAGAAAATACAAGGTTAAGAGGTGGCTTCTTTTACTTCAAAATGTCTTGGGTTTTGTCTCATTAGATATACCCAAATTAATTTGGGTATACCCCAATCTCGCCAGGTTGTAGTTGGGTTTGTTCAAGTAAACTAGAGTTATGTGCGTGATTCACACCAAGCGTAGTTCCCCTATCTTTTGGAATGTCATTCTTCAAAATTGATAGTTGTCCGTTTTTTTTTCCTTTTTTTGTTATGCGCTCAACCAAGGTTTTCTAATTTCATAATGAGGAATTCCACAATTTTACCAAGCTTCTGTGTCCATCTCTGAATACCACCTTAATGTAAAACAACTTCGCGTAATATAATTTGTCGAAAACAATAGAGTGAGTTTCTGAGAGATTGTTTCAAGAACAATATCATCCCGTATAAACAAGAAGTATATTTAAATTAAAAAATAAAATAATGTTGATTTTTTTTTTTTTGATAATGAGAAATATTATTAAAATTAGCAGGAATTGTGGTCATTTGCAAGAAGGCCACAAATTCCTGGATCAAAGTTTCCAGCAGATAAAATTGGCATAGCTGACTGCCTTACATTCTTAGCAACAACATCTGCCATTTGGTTATCATTACGGCTTACATGAATAAAATCACAAAACAAAAAACTAGAGATTAAGTGTTTTATCTCCTTTATTAAATTTATATTCTCTCATTGAATGAGTAAGATGTTCCCATTAATGGTGTCAATAACTAGTTTAGCATCAGCTTCAATCTGGATGCTTAAGTACTTCATAGCTTTATCCCAAGAAAGTGCTTCTCTGACTGCCATACACTCAACAACTTATGCATTCAGTGCTCCATCTCCACAACTCCCTTTGATTCCAAGGTATGTACTTGTATGATCGCGAAGCACAATACCAGTGCCAAAACAATTAGTATCAGGATTATATGAACCATCAACATTAAATTTAACAATGCCATCAATGGGAGGTTTCCAGTTAGAGATGTTCATGCTAACATTAGTTATTGCAGATTGAGATGGGTTAATGCAGTGCATATGAGAAGCTATATGGTAGTGAATTTTATGCACAGTATTATGAGGGTTTAGAGATACTCCCTAGAAAACCACTTCACACCCATCTTTCCACAATATCCAGGTTCCAATCATTAAAGTAATCAACCATCTATGATCTTGATCTGAGCTTGCAGTAGAAAACCAGCTGATGACCCATTCTGAAACTGAGTTACAGTTTTCTCTCACAACATCGATATTGACACTAATTCCTCTCCAGACTACCCTAGCGTGCTTGCAGGCAAAAATAATGTGTTCTATATCCTCAAATCCATAACCACAGATGTCGCAGTGAGTTTCAACCTCTGAATTATATTGAGCTCTTCTCCTTTTTGTGGAATTTATGCCCCTAATGCACTTCCAGATGAACAGCTTGACCCGATTTGCAGCTTGGGTTTTCACAAGGATTTCCATATTGCAGAATTGATGCTTGTTCCATTAACTTGAAATTCATTTGTGCTATGAGTTAACATTTTGTATGTGCTTTTAACTGAGAAATTTCCATATTTTTAGGGAATCCATAGCATCACATCTTCCTTGCTGCAGTCAATAAACAAAGATTAAATTTTGAGAGAAGTATCTTCATCAAACAATCTGTTGAGCAGGTTAAGATTCCACTGATTAGAATCAGGCAAGTATAATTCTGATTGAAATAAAATAATGGTGATGAAAATCGATAATTACACGTTTTTTTTTGGTTTGTGTATAAGGCATTGCATTAAAAGAAACTAAAACTCCGAAGGAGTCCGAATTACATCCTAAGTAGAGCCATCTAATATGGAGATCTGTGAGGGGACTCTCCTAGTATTCGATTTATCTACTGCAAGTTTGAGATGAATACAAGAAGGTGGGGTAAGTTCCCAATCTTTAACTGAAATAAAAGTTTTTGCTAATTTGGAAAGTGAGTCTACCAATGCATTTCCTAATCTAGGAACAAAATAAAAGCCAAGAAAGTTTGGACAGTCTTTTGCAACCTTAGTCGCTTCCTCCAAAAGAGATTTACTCCTCCGACATACATATGAATTCCTTACATTCATGAAATTGAATAAGCTTTCACAATCACCCCCTATACTGAAGTTGGTGATACCTTTCTCCTTCGCCCAGATAACTGCCTGGAGCACTCCTACTGCTTCTGCTTCTTGCAGGTTTGGACTGATTGAGGGTCCCGCTCTTCCATTTTCAGAATTCCCTGCATCACTTCTCAAGATTAAAGAAAAACTTGCAGGTGTAATAGCAGAGTCCCATGCTGCATCCACATTAATTTTGAGAGTATGTCTCACTGGTGCTGTCCAAGTTGGTTTAGGATTCTAAGTTACTTTATGTGTTTCCAGCTTTTGTTACTTTCTTAGTTACAGTACCTTTTTGTTATACTAAGTCTTTTTTGTAAAGAAAATATTGATGAGAATAAATTGTATGTACAGTAATACACATATATCAACACCATTATCATGGGTTGTCAAAAAGAAGAAGAAGTTGGAGTCAGTAAATAATAGCATTTAAACATTGTATTACATGCATGTTCATCCATCAAGCGCATATGAAAACCATATGCTTTTATCTCACTGTGGCATATAGAGCCTTATACCTTTTACATCTAGGATCAAGGAACTGCAGCTCTATCTGCAAAGCCATAAATATACAATATTTTTACACACCAAGAAATTGGCATAGCAAAACGAAATTGAGAAAAAAATCTTACTCGAAGTCCACTACAAGAATTTAAAATTAACCAATAATATATTAAATTATATATTAATTATCATCTTAGTATAGCTTAATTGCATCCCTATATCATGGGGTTTCCCACAAAACTAAAGAAACAAGATCACATAAGTAGGTTGTATGAACGAAGCAAAGGATAATTTGATTTCAGAAGACATATAATGTCCCCTTCAAGGTAATCAGAGTGTCCTTCTCAAGTGACTGTTTGAAAAAATGCTTAACATGAGGCGTGGATGATATCTCCATAACAACAAATCTTAATCCTTTACTGATTATCTTTTCCACTTCAACGCGGTCACCCTTCAGATCAATTTCCAAGGTTTTCATAACTTTTTCCGCAATTCCAGCAACCTAATCATCTTGTTTCCTCATATGCAAGCATAATAAAAAAATGTGATTGCATGAATGAGATTATACGGTGGCATGATACAACATGATAATTTATTGCAAATAATTTTTCAAGTTTTGTATGGGCAGAAATCAGGTCGCCACGTGGAAGGATCATAGAGGCACGAACACGAGAGAGCCAAGATTGTAGCAAATACTGAATACTTCCCCAAAAGCAATTTTCCCACGTTCGAGATATCTGCCAATTATATAAGATTAAGATACATGGAAAGCACTAATGAAGATCAACGGCCAAGTTTGAAGTGAGTAGTTGGGTATTTAATGAGGAATCAGAATGGAAAATTTGTCAGATCACAGTCCGATTAGACATGTATTCGAGGAATGTCAGACGAGCTTAACTACGAGGATTACTATCAAAGATGAACACTATCAACAAGCTTATCCCAAATAAAGGATCTCTCCAAAGGCACCAGCGAGCAAAGTGAGCTTGTAAAGCGAGTTTTGCCTATATAAGAGAATGTAAACAGTGTAAGAGAGGTTGAGTTTTTTAGGGTTCATAAAGTACTAAGAGAAAAACACTGAGAGCATCCTTATATCTCACTAGGCACTTGTAATATTCCTCATATCATAGTGAAATCACCCTTGTGGATGTAGGATTTAACATTGAACCACGTAAATCGCTCGTGTCTTGATATCTAGCTTACTTTACTCACGAATACTAACTCTCATCTTGAATATTTGATTGATACTGCTTATGTTTGTAGCTTAGGAATGTTCTTTGAGTGTATTGTGGGTTTTCCTGTAGCTAAAAGTTCTATTATAGAAATACCAACGCATCAATTTTTGTACTTATACTCTTGCATTTTAACGGTCATAATTTGAATCAGTACGAATTTTGTTTCAGTTAGATATCAAAACCCACTCATTGATCATGTTTGTGGTTGTTTCCAATATACATCAGCGTTATTATTCTTCCTTATGAACAACATGAAGATTAAGATCAAAAGATCTCGCATTACCTTTTTACTTTTTATGAATTACAATAATTTGATAGTATATAGTATCAGATCGATCCACCTACCATATGTAAACTTTTACGACCATCTAAAGCTTTTCCCAATAAAAAATTGAAGCTAAGCTTAACTGGCCACTTAAACCGTAACTAGTTGCATCTATAATTTTAAATTCTGTTAGAGAATTGCTCAGGTCGAACTCACCAAGTGTTGGTATGTCAATTTTGGTTATCATATTTTAGTATCAAAACTCATCTAGAGTCGCTTGATTAAATACTAGAATCAACTTCGTTTAGGTTAGACTAGAAAGTCTAGGAATGTTGAGACATACAAGTATTACTCCGAATACCTAAAGAATGAGAAAAAGTAACGAACTAAATCGACGACATCATCCTTCCACTTGAGGTTAGTAATATTGACTTGAACTTGTTTCATTCCTAACGTATCTTTTAAGTCGTGTTATATTGAAAACATAACATGTGAAGCTGTATATACTGTATATAATACTCTAGTGATGTGACATGATCATAATAATATGGTCATAGTATTAAGGAATTAGACTATGAAGTATAACGCTTATCTTTTGAACTTCGTAGATACGACATCGACATAATCTTGTATATAGTTTTATGATTATGTGTATGGGTATATGGTGAAGATTTCATCCTAGGAAACAATGTTTTACATTTGTATAAAGGAAGTGCATTCGTGAACTTGTTTCATGAATCGAAAGGGAAATCAATAGGTTATTGGTCCGGCTATTCATTGCATATTCTTTGATGACCAATATGTGTGAGTTGGTAAGACTGATCTTAACTTAGGTTATATATCTTGGTATAACCGATCACAATACCCAGACTTATGATTATGATTTGGTATGGCCGGTCCTGGTAATTGGTGTAACAGATCCCAAGTAATCACCATGAGATGGTATGATCGATCCTTGTAATTGGTGTCACCGATTCTGGTAATTGGTGTGACCGATCATAAGTGGTTGTGTGACCGATCCTTATAATTGGTGTAACCGATCCTAGTGACTGGTGTGACAAGATCACAAGTAAGTACCATGTTTAGGTAGAACTGATCCTAGTGATTGGTATAACCGATCTGAACCCATGTATCTGACTTGGAAGGACCGATCACAACTAACCATTGTGACTTGGTATGACCAATCACATAGTATACTTGGAAGTCTGGAAGAACCAATTCTAAAATTGTTTGTAAGTGTGGTAGAACCGATTTCAAGATGCAAATCCATGTAAATACAGTTTAAGGATTTGCAGTATAAAGATGTCAACATACTTTGAACACGAGCAGTAACTCTTATCATTTATTGTTCAAAGATATTCCTTGATCCTGTGCCGAAATAAATTAAGAATCTTTTAATTTAGGTTTTTGGTTTTATATTCTTTAATTACCAGCAATTAATGCATAGCTCTATAAAATAAAAATTAGTAATATGCATTTACTAATTGGAGATTTTCTATGAGATATTTCGGAAATATTGGAAAAGTATTTATTGGAAATAGGAAAACCGAATTTGGGAATTCATTGCATATCTTGAGAATATTTTCGGTTTTGGAAATTCCGTGGTGCCCAAACATCCTTGGTTTATAAATACCTAAGTTTGCATTTCTATCAAACTATCCTAAGAGCCGGGAAAACTTCATTTCTTGTTGTTTCTGGTGGAGCCGTGTATTTGGAGAGGACACTATCCTAATTAGGTGAAATCTCTTACGACCGCTCGTTTAATGACTTCTGTGGTATCAAGAAGCTCTACGAGTACCGTTGGTGGGAAACTAGATAATTGCAGTGTTATTAGTTTTCGATTTGATTTGATTTGATTGACTAACGGTTGTTGAAACTTTGATTGCACCTAGTTTGTTTATTCTTGAGAATCTTCTCTCCTGATATCGACGGGATCTTAGAACTGTTGTTGGATCTAAAGACATCTTGTGATAATATACTTTTAACAGACTCCATTATGTGTGTGATTGATCACAAGAGATTCAAGTGGTGTTGTGCAGGTATTTGAAGGCAATAAAATATCTGAAGACGAAGAAGAATTCTTATAGTTTTCGTATCTTGTGGATTTAGTGCAAAAACCTTGATCGGTTGGGATCCAACTAGAATATGTTTATCTTTGATAGATTAGTTGCGTGAGCTCGACATTCTCTATATTTCTCTTTGAGATCTATATTGATTGAGTGTGAATCTATACTTGACTATTTCGGTAGTTATTGAATAGATTGATCTAACCATACAAAGGAGTTTAGTAGATTAAACATAAGAGCCTTTGTCAACGACTCATTAATATCTTCTAGCAAGATTGATTAGAGTGGTTACCAAACAGATTCTTCCTTTGTTGTTTGGAATACGATCCAAAGGACTTGTTATTCACGTGCGTGAATCTAGAAGTCGAAGGCGCAGGGATATTGAGGGACCTAAGTAGCTAGGGGTAGTTTGCTTGGTCTCAACTATACGAAGTTGGTATTAGATTTTGTATAGAGGATTAATTCTGAGAGTATACAAAACTGGACTAGGTCCCGGGGTTTTTCGGCATTTGCGGTTTCCTCGTCAACGAAATCTTGTCGTGTCATTTACTTTTCTATTCTGCAATTATAATTGTTGTTTATTATAATTAAAAGTAAATTACACTTGTACGTTAACTCTGTAACACTTTATTTTGACCCTATAGAGTTTTGGTTGATTCCGAACCTATTATCAAGTGATCACTTTGTTGTCGTATCATCTTGATCTTGTATACATAGTCAATCACACAAGTGATCTTGTTGTTGTATTGTCTCGATATCGTATCCATAGACGATCACACGAAGTGTGAACCAAATTGTCGTATTGTCTTGACTCTGTCCATAGAAGATCACATTCGGTAGAGGACTTATAGGTTAATATAAAAAGATTGTGGTGTATTCGGGTACCTCATTGATAGATGCATTTATGTGTCTATTTTGATCCCAATTGTATATATTGTTAGTGCTCGATTTTGTGCTTATTTGGTTATTTTATGTCTTCGAAGGTGTTTTTGGAGAAATACACTTGTGCGGAGAAATTTGGCTCGAAAAGTTGATAAAAGCACCCGGAAGAACTTGCTATACGGACCCTCGAGTTTGGATAAGGGGCACCCAGTTACTAAGGGGCACCCTATGGCTATCTGCACCCCACTGCTGGGATATGGGGCATAGCTTCTTCCACACGTTTAAACTGATTTTTGGCGGGAAGAAAGTTGAGTTTTGTGCGTAATTCTCTGGAAGGATTTTCGTCGAGTTTTAATTAGAGATTTTCATGGGACTGTCTTGGGGTTAGTTGATGGAGATAATACAGGAAATATAAGTGTTTTATGTTCGATAAAATAGGGATAATTCACCGTCTTGGCAAAACAGGGAAAGTGAAATATTTTCGGGTGCTAGTTTGGTTTATACTTGGATTTTTACGTGGATATGGAGTGGTATTGATTTGCTGGAGTTGTTATGTCCGAACAGGGTTGGTAGTTGGGTAAGAATCGTGAAAAAAAGGGAAATTGTTATATGTTCCTCGATAAAACAAGGCATGAAGTACTCGGCCTGGAAGAGGATATTATGAGGAGATTTGAGTCTATCGAGTTCGTAGGTAATCTACAGAGAGGATGGAAAGATCAGATAACTTGGAGGATGCGTATAAGAGATAATGAAGGAAATAATTTAGGCCATAACTTCCGATGAAATAGAAGAAAATATTCTCGGATTTTTAGGTCATGTGATATACATTAAAGCATCGATTAGACTCTCAGGGGATTGTGGAGAGTTTGGGTACCGAGCAGAGGTGTTAGGGTAGCTGCAGGTGGAGTTGGGGAGCCAACAAGAGGCTCAGGAACGAAGAAAAATAATTGCAGAGAAGTTATCTGTTGATGCCAAAGAAGAAGGACACGAAGAACATTGAACCAACGAAGACGGTCGCGAAAACTACGACTGATAAGACAGACTTATTTACCGCAGTCTTATTATTGTTGTTCCCCTTGTAACAGTCGTTCTGCAACGATATAGACGTTGTGATTGAACTTTTTTATTCCTTTTGAGTCTCTTTATCTTTGTAAACACCTTATGAGCAATGAAAAAATCTTTTGAACGTGTTTTCGATATGAGGAGCTAAACCCCAACACTGGGATGACGGAGAAAGCCATATTTCATGCGTGTGGTAATTATATTTAATTCTTTTTATGACTTTTTACATTAATTTAATCGTTTTATGATTTTTCTTAATTAGTTGTGAAGTCGTAT
The DNA here is from genome assembly GCF_003573695.1 of Papaver somniferum. Lineage (NCBI taxonomy): Eukaryota > Viridiplantae > Streptophyta > Magnoliopsida > Ranunculales > Papaveraceae > Papaver > Papaver somniferum. The sequence goes on from NC_039359.1 coordinate 199,501,077, forward strand.
GATGATGTATGCTTGGTCTAAGTGCTTTTGATGCATCATGCCAGTGACTTACAATTAATATTTTTAAAATCTACCCTGGCAAAGAATTAGAGTCAATAAACTAGAGCTTATAATTGTCTAAGAATTGATTGTTGAACCACATTATATGAGGTTCGGTGGAATCCTGAGTCTCAGTAATCTCTCTACATTGTGACAAACCTTGTGTATATATTTTCTTTATTTTTATTGTTTTCTATTTTTAAATCTGAAATCAGTCTCAACAAGTCCGAGAAACGAATACTTTACTTACCACTACAAAATTACATCAATTTTTGGCGCCGCCGAAGCGGACTTGTATTTAGATTTGTTTTAGGTTTCTTTTTCTTTTTATTATTTTTGTTCTTTTTTACGCGTTTTGGTATTTTTCGATTCTTTCCAGATTTGTATCGAAGCTACAAGGAAAGAAAAAGTGCTATAAAAGGAAAGCATCGCCAGAGAAGGAAAGAAAAGAGGAATCTGAAAGGAGTGAAGAAGAAGATTTTGTATATAGTTATTTTGTTTTATTTTTAGAAACTGTAAATAGGGTTTTATTTTTGTAATTTTTCTTTTCCTTTTTGGACATTTTTATTTTTGTACTTGGACAATTTTATTTTTAAACCCTAATGAAGGGTTAAAATTAAATATAAACTGTTTGCAGGGAAGGACGACAATTACGATACTGTCTCGGCCCCTCGGGTTCGTACACTGACATTGGAGTCGGTGGCATGAGTCGACTTCAACGGTTCATCGCCTGTCTGGTGCGGGAGGTAAGACTCTATCCACCCACGAATCCCCTGTCAGTGGGTTTTATTTTGTGTGACAACTCACACCCCTGCAATAGAATGCCGAACTGGTATTACAATAACCAATACAACGAATATCCGACTGAGTTTCAAAATGGACGTTACTACTTTGACCATAGTGTGAATAGTGTTCGGGAACATCATCCTTTTGAAGGTTATGGTACATACCATGGGGAGCCCAATTACTATCCATACGCCACCGGTCGTACGATTCTTCTCTACTAGAGTCCGCATGTAAGTTAGCTGAGTCGACACAAAAATTACTTGAGTCGACACATAATTCAGCTGAGATGAATAACTTAGTTATGAATAAAAGCAATGCAACGTCTGAACCTTCTTTCCTAGATAAATTCAGGAAGTCATGTAAGTCGACTCAGAAAATATTGTTAGAGGCCCAGGAAAGAACTGCTCAAAATAGTCTTAATTTCGAATATAGTGTTTCCAATAGTACCCTTGAAAATGAGGATAGTTATTTGCATAATCAAGATGACGAGGATATAATTGGTAACACTACTTGTTGTTTAGATGAGGTTCAACCATTTTCATTTTATTATAATGATTATGATGAGGATACTGTTGATGAAGAATTTGAAATAAATAGGCATAGTGATCAGGAATTTGCTACTCCAACTGAGCTTAATAATAATATTATTTCTAGTTCAAATCCAAATAATTTTAATAATTATTCACCTATTCAAAAGGACGAGGATTTAACTAGAGATACCCCCATTTTAGACGATGTAGTATTTCCTTTTGATTACGAAGCTAATAATGGTTTAGAGGAACGAGTATATTTTGAGTCTAGCGATTTAGAAACAATAGACTTAGAAAAAGAAAATGAACTCGTCGAGATGAGTGAGGATGTACCTGACTTAGAAGAATCAATTGACCATTTTCATGAATTAGATGACCTTGAAATTAGGGAAGTTGTGACTAGTCTTTCTAGAGACACTGAAAACTCTAAGTTTGGGGGTGATTATCATTCTCCATGTGATTTAACTCTTAGAAAGGTCCCTCACTTGGGACTTGACATATGTGCCTCAACCATTTTACAAGATTATCTTCATACACGTTTTCCTGAACCTAGTGATGTCCATAAGAAATTTCAGTTATTAGAAACCCATCCTCTGGTTGATGTGGTTTACCCAGGCTATGATACCCAGTTTGACTTTGTTTTTCCACCAAATATTTTTCTTCCAAATGTGGGAATGTTTGATTTTCAAATGTGTGGAATATTAAGTTTTGAGACTAAACCTAATTACTTTAGGAGATTAGGGTCGACATACTTGTTTAAGGAAGATCACCACTCTCATTGTGGTCAGCTGTGTAAGTCAAATCTGATTGACTTAGAGGATCCTCAATTATTCAGGTTATTATTATGTGATTCTAAGTTCTTATTTGAGTTTTTCCAGACTCTAGAACCTGAACATTTGGATCTAACCTATGAGGAAATGCAACCCATGAAAATATTTTATTTGGACCCAGTTATAGATCCTGAACCTGAACCACAACTATATGTAGTTGTCTTAAACAGGAAACTAGACAAGGGTGTGCTTTATTTGTTCATTTTCTTGGCATGTTGCAGATTCCTTTTACTTGTGATAGCTTTATTTGGTTTTGATGACCCATAGATATTTCAACTATTACTTTATGATTTTATAAGGTAACTAATCCTTTCTTAGTCTGGCTGAAGACATTAAACTTAGCACTTCTTGGGAGGTAACCCAATATTCATGCGACACGGTAATATCTTTCCTTATCTCTTTTGCTTCAAATGGTAACAATTTCTCCTTGTTCATGCTTTTAATTTCACCTTTGGAACATTGAGGACAATGTTAGATTTAAGTTTGGGGGTATGGGAGAAACTTTTTAGTTGCATTATTAAACTCCGGAGCCTAGAAATTTATGCTTATTAAGGATGACACTAACCAGCCTAAGTGGATGGAAGCATTTTGGTTGTAGGAGTTGAGGGACCAATCTGATTAGATGGAAACATCTAAAGAGTCTATTCATAAAAGCACAGAGCTCAGGTGTTAGAAATAACATGGTAGTTTCGCCATGTCTCATTGAGTCCTTTTCACTTCTATTTTTATTTTTATTTTTTCTTTTGAAAATATGTTTCTCTAAGTGATTAGGTGGGGCTCACGATTCAAGTTGTTACCATTGCTAGGGTGAAATAGAGTGATTGAGATAGCCATAAAAAAATGTTGAAATAAAAAGAAAGAAAGAGAAATTAAGACCAGACCATCAGACCAACTGGAATAAATTCAATAAAGTCGACCACTGGAACCCTTGTATATGCTAGTTGTGTTGACCTAGAGTTAGGATTATCGACCACTGGTACCCTTGTATATGCCAGTGTGTTGATATTAGTCAGACCGACATCTCAGTCCATTAGGATAGGTTCATTATGGCAGTGGCCTTCAGACAGATATGAGAAACACCGTTCACCTTAGTCAACATCAAAACCATCTATGTTTTTCTATATCCATCTTCTTAATCTATCCATGTGATTTGTTTGATTCTGAGTTTGGATGCGACTATCTGAGTAGAGCTCTGTAACTTTATATGAATTTTAGTATGCTTGAGTGCGAACTCGTGTACAACAATTGGAATTTCGCATCAGGGTACTTCCTCCTGTAGTCAATAAGTATGCCAACCAAGGAGATTATTTAGTTCCTTCCAAGGTTCTGTGTAGATAGCTAGGGTCTGGAGTATAAAGGTTTTGTGGGTATACCTCTGGTAAGCCCTCCGGAGACAACACTCCGCCACTAGAGACACCTAGGGGTTTAAAGTCTTATTGCATACGCTAAATGCAATCGACGATGCCTGCGACAATGAGTTAGGATTTTATTTCATTTTATTTGCTCGAGGACTAGAAAATAATAAGTTTGGGGGTATTTGATAGACGAATTTATGTGTCTATTTTGATCCCAATTGTATATATTGTTAGTGCTCGATTTTGTGCTTATTTGGTTATTTTATGTCTTTGTAGGTGTTTTTGGAGAAATACACTTGTGCGGAGAAATTTGGCTCGAAAAGTTGATAAAAGCACCCGGAGGAACCTGCTATACAGACCCTCGAGTTTCGATAAGGGGCACCCTATGGCTATCTGCACCCTACTACTGGGATAGGGGGCATAGCTTCTTCCACATGTTTAAACTGATTTTTGGCTGGAAGAAAGTTGAGTTTTGTGCGTAATTCTCTGGCAGGATTTTCGTCGAGTTTTAATTGGAGATTTTCATGGGACTGTTTTGGGGTTAGTTGATGGAGATAATACAGGAAAGATAAGTGTTTTATGTTCGATAAAATAGGGCTAATTCACCGGCTTGGAAAAACAGGGAAAGTGAAATATTGTCGGGTGCTAGTTTGGTTTATACTTGGATTTTTACGTGGATATGGACTGGTATTGATTTGCTGGAGTTGTTATGTCCGAACAGGGTTGGTACTTGGGTAAGAATCGTGAAAAAAAGGAAAGTTTTTATATGTTCCTCGATAAAACAGGGCATGAAGTACTCGGCCTGGAAGAAGATATTATGAGGAGATTTGAGTCTATCGAGTTCGTAGGTAATCTACGGAGAGGATGGAAAGAACAGATAACTTGGAGGACGCGTATAAGAGATAATGAAGGAAATAATTTAGGCCGTAACTTCCGATGAAAGAGAAGAAAATATTCTCGGATTTTTAGGTCATGTGATATACATTAAAGCATCGATTAGACTCTCAGGGGATTGTCGAGAGTTTGGGTACCGAGCAGAGGTGTTAGGGTAGCTGCAGGTGGAGTTGGGGAGCCAACAAGAGGCTCAGGAACGAAGAAATAATTGCAGAGAAGTTCTATGCTGCTGCCAAAGAAGAAGGGCACGAAGAACATTGAACCAGCGAAGACGGTCGCGAAAACTACGACTGAGAAGACAGACTTATTTACCACAATCTTATTATTGATGTTCCCCTTGTAACAGTCGTTCTGCAACGCATATAGACGTTGCGATTGAACTGTTTTATTCCTTTTGAGTCGCTTCACCTTTGTAAACACCTTATGATCAATGGAAAAATCTTTTGAACGTGTTTTCGATATGAGGAGCTAAACCCCAACACTGGGATGACGGAGAAAGCAATATTTCATGCGTGTGGTAGTTATATTTAATTCGTTTTATGACTTTTTGCATTAATTTAATCGTTTTATGATTTTTCTTAATTAGTTGTGAAGTCATATGATGATGTATGCTTGGTCTAAGTGCTTTTGATGCATCATGCCAGTGACTTACAATTAATCTTTTTAAAATCTACCCTGGCAAAGAATTAGAGTCAATAAACTAGAGCTTATAATTGTCTAAGAATTGATTGTTGAACCACATGATATGAGGTTCGGTGGAATCCTGAGTCTCAGTAATCTCTCTACATTGTGACAAACCTTGTGTATATATTTTCTTTATTTTTATTGTTTTCTATTTTTAAATCTGAAATCAGTCTCAACAAGTCCGAGAAACGAATACTTTACTTACCACTACAAAATTACATCACTCATCTTTTCAACTTCGAATTCTTACACTTTCGTTGTTGCAAGACTTGATATTAGTTATTATCCTTTAGCTAAACTTGATAATTTATCTGGTACAAATATAGGATGGGTAGGCTAAAGGGTGATATAGAAAGCAAAAAAAAAAAAAAAAAAAAAAAAAAAAAAAAAAAAAAAAGTCATTGATAGGGGAAACTTATTAATACTAGATCCACATAATATTGACTCATAGTCAAATAAATTAGACTAAGTCAATTTCTCCTCTAGTAAAAATGGCTTTCCCCTTAATAATAATCTTGTTTAAAAATACCATTAAGATTGCACATCAAAAACGATATCAACTTTTTGATTTTTTTTTTTGAAAGAAAAAAGGTTGTAGTTAAAAAGAGAAGAGAAAAATAAATTACAACCATTATGTGACCCTCCTAAAGCTCTATCTTAGCTCTAGGACCATATCCCAATGAGTTACCAATTCTTCTATATTGAATATATCTGAACCATAGCCTGTTTGGGTACCACTTTAAGAAGTATTTTTTCGATGTAATGCGTTCTAGTATGAGTTTTTTGTTTCAATACCTTTCTAGAAGCTCCTCTTAGGGAAGTGAACTTTACATTGGTCATAAATCATCCTGCTTAGATTTGGTCTTAATCTGAATGACCTTTTCCCAAATTGCTTTCTTCGTAGTGGCATATCTCTCGCTCGATTTTAATAGAAGAAATAAATACTTCATCAATTGGTTTTCTAAATACTTGATGAATTTGGTACGGATGATCATGAAAATCTATGAAGAACACAAGTAAGATCCCTCTCTATTTCGGAAACCCATCAGTAAGATGGTATATATACCAAACTTAAGATTATTCATAATATAAGATTATTATCTGAAAGGCAAGTGTTCAGCTAACTTTGTTTTCCTAATTTCGGCATAGCCAAAATACCCTTTATCCTTTTTTTTTTTAAATTAGTTATTTCTTGAAAAAAGTATTTATCGAACTTTTGGTCCATTAATATGTTACCTTCAAATAAGACCGTTATTCTTTTATCTCTTCTTTCAAAACAAAACTGTTTTTTTAATGAAATAAATATTTGATTTTTTACTTTCCACTTTTGTTGTACTGGTTAGGTATAAAACCTATTTTTCTTTTCAAATATTTAATATTCATCATAAACTCTGCAGATAATTCTCCACTGTGACTAATATAGGAATTTTAAAGAAGTTATAGTTTTAATATTCATCGTGATTAATATAGCTAAATCTTTTTGTGTTCAATGAATAGTTGGCATGTGATTGTACTTTTTTCTTCGTATGGTTATTCTAATATATATCAATAAAGTTGTTTAATGATGGTATTAGAGCATTGCTCGGTCGAACTCGCATGCGTTGCTATCTCAAGCATGTTTGTCAATGTTAGTGATCATAACTATAAGTCTTGATTTCTAGTCTACTATAGCTAAGTCTCGGACTAGGATAGAAAGTGTAGTTGAGCTCAAGAACTCCATGGCGGATCATCATACAAGACGAAGAACTACTCAAGGAACTGGTGGAACTTCATCGACAAAAAGGTATGTGGAGACTTGAACTTATCTATCACTCAAAATTCTATCTACTCTATCTCCTATCTTGAGACAAAAGTGGTTTTGCTATATAGACTTTGATTATACACATTTGGTATTTCGAGCCGAGTTTATCTCGCTTATCTATTTCTCGAAATATGTGTTGGTAAACTTTCGCTTTAACCAAGTTCATCTTTACCTAGTGACGAAAGTCATGTCATGTTTGAATCACTTTGAAAATTTCTCTGACGAAAAATGGTTTGTGAATAACAAATATATAATGTTCTATGAGAATGTTTCAATGATTTAAATGAGAGTTTAGATTATATAACCAATGATGGATATAAGCATTGTTGTGGAAACACATATATGTATAAGTCTTTATTCCTTGAACCGAAGTTTGCGAACTTGAGTTAGGTTATATCTAAAGACGATTGTTTGTGAACTCATGTTTATATAAACTAAGGAATGCTAATTTCAAACCGTGGCTATAAAGTTCATGAACCGATTCGAGTGAATCAAATCGTTTTTGCTTCGATTGTGTCTTGTGTAGTTACATAAGATTTCCTTGCAATTGAACAACTCTCTAACTAGTTCATTTGAGTCACTTGAACTAGTTATGGTGAAGAAGAATATGGTTAATATGAAAATGCTCATATGGCTAACCATTTGGTTAACTATTGTTGAACCAACAAATGTACATGTTTGGGTACGGTTGCACAAACCTAGAAACGTGCATTTCATTTGTGTGTAACAAACTAAGTTTTCGATCTAACGGTTGAAAGATATTAGCTTGAATCTAATCAGGTTTTTCATCTAACGGTGAATATTAAATACTTTGTTACCAAGCTAACATTGATTGCAAACCCTGATTTGAAAGACTATATAAGGGAGAACTCTAGCAACTGGGAAACCTAATACCCACGCCTTACGTGTGATACTAGTTGTGTAAGCTAGAGTCGATTCTCCTTTAACTTTTGGTTTCTTCTTCTAAAACAGGTTAACGACTTAAAGACTTCATTGGGATTGTGAATCCATACCGATACTACTTTCTCGCAGTTGTGTGATCTGATCTTGCGTATTCTATCGTACGAGTACAATCGTAAGGATTGGCTTGAGATTGATTTCTCCGATAGTCAAGATATAAAAGTAGTCACAAACATCTTCATATCATCGTTTGTGATTCCACAATATCTTCTTTCGCCGCGTCGATTAAGATTATTGTGAGGTGATTGATAATACTAGGTTGTTCTTCGGGAATATAAGTCCGGGTTATCAACTGGTGCATGTTAACCTTGATTTATCAAAAGACTGAACAAAAACTCTTGGGTATTTCTGTGGAAGACAGATTTATTCAATTCTATAGACTTTTCTGTGTGAGACAAATTTGTTTACTGAAGTCTTCGACTTTGGGTCGTAGCAACTCTTAGTTGTGGGTGAGATCAACTAAGGGAATCAAGTGTGTAGCATCCTGCTGGGATCAGAGACCTAGGAGCATAATTGTACCTTGGATCAGTGTGAGATTGATTGTGGTTCAACTACAGTCCAGACCGAAGTTAGTTTGTAGTAGGCTAGTGTCTGTAGCGTCTTAATACAGTGTGTGTTCAATCTGGACTAGGTCACGGGGTTTTTGTGCATTTGCGGTTTCCTCGTTAACAAAATTCTGGTGTCTGTGTTATTTCTATTCTGCATTATATTTTGTTATATAATTGAAATATCACAGATTGTGCGTTGTTCAATCAATTAGAATATCCGACCTTTTGGTTGTTGATTTAAATTGATTGACACTTGGATATTGGTCTTTGGTACCATCCAAGTTATCTCTCTAGTATTTGATAAAGACTCGCAGATTTCTATTTGCTTGAGTATATATGAAATCGAGAGATTGAGATATAAACTCTTTGATATACTTTTTATCTAGATTGAGTCTGACTGTCTAGTTGATTCTCTAGAAAGTATATTGGATTTTGTCCATACATATTGCTAAGCGAAATATTGGGTGTGGTTGTTGTATCCCCGTCTTTTCAATTGGTATCAGAGCAGGCAAACACGTTTAAGACCTTACAAGTCTGTGTTTGTAGCGATCTGACTCTATGGACAGAGGTGATATCTCAATAAACGTACCACCAGTCTTCGATGGATCTAATTACTTATGGTGGAAAATTGTTATGCTAGCTTTTCTTCAAGCACGTGATTTTCAATCATGGGTATATGCAGTTAATGGCTATAATGCTCCCGTTGTGGAAGTTGGAGATTTAAACGTTTCTGATGTGATTTCAAATTGAGTTGTAGTAAAAAGTTCGTTGAGACTTGTGAAAGCAAAAGATTTTAGATTTAATGAAATTTTAAAACAAACAAAACTTAATTCAAGATTATTAGGAATAACTAAGACACTGATTCCAGTATCACACATGAATAAATTATGGAAAATAATACAAAACTCTAATTATCTTTTAAGTCCCTTATTTCTTAATTCACAATTAATCATACAAATCCTCAAATATAAATTGTATTCCCTAAGCATAGATTATTAATTGACTAAACAAAGTATAACCTATCAGATTGAATCACAACTAATTAAGAAAATTATGCAAACAATTTAAAACTCTGCAAAAGCAGTGATTGAGCGAATTAAAATTATAAATTAGAGAAAATAAAATAGTTACCAATTATTCATGCGTAAATAGCTTCCTCATTGCCTTGGTTGTGGGAGATTTAGCTCATTATCATGTTGGAAACACGCTCAAAAGTTGATTTCATTGCTCAAATGGTGTTTATAAATGATGAAAAGGGAGAAATAACTCAAAACCGGGTTTGTAACGCTTATAATTGTTGCAAACCAAAGAACGATACAGAGGATGTGTCGATGTTACTGTAGCTCTAAGACTGTCCCTGAGCAGTCGCAAATACTGTAGCAAAAACGACTGCTTCTGTGGGTCTATGTCTTCGTGTTCTTCAATGGCAGCAACAACAGAAGTTTTCTCTGGTGATCGTGTTTCTCCTCTGTGATGTTCCAAAGCCTTCCCAAACTCTCTGTTCCTCTTTTCTATGCTCCCAGCAGCCTTCTTTATCTCAATCACACTCCAAGCTCTCTCAACACGTTGATTTTTGAGTTTCAGTCAGAGTAAAACTCTATTATCCACACGTGCAACTACTAAAAATACAACTGCGAATATTTTGTTTCCCTGTGTAATGAAAACAACGCGTCACACTCCTTTCCTTTCGAATATCTTCCCTGTGTTTGACACATTCAATGCCGTTAGCAACCCTGTTGTGATACAGACAAAATCTCCGACCAAAACTCTTCAAATCCGGTCCATGCAGTTACGAAGAGAACTGGCACAATTTTGCCGCCAAACAAATTCGTTTGAATGGTGAAGAAGAAGAGGCTCCTCCTATCCATAGTAGGGGTGCCTTTAGCTGCTGACTTAGGGGGTGTCCTGGGATGCCCCTTAGTAACTGGGTGCCCCTTATTCAATCTCAGAGTCCGCATAACAAATATCCTCCAGGGGGTGTTCCGCATAATTTTTCGAGCCGATTTTTACAAAAATGTTTATTGGCCAAAAATACGTACACACACATAAAACACCATAATTAGTACAAAAATCGAGCACTAACAATAGAGACGCTGAGGACAATTCAGACACAAAAATGTGTCTTTCAGTTTCCAAGGACATTGGTGAATACACCCCTGCCGAGATAAATGCTTCAAAGCAAAATTCCGACGGTTTGAATGCCATTATACATGCCATTACCCCAAATCTTCAGCACCATGTTTCAAATTGCACTAAGTCTAAAGAAGCTTGGGTTATCTTAGAAACCGTATTTGAAGGTGATGCGTGTCGTAAGTGCAATCAAATTAATAATCTTATTCCTACACAATTAACTGGTAATATAATGGAAGTAAGGATCGTACCCATGAAAATAAGATTGTAATCAATAATCAAAGTGTCACATGGGTGGGGGGGTTGTTTTAGATTGTGAACAAAATAAATAATCAAAGAAAATAAAACTGTATTGTAATCAATAGAGAGAGATATGATCAAGGAATCCTTCTTCGTATATAAACCGTCAATGAGTTATTATAGTTGCCTACTCTTCGTTAATCATAGATTATCACCAACCGTAGAATAACAGCTAGATCAGTGCTATCCCCTAAATTCCTTATATCACTGGATACGGAAGTTCTCGCCTACCAGATTCCATTCAACAAACCACCAAGAAGTAGATCACTCAAGGTGTAATCCAATTGAATGCTTTATATTTTGTGAATTTATAGGTTGATCCAACTAGTTAGACTCTTAGATCAAGGTCCACTTTTTAGTGTTGTTTATACACACAATCGCTCCACATAATCCCTCTGTAAGGTTTTGTGTTCTCTACTTGTGTACAAGTTATTCGACGATTACTTATCTCCTAACTTAATACTAGCAATAGATTGAATCAACAAATCAATTTAGTTGGCCACCTAAACAATCTATCAATCAATCATAAGTATTCAAATAGTATAAACAAATGATAATCATATGAAGAACTTCAAAGTAGATTAATATAATAACTGAAATCTTGTTTACAACTTAGAATTCATCCTCAATCAATAGGTGTTTAGCTACTCATGGATGTAGAAACATCCATGATATATATATGAGAAAAGTAAAGAGATAACGTTACGATTGATAATCGCTCCGTATGATGTTTCTTCTCACTTAATTTGAATGAGTTAAGATCGGTCTTTGGCCCGAGTCTTGATTTTGAGCGTTTTGCTCCTTTTCATTGCACTTCTTCCACTTCTCTTGGACTTGGGCACTTGGATACTTGGAATGCTTATATTCTTAGATCTTTTCAGAACTTTGTAGCTCCTTTTTGGATGATTCACCTGATTGATACAAATAAGAGAAAACAAGAGTAATAATACCAAAATATGCAAGAATAATAGCTAAAGCAAGTACGGAATGGACACCAAAATCATATGAATTATGCACTTATCAAATTCCCACACACTTAGATTTTTCTAGTCCTCGAGAAAACTAAATAAAACTAATCCTAAGTACAACAACTCCATGCCGTGAGGATACAGTTACTCTTAGAATGAATAACAGGCCTTTAAACCCCTAGGTATCCCTAGTGGACGAGTTATACTCTCGTGAGGGCTTACAAGAGGTATACCCACAAAACCTACTCCAATCTCTCGCCTTGGAAGAACCAATAAGGATAGATACAAAGTAGAAAGCCAAATAATTAGCTTGCACATGTTCTTTAGCTGCAAACATCCCACATATATTCCAATCCGCACACATAAGAAATTACTTACGTATGTCATTCAACCTGATTGCAGAATTTTACTAAGATAGTCATTTTACTTGTTGCAACGTTTGTCACAACACTCGCGTACTGAAATCACATGGATATATAAGATAATAGAAATAGAATAGTGAAGGGTGCAAATGTTGTCTTAAGTGAAAGATGTTACCCACAATACTTGTATGAATGTCGTCAAAGGATATTTATTTATAGCGCAGTAGTTGAGAGAAGCACCCATTTAACTTGACCACATGATTAGATAATCTAAGTGCATGTTTCCTTTTCAGCAAGTATGCGATAGTTGCCTTGGATCCTTCGTTCCACGCTTGCTTAGGCGACGGAGACAAGGACAACGTTTCACGCATACTACCACCCAAGTGTCAAGAACCTCATCAATAGTCTTTTTGACTTGCTATACAATGATGATAGGTTTTTATATACATCTACTACATGATTAAATACTCTAAGAGCATGTTCCTTTTCAGCAAATACGTGATAGTTGCCTTGGACCCTGCGTTTCACGCTTGCTTAGGCGACGGAGACTGGGACAACGTTTCACACGTATTGCTACCCAAGTGTCGATAAATGAAGAGGAGCCTTATATAAATGTTTTTTTTTACTTAGGATCACTCTTTATGAGTGTAAAATAATTGTCTTATGGGGATTTTAAATAAACTCAACCAATGATTACCTTGCTACAACATTAATGGCAGTATCAGGATCCCATCAAATCACTTTAGAGAAACATATAACTGCAAAAATAAAAAGAAAGTGACTCAGTAATAATTAAATGCGAGGATGAATCTTTCAAATGACTACCATAGCTTAGTTTCGCATTCAATTGTGAACGTATATATTTAAGGATTCTGAAACTCAATCTATATCTGTAAGAACTGTTTCAACCTTAAAAAGGTGTAAAGTGTCATCCTAAATAGCTCAAAATTAACTCCAAAAGATTAAGTCTCAAGGATGCAAGAAATCAAAGAGTATTATTTGTTATGTGCAAATGCAAATAGTATGATACTACATGCTCCCCCACACTTAAACTCGACATTATCCTCAATTTTCAAAACCGAAAATTCTGAAATCTGACATAACATCAAATTAAACTCGAAATATGTACCAATGGGTAGGGAACTAGGCAAACATCCTAAACTAAAGTTATTCGCCTACGTCTTTTCTATAAAGTGTCAAAAGGGTACAGCGTTTAGATAAAAGGTTTGACTTTGATGGCCTCCGGACTGACTGACATGCAATCTGAAAATGTTCTGGAAAAATTCCGAAACTCAAATATCCAGGCCTATCGCTCCAACTTAACAAACTCCGAATTCATATTTTCTTTTAGCAAAGAAAGTTGAGTCTGTCCTCTTTAAAAGTTGGGGTCAACCACTCAAATCGGACTCCGTATGAAGTCTCGAGAGCTATTTTCGTGACAAGTGCGCAGTCAGAATTTTCTGACGAGAATTCATCAAAATTTTCATTATAGATATAGGACTTGTAAAATCTAAGATGAGAATGCAAGACATGATACGCAAAAATAAGAAAATTAAAAACAAAATAGATAGAGATACAAAACCGATGGGTTGCCTCCCATTTAGCGCTTAGCTTAATGTCCTCAGCCCGACTTGGCATTCCGTCAATTATTCCTCCATAGGGAGATAATCATGAATTTCTTGCACATCCATATCCACATAAGCAATGCTTTCATAATATGGCTTCAATCTATGTCCGTTCACCTTTAAATTTGTTCCATCTCTAAGACTAGAAATTTCAACTGCGCCATGAAAATAAACATTAGTAACAACATACGCTCCAATCCATCTGGACCTTAGCTTACCAAGAAATAGTTTAAGACGAAAATAAAATAAAAGAACTTTTTGACCCACAACAAAACTCTTTCGAGAAATCATCTTGTCATGGAAAAGTTTCGTCTTTTCCTTGTAAATACGAGAACTCTCGTAAGCATCATTACGTATCTCCTCTAGCTCGTTAAGTTGTAACTTCCGTTGTTTCCCCGCATTGTCATAATCCATGTTGCACATATTTATCGCCCAATAAGACTGTGTTCAAGTTCTACCGAAAGATGACAAGCTTTGCCATAAACCAACCGATATGGAGACATACCAATCGGTGTTTTGTACGCTGTTCTATACGCCCAAAGCGCATCGTTAAGCCTACAATTCCAATCTTTCCGTGTAGTGTTCACGGTTTTCTCAAGAATAGATCTAATATCACGGTTCGAGATCTCGGCTTGCCCACTATTTTGTGGGTGATACGGTGTACCAACCTTGTGTGTTATGTTGTATTTCTTCAGTAGAGCATGGAAGGATTTATGAATATATGAGCCTCCGTCACTGATAACCACTCTTGGTGTACCATGTCTAGAAAAAATATATTCCTTCACAACTCACAAACAACTTGAGAATCATTAGTAGGGATGGATTTAGCCTCCACCCATTCAAAAACATAATCCACAACAAGAAGTATATAAAATTTTCCATTAGAATTGACAAAAGGACCCATAAAATCAATTCCGCACATATCAAAGTGGCATTTGATTTCGAGCACCTAGATTGCCAGTTCGTTGACATCTATCACAAGATTTGCAAAAAATATATGCATCCTCAAATAGGGTAGGCCAATAAAATCCACTTTCAAGTACTTTGAAAGCGGTACGTTTAGAACCAAAGTGACCACCAGCATAAGTATGACAAAAAGTAAGAATAGATTGAAATTCAGAATTAGATACGCACCTGCGGATGATTTGATCAGAACCGTATTTCCACAAGTAGGGCTCATCCCACACATACTGCTTAGCTATTTTCTTAAGCTTAAGCTTTTGAAAATTAAACCATTGTACTAGGTACTTGTCTTGTAACCAAGTAGTTCACTATATCCGCGTACCAAGGTGTCGAATCTTCAATTGAGAAAAGTTGTTCATCTGGAAAACGATCTTGTAAAGGAAGTTCTTCTTCGCAAACAACAAGTCTACTTAGGTGATCCGCAACAATATTTTCAACACCTCTTTTATCCTTTATTTCATAATCAAATTCTTGCAAATAGTAGTATCCACCGTATAAGTCTTGGCTTAGCTTCTTTCTTCTTTAGTAAGTACCTAAGGGCCGCGTGATCGGAATACACATCACTTTTGTACCCACCAAATAGGATCTAAATTTTTCTAGTGCAAACACTATAGACAAAAATTCTTTCTCGGTGGTAGAATAGTTGATTTGTGCATATTTTAGGTTCCTAGATGCATAATAAATCACATGAGATATCTTGTATACTCTTTGACCCAAAACGGCTCCAACTGCATAGTCACTTGCATCACACATTGATTCAAATGGCAAACTCCAATCCGGTGACTTAATAATTGGTGCAGTTTTCAACAATTATTTCAATTTATCAAAGGCATCCTTGCACTCCTTGTTGAAGTAAAAAATAACCTCTTTTTGCAGTAATTTGCACATCGGCATTGAGATTTTCGAGAAATCCTTGATAAACCGCCTGTAAAAACCTGCATGACCAAGAAAAGAACGAATCTCCCTCACCGAAGTGGGATATTGTAAGTTTCTTAGTAAGTCTATCTTTGCTTTGTCAACTGCAAGCCCTCTAGAAGACAAAATGTGACCGAGAACTATGCCATGGTTTACCATAAAGTGACGTTTCTCCCAATTTAAAACAAGATTAGTGTCTACGCATCTTTTAAGCACTAGTTCAAGATTTTGTAAACAAAAATCAAATGAATCACCATAAACACTAAAATCGTCCATAAATACCTCAATGATGTGTTCCACATAGTCAGAAAATATACTGACCATACACCTCTGAAAAAGTGACAGGCGCATTGCAAAGACCAAACGGTATCCGTCTATTGGCAAACGTACCAAAAGGACAAGTGAAAGTAGTCTTATCTTGATCTTCTGGTGCAATAACAATCTGATTGTAGCCCGAATAGCCGTCCAAAAAGCAATAATGTGAATGTCCCTCTAACCTCTCTAACATCTGATCAATGAAAGGCAAAGGAAAGTGATCCTTTCGGGTTGCGGCATTAAGCTTTATGTAGTCTATGCACACTCTCCATCCTGTTTGAACTCTTGTAGGAACGAGTTTATCATCTTGATTTCTAACAACAGTGACACCTTCTTTCTTAGGTACCACCTGTACCGGGCTAACCCATTTGCTGTCAGAAATTGGGTAAATCACCCCCACACTTAGCAATTTGAGGATGTCTTTCTTCACGACCTCCATCATTGGGGGGTTATGCCTACGCTGAGCATCACGTACTGGCTTAAAATTATCTTCCATTAGGATTCTATGCATGCACATGGATGGACTAATGCTTTTGATGTCGGAAATTGTCCAACCAATGGCCGTTTTGTGTTCTTTCAGAACCCTAAGTAGACGTTCTTTTTGTATTGGAGTGAGGTTATTTGCAACAATCACCGGAAGTTCTTTTTTATCACCCAAGTACACGTACTTTAGGTGGTCTGGAAGTGTCTTCAATTATAGTTTCGGTGCCTGCACAATAGAAGGTACTGGAGCCTCATTAGTTACGGGTAAAGAAATATAAGAAATATTACCCGGTTTAGCTTCTTGTAGTGCTGTTAAGGCACCACACATCTCCACTAGCTCTTTGGCTAAGTCAACGTCCTGGTTCGGATGTCCGTGAACGTACAAATCAATGCTATTCCGTATCACAACTCTAAGTTCATCTTCATTATTCAAATCAAACATTTGTTGCGCTAACGAACCAATAACATCAATTGAGAAAGCTGAGTGAACATCACCAGGATAGCGCATGGTTTCAAAAATATTGAAACGTATTATCTCCTTATCAAATTCTATAGTGAGTGCACCACTATCAACATCAATCTTCGTCTTTGCAGTCTTCATAAAAGGTCTCCCAAGAAGTAACGAAATAGATGAACAATTATCTCCATTGTGTATATCCACAATATAAAAATCAACCGGAAAGATTAACTGATTCACTTGAACTAACACGTCCTCCACGACTCCCTTAGGATATATATTGGACTTGTTAGCCAATTGAATAGTAATCTTTGCCTCTTTTAAAGGTCCAAGATTCAAAGAATCATAAACATCGGCTGACATAACACTCATGGAAGCTCCCAAATCAAGCAAAGCACGCTCGAATCGTCGGTTACCAATGGTAACGGGAACTGTGAAGCTGCCAGGATCATCACACTTTGTAGGCATCTTTTTTAGTAACATAGTCGTAGCACTTTCACCCACCTGAATAATCTCGTTAGCAATCAACCTATCTTTCCTTGTACACAAGTCCTTCAAAACCTTGGGATACCTGGGTACGGTTCTGATGGCCTCAATAAATGGAGTGTTGATGTGTATCTTGCTGAAAATGTCCATGATATCCTTGTCTTGAGCTTGCTTCTTTGACTTGGAAAAACGACTAGGGAAAGGAGGTGGTATGGTAAAAGTGGGAACCGTGTCCTTAGGTTGGCCATTTGAGGTTGGCTTTTCCTTTGGTACGGTTTCCGCTTCTACTTCCTTTTCAGTATCGTCACTAACCTGTTTTTGTTGATGTGGCTCTTCAGTTTGTCTCCCACTTCTTAGAATTACTGCATTAACGTGCTCTCTTGGGTTCACAAAAGGTTGTGATGGCAATTTTGTTGAAGCTTATGCCTTTAACAAATTTACATCGGTTTCCATTTTCCCCATTTGTAATTGTAGATCTTTGACATCAACATCATTCTTTTTTTTGATATTGTAGGTTTTGTTGCAATATTGTATCTTGTTTCTGGGAAATACCTTATGTTTCTTGCATCATAACCTTGATCATATCCTCTAAATTAGAGCTTTGGTTTTGCTGTTGATGTTGTGGATGAAATTGTGATTGTTGAAAACCACCTTGTCGTCCGAAAACAGGTTTGGAAACAACAACTTGCTTGTTTGCATAACTAAAATTCGGATGATCTTTACAACCAGGATTATAAGTATTAGAGTAGGGATCATACCTTTGCCTCTGATTTGGAAATACATCGTTCACCTGTTCGGCCTCTTCTTCATAAGAAGGAATGAGCACGGCTGCCATTTGTTGCATCATCTTCTCGATATTACCCATTATATCCTCTAAGTGTGAAGAAGAACTAACTTCGTTGACCCTCCTAGCCATCGATGGGCCTCTTGTATTAAATTGCTGCCTGTTTGCAGCCATATTCTCGATCAGTTCTGTGGCTTCATCAATGGTTTTGTTGGTTAACGCACCACCACTAGCCGCATCTATGAGATTTCTCTCCGATTGAAGCATTCCATTATAAAAGTACTGCACTATGAGTTGCTCACTTATTTGGTGGTGTGGACATCTAGAAAACAACTTCTTGTACCTTTCCCAGTAATTGTAAAGAGTTTCACCAACAATTTGCTCAATTCCACTTATTGCTTTACGAATAGTTGCTGCTTTGGAAGCTGGAAAGTACTTTTCTAAAAACACTTTCTGCATATCAGTCCATGATGTAATACTTCCCTGTAAAACCATTCTTCCGCGGAATATGTCAAAGAAAATGGAAAAGTTGTAAGTAAAGCTTTGTCTTTGTCAGTTCCAGTTGGTTTCAAACTTGTCAACCTATATTGAAATAATATCAAGTGTTTATTCGGATCATCTCCAGGTAACCCTGTAAGCTTCGGTAACCAATCTATCAACTGAGATTTAAGTTCAATAGAATCATCTAAGTTGATGCAAAGCTTTTGTTGATCAAACGTTGGAGATGTTAGATCTTTGAGCGTCCTCCTTGGAGGAGGAGGTGGTGGAGGATCTATCTCGTCGTATGTATTAACCATCTCTTCTGTAGAGGGTTCTTGTTGCAAGTGATAACGTGTTTGTAGTACTGTTCCCTTGCGAGTTTGAATACCGCACCTCAAATAACCCCAATCTTTCGGTGCCAGAGATTAAGCACCTGAAAACAAAAATCTAGAAAATGAAATTGAAAACTAAAAAGAAATTCTAAAAACAAGATTCAAACTAATAAAAATAAAAACTAAAGCTACCGACTGCTCACCGGCAGCGGCGCCAAAATTTTGATGCGTGTCGTAAGTGCAATCAAATTAATAATCTTATTCCCACACAATTAACTGGTAATATAATGGAAGTAAGGATCGTTCCCACGAAGAGCAGTGAGTTTTAGTTGTCAAAGTGTCACAGAGGGGGGGGGGGGTTTAGATTGTGAACAAAATAAATAATCAAAGCAAATAAAATTGTATTGTAATCAATAAAGAGAGATATGATCGAGGAATCCGTCTTCGTATATAAACCGTCAATGAGTTATTATAGTTGCCTACTCGTCGTTAATCATAGATTATCACCAACTGCAGAATAATAGATAGATCAGTGCTATCCCCTAAATTCCTTATATCACTGGATACGGAAGTTCTCGCCTACCATATTCTATTCAACGAACCACCAAGTAGTATATCACTCAAGGTGTAATCCAATTGAATGCTTTATCTTTTGTGAATTTATAGGTTGATCCTATTAGTTAGACTCTTAGATCAAGGTCCACTTTTTAGTATTGTTTATACACACAATCGCTGCACAGAATCCCTCTGTAAGGTTTTGTGTTCTCTACTTGTGTACAAGTTATTTGACGATTACTTATCTCCTAACTTAATACTAGCAATAGATTAAATCAACAAATCAATTTAGTTGGCCACCTAAACAATCTATCAATCAATCATAAGTATTCAAATAGTATAAACAAACGATAATCATATGAAGAACTTCAAAGTAGATTAATATAATAACTCAAATCTTGTTTACAACTTAGAATTCATCCTCAATCAATAGGTGTTTGTCTACTCATGGATGTAGAAACATCCATGATATACATATGAGAAAAGTAAAGAGATAAAGTTACGATTGATAATCGTTCCGTATGATGTTTCTTCTCTCCAAACCCTAACAATTTCGTGACCTAATGATATGATATTCCTTCACATAACCTAATACCTTTTTATAGGTTTACATTGCTTGGCCTTCACGTATTTAGTTTGGTTTAGGAACCCGACCCAAAAATATGACCTAACGACTCCAAACGTGCCCTTATGCCTTCCAAAGTGTAAATACACGTTTCCTATTTGCTAAGTGCGTGAAACCAGTCCGCAAACTTCAAAATCCTGCAGAAATTTTCGGAATTAAGTCTGCGAACCCAGTCCTCGAACCTAGTTCGCGGACTTCACTGTCCTCGGTATTTGATAAAAACTGTTTTGGCCACAACTTCTTCATCCGAACTCGGAATGACCTCATTATTTTTTCATTTTTTTTATATTTAAATTCTATTCAAGATGGTGATGAGAAATCCTTAATTTGAATGAGTTAAGATCGGTCTTTGGCCTGAGTCTTGATTTTGCTCATTTTCGTCACACTTCTTTCACTTCTCTTCGACTTTGGCACTTGGATACTTGGAATACTTCTCTTCTTATATCTTTTCAGCACTTTTTAGCTCCTTTTTGGATGATTCACCTAATTGAGACAAATAAGAGAAAACAAGAGTAATAATACCAAAATATGCAAGAATAATAGCTAAAGCAAGTATGGAATGGACACTAAAATCATATGAATTATGCACTTATCAGAAGGAAATACCTGTGAAAATGAAGCAAGGCTTCTAAACCTTAATTCCGACTGGGAAAACCTTCGTATGGCAGATAAAGAAACATTTGATGAGTTTAATCACAAAATGTCTGAAATTTTTAATGCATCTTTTGCATTGGGTAAGACTATTCCTGAAAAGGACATTGTGATGAGAATTCTCAGATCATTGACATCTAGATACGACTCTTAGAAGCATGCCATCATTGAGGGAAACAACCTTGATACTCTTTCCAGAAATACTCTTGTTGGAAAGCTTAAAATTTTCGATCTCGAACTTAAACAAAGAGATAAAAGTCAAGTGTTTAGCAACCATGTTGCTACATCTGATAAAAGGTCTCGTCGTCCTAAATTGATTGATGAAAGGGATGGGAATTGCTTTATTTCTACTCTGTCACTGTTTATACAACAGCTTAAGAAAATTCTTAGACAAAGTAAAAGAAAGTCTCAAAAGAGAGATCAATCAATCAATAAAAAGGATAACAAAGTTTAAAGTAACTGTGCTAGAAAAAATAGTTTCAAGTGCTATAAAAGTGTCAATGATACTCCTAAAGATCCTGACACAGAGGTTTGTGAGTTAACTAAAGCATGGATGGCTACTCGTGACTATTGTCCCGAGAATGAATGTGATAACCCGAATCAATAACAATAGTCCGACAGACCCTATTATCAGTAATTCAAGGTTTTCACTACATGAACGTAGATTCACATAGCTCACACTAGCTCAGAAAAATATTTGTTTTAAATAAAATAGAAAAGAAAGAATTTTTATCACATTAACAAGTTGTGAAATAGACTAACACATTCCACTAATGAAAGAATTATGTATTAACAAAGTTTCAACAAGAAAACTTATGAAGAGAATAATATTTAACAATGTGATAATCTTGTTGAAAATAAAGGAAAAAAAATTCATCAGAAAACTTCATCAAGGAAGGGGTCCCACTTCTTCCCAGATACTGCAGCGGAAACTCAAGAAAACTCCAAGATTAATCACTTACTTACTCAGCTACCTGAAACTAAAAATCAACACAAGGTCAGAGCTTTGTGAATTTCAAGTTCACTCTTAGTCAATCAGTTTAACCGTTGAATATAACAACATCAATGAATCATGTAAAAATAATTACACTAGCTATGAAACAACATCGTATATGTTAATAAGGTTCACCAGTTCGCAACCTTCCACAAAGATCAAGTTCAGTAGCTTGAAACATTTATTTACCATGTAACTCTTTAAAACCACATACGCATAAAACAACAAAATACATAAGAACATCCCACGTAGACACAACATACCATTGCTCACCACGACGCACAAGCTATCTACAATACATAGTTGTGGCCCCTGATCTCGGCAAACAACAAAATCACACCACAGCCCACCGTGGAAGACATTCTATTTTCAATATAAATGTGGTCCTGATCTTGGCAACTAACAAACATACAAGTCACCACTGCGCACCGGAATCACATACATGTAGCCCTGATCTCGACAAATAACAAAACATACAAGTAACCATTGCCCACCGGACTCACATGTAGCCCTGATCTCGTCCATCGTAACATACTGGAAACATCCAAGCACACAACACATACCAAGAATGAATATAATAAAGCGAAACAAGCAAAGCAACACAAGCAAAGCAAACTGTACTGTCTAACTGTTCCTAACAACAACTGACGTTTCGCTTACCTCATCGTCGCAAAATTTTTACAGGAACCTCAAAAGGACCTAGAGTGAAACATATAAAAAATTCAGTGAATTCTAATGGTCGAGTTTTGAGATACCAAGACTTATTTAAGTCTACCTTAGGGTGAAAATTTGTAGAGGAAGTCAACATTTCGAGGGAAAATGGGGTACCTATCCATGTCCGATCCTTATGAAATTTCTACAGGATGTTTACAAGATTACAAATAACTGTATATTAAAAACCGAGCATAATCTAACGGTTGGACAATCCATACAAGAGATAAATCAGTACTACTCGACATCAAAATTCTGCAAAAACGCAGTTAATAAAATCAATTGACTCAAGGTCTTAACAATGTCCGATCATCCCAAAAATTTAACCGAAGGTATATAACACAAAGAAGTACAAAATATAAAAAATTCAGCATAAACCAACGGTTGGAAATTAATATATAAGCAAAAAAACTTATGCAATTCATGTACAATTTAGGGTTCCGAAAATGGGTTGATTTATTGTTCACCCTAAGAACAATTTTGAACTACCAACACAAATAGGAAGATTAAATAAACACAATCAAACTGATAAAGAAAGAACAAACTTGCCTCTAAGTGGAGAAAAGAGACGAATCAAACCAACGGGAGAAAAAAATCAGAAATCAATCCATCCCTAGCTCCTTCTTCTTTCGCACGGCGGGTTTTCTTTTGTTTTTGTTTTTTTCTCAATTTTATGATCCCTAACGTATTATGCAAAGCTAGGTTTATCTCTTTTGTTAACATCCTAGTTTGACAACTTATAAGCAAACCCTTCCCAAATGATAAGGGGAAAACCCATCTATCACAAAAAGGATGGACGTGAGTTATCTTACACTTCCAACACACACTTACCAAGTAGGAAATTAAACTATAATTCATGATTATTAGTTAGGGGTATTACAATGAAATCTATGAATGTTCTCTTAACCTCTTTGCTGACAATAACATTTGCCCTCCTAATACTCCTGACTATTCCATGATAAATAATCATAGCTCTCCTGAAGTGTTTGAATTGGAAAAGGAAACTCTGTTTAAAAGGATTGAAGATCTGGAATGTCAACGACTTTATTCAAGACTGGAGGTTGTCAAACGCAATTGTGATTCTTATAAAATATGTCAGGCCTCTTTGATTGAGTCTGTTAAACATAATCAGCAAACATCTCCTGACCCTGTATCATTCTCAAGTCACTTTGACAAAAAGGATGATATGGAAAAACACAAGAACTTGCCAAGCTCGTTGGTCACCTTGTGTGATGATCATGATCATCTTAAAGATATTAGCACTAGCGATCGAAAGCAGTTCTCCTCTACTAAATGCTTGTAAAGGAGGAAAAAGAAATCTTCTAGGACACCCTCATTGTTTTCAAAAAGGATTTCCAAAGCACTGCATAGTTTGCAAAAAACAACAATCAAGGTGTTCAAAACTATGCTAAAAAGGGGAAAGAATGATGTGCGTAACTTTTATTTCCTAAAAACAAAACAGAAACAAGGAACCACAAATACTTCATCCCCTCATAAGAAATCTCCCAGTCCTGCATTGGATTGGAACGATCACCTTCTGTAACTTTTGTTACAATGATTCATGTGTATCTCTCTTAAGACAAGAATCATATTTTTAAGAGGGTTGTGATGAATGTCTTGTGCCTTTTAAGGTTGCTTCTTTTTTTTTCCTCTCTTTTCAAAACCGTTTTTGCTTATGAACGGGTCCTTCCTAAGACTTCTTCTGGGGATAACGAAATTCTGTTAGGGTTTTGGTCAAGGGTCTTTGTTGAAAATTCATTCCTATCTTCATCTCTTTTAAAAGATGAAGATTACTCCTCAGTATGAACATTTCATTTATCTCTTTTATCATGTCCTCTTCAAGTCTTTCTATCAAGGAAAGTAATGTTTGGACTGTTCTTTTTCCCTCTAAGAAAATTCGCTTTGATTCTTCTGACAATGAGATGTGCTCTGACAAACGGGATTCCACCCAAGATGGGAACTCCTATGTGTCTCTTTTTGACAAGCTCTTTTTAACCATGAATCTTGTCTTGGAACAAATCCGTGCTTTGAAAAGTGATCTTGAAGCTTCTTCCAAGAGACTTGAAGAAAAAATGGATAATCTTGAATCCAGGATTGATCTGATCGAAGATGAGCTTGAGGAATATAGGGAATATGAGAAGAGTATTCAAAGTAAGTGAAATGCTTTATATGAGTTTTAGCTTTCCTAGTAAATCTTATTTTTTCTTGTTTTATTTAGAAGAATAACTAGAGTTTGGAATAGCAATTATTGTGATTACACATAGCTATGTCCAACGTTTTCATCTTCATGTTTTTAGATTTATTGGTTTAAATTCTAAAATTGTTTGGAAGATGATTTTTGCAGTATTAATCTTTATGGTTTTATATATTGCAATTTTTTATGGGATATGTGTGTTTGCGTCCGTGAACTATGATTGTCCCATACATTGTCGAAGTAAAGTCCTTTATATGTCAATATGCATGTGTTGATAAAAGAAGGAATGAACTTTTGACAAATACAAAAGTTAAGCGTATTATGTCAATTATTGATGGAAGATAGGTTAAAATATTTTTTTTACAAGGATTATGTCTATTGTATGTCATCGTGCGAATAGTGATGGAAAATAGAATGAGTCCTTGCTTATTTCACGGTATTAGGTCAATCTCCGATCCACAATTTTTGTGTATATACTGTGTTGTTCCATAAGATGTCTTATGTTGAGCTTTATCAACATAGTTGATTATTTTCTTATGATTAGCTTAATTGTTGCTCCGTGAGGTACTTTATGTCGAGCATGGCCAATTAAATTGATTACTTTTTGTGGTTAATTTGGTTGTGTATTCCAATTAGATTAATTATGGATTCTCTTGTGATTAATCTAACTGAGTATTTTTGAGTCTCCATAAGTTCACTTGTGTTGAGCATTTATGATTAAATTAATCATGAGTTCTCTTGTGATTAATTTAATTGAGTTTTTGGATTCAAATTCATATTTGTATATGATTTGTTATGTCCAAAGAAATCCTTTTTTTCCTTTGAAATTAAGGTCGCTCTTGTTGTTCTTTCGGAAGACATTTTATGGGGGAGAGTTCTTAATTGAACTTGTGCTTAATTGCCAAATCTTTGTGGGGAGTGCGGTTGTGGAATATTATAGGGGATCTTGTATCTTTAAACTCCTTGATGAATGCATTTAGATTCGGCTTTATGATTGCATCCAAACAAGATGATATATGCTTACTTTTGGTCATGAAACACCTCTTTCGGAAATTTCATTAGGATCCCGTTCTTGTACCTTTGCCAATTTTATTGACAAAAATGGGGAGAATTAATATGTAGTTCACACTACAAATACATATGATTTTCGGATCATTATGTAAGGGGGAGTGGTTTCCATGTGAGATGGACTATTGACTAAGGGGGAGTAATACATATCACCATAGTATTATTGTCAAAGTTGTGATACAATTAAACTTTGATATTGTATAATGATACTATGATATTGTATAACAATGATCGAGAATTATGTTTTCTCAGTGTTATAGCTACGAATTTTCAACAATGATGATGCTGAACTTACAACCTTTGGGATCATTGAAGCACTTGGAAGTGACGAAGATTTCGAGTAATGTTGAAGATTAGACATGTGGAATAGGATCTACTAAAGTTTCTTTATCTTTTTTGTATTCCATATGTATTGATAGTTTTGTCACTAAAATTAACAAAGGGGGAGATTGTTAGAGCATTTCTCGGTCGAAATCGCATGCGTTGCTATCTCAAGCATGTTTGTCAATGTTAGTGATCAAAACTATAAGTCTTGATTTCTAGTCTACTATAGCTAAGTCTCAGACTAGGATAGAAAGTGTAGTTGAGCTCAAGAACTCCATGGCGGATCATCATACAAGACGAAGAACTACTCAAGGAACTGGTGGAACTTCATCGATAAAAAGTTATGTGGAGACTTGAACTTATCTATCACTCAAAAGTCTATCTACTCTATCTCCTATCTTGAGACAAAAGTCGTTTTGCTATATAGACTTTGATTATACACATTTGGTATTTCGAGCCGAGTTTATCTCGTCTATCTATTTCTCGAAATATGTGTTGGTAAGCTTTCGCTTTAACCAAGTTCATCTTTACTTAGTGACGAAAGTCATGTCATGTTTCAATCACTTTGAAAATTTCTCTGACGAAAAATGGTTTGTGAATAACAACTATATAATGTCCTCTGAAAATGTTTCAATGATTGAAATGGACATGGTTTTGAAAATCGTACGAGTCACGAGTTGACTCGTACGAGTCGAGTCAAATATTTTCAGTTCGCTTTAACTCGTTTACTTGAAACGAATCTTCACTGAATCGTGGAGATTCTTTTTTTATGCGATTTTTAACTTTTTTTTTCTTTTGACTTTTATTATGTGGTGGGAAGAAAGGGAAAAAGGTGATATATAAAATAAGAAGTGAAGTGGAGGATCGAACCTCACACCACCTGAACGCTCATAGGTCAACTAACCACTGTACTACGCTGGTTGTTTTGATAAATATTGAAACTGCTTAGATTTTATAAGATATTAACGCAACAAATATTCAAAATGGTTGTGACTTTTGTCTAATTTTTCCCATAAATAATATTATTTATAGGCAAACATACGATTGAAAAATAAACCATGAATCTACGATTCACGATTCAACATACGATTCAATTCTTAAAAATCAAAAAGCGATTCACGTTTCGATTCACGATTTAAAAACCTTGGAAATGAGAGTTTAGATTATATAACCAATGATGGATACAATCATTGTTGTGGAAACACATATATGTATAAGTCCTTATTCCTTGAACCGAAGTTTGCGAACTTTGTTGATCAAAAGAACTGGAACAAGAGCCGTGAATTAAGTCCGCGAACTGGCGGAAGTTCTCGACCCGAGAAAATCTGCTGGAGTTTGAGAACTCCTTCCGGGAACTTATGTCCGCGAACCCAGTCCGCGAACCCAGTCCGCGAACTTGAGTTAGGTTATATCTAAAGACGATTGTTTGTGAACTCATGTTTATATAAACTAAGGAATGCTAATTTCAAACCGTGGCTATAAAGTTCATGAACCGATTCGAGTGAATCAAATCGTTTTTGCTTCGATCGTGTCTTGTGTAATTACATAAGATTTCCTTGCAATTGAACAACTCTCTAACTAGTTCATTTGAGTCACTTGAACTAGTTATGGTGAAGAAGAATATGGTTGATATGAAAATGCTCATATGGCTAACCATTTGGTTAACTATTGTTGAACCAACAAATGTACATGTTTGGGTACGGGTACACAAACCTAGAAATGTGCATTTCATTTGTGTGTAATGATAGACACATTTTTGTGTCCGATTTGTCTCGATTCTATATATTGTTAGGGCTCATTTTTGTACTTATTAAGGTGTTTTATTTATTTGTAGTTATTTTTGGCCAATAAACATTTTTTGAAAAAATTGGCTCGAAAAGTTGTCGGAAAGCACCCGGAGGACATTTGCTATTCGGACACTCACTTTGGATAAGGGGTAACCTAATTACTAAGGGGTATCCCATTTACAGGCAGTTGCTAATCGCACCCCTACCCTGGATAAGGGGCAACCATCTTCAACATTTCAAAAACCAGGTTTTAGCGGGAAAATAGGTGCAGTGAAGAATAGTTTTGGCAATCGTTATTTGGAGGAGTTTGAGGTCGATTAAACCTCTGATTTTCATAGGATAGACTCCTTATGGGTCTAGGAATCTGATATGGGTGTTTAAATCGATTAGACTGGGCTCATTCGACGGATTTTTCTCACAACAGAAAATATGGAAAGTCACGTGTGTGACCTGTTTTAGGGAATTTTAGAGAGATTAAAGTGTAAACCTTCCCAAAGATTTGTATCTATCTAAGGAAGAGTTTAGAATAAAAAGGAAAGCTCAGAAACGCGTAGAAATCTAAAACAAGAAATTGCCGCAACTTGGCCGTGAAGAGAAGGAAAGAGATTTTGGAAGATTTGGGAGAGATTTAATCGGTATTTTTGATATAAATAGATGTCTTGGGTCATATAGAAGAGGTGTCGAGAGTTTGGGAACCTAAGGAGAGCCAGAGAAGAAGAAATCAGAGCTTTACCAAACTCTGTTTCTGCTGCTGCTGAAGAGAAGAACGCGAAGAACATTGACGCACGGAAACAGTCGCAGAACAGTGTCGTTGTTTAACAGCTGAAGAACATTAAGCTGTGCAGGGTCGTATTCTAGGGTCTTAAAATCAGCGACAAAGCAACAGTTTTTTTCTGTAACAGTTCCATTGTAACAGCTGTTTTGCAACACCAATACACTGTTGCAAACAGTCTGTGTTATTACTTTTCACTCTTTTAATCATCTTTTGAGCAACAAACACATATTTTGAGATCATGATTAATATGAGGAGCTAAACCCCATTGCTGAGGCGATAGAGGAAGCTATTTTTCCAACAAAAAGTGGTATATTCTATTTTATCTTTTTATTTGCAATAATTATATGATTATTTGCCTTGAACTATTATTGAATATGATTTTTATTTGAGTGATTGTGATCTATTTTGATGGAGTATGCTTAGTTTTAAGACTTTTGATGCTTCATACTTGGTATTTACAATTATTACTTTTGAAAATCTACTTGTTGCAATATTTTAGAATCAAATTAAACAAGAAAATTGCATAAATATAAGTATTGGTTTAATCACTTTGAACTTGGAAAATAGTGGAATCTTAGCCTCAGTGTTTCTTTTAGTATTGATATCATCTTTGATTGAGTTTGCTATAATTTTTAGTGAGTTTTCTATTTTAATATTAGAATTTAAGTCTAATTAATATCCTTCACAAGTCTGAGAATCGAACCACTTTTACCACTATCTACAAATCCATCAATTTTTGGCGCCGCCGACGCGGACTTGTTTTTAGGGTTTTAGATTTTTTTATTTTATTTTTTATTATTATTTTTCTTTTTTTATGTTTTTGGGTATTTATCTTGTGTCTACAGGTTCTGGATCATAAAGAAAATTGAGCCAAGGAGTTTGGTGATTTCATAAAGACTTGGAGCTAAAGATTAAAGCAAAAAGAACAGAAAAGAAGACAATTTTATTTTAGACAATTTTAGTTTAGGGTTTGTTTATTTTATTTAAAAAAAAAACTGTATTAGGGTTTATTATTTTTGTAATTTTTCTTTATTTTTTTGGACTTTTGGACTTTGGGACATTATTTTTTTATTACCCTACGGAAGGGTACTTTAAATATAAACTGTTTGCAGAGAAGGAGGACAATTACGATATTGTCTCTGCACCTTGGGTTCGTACACTAGACATCGGAGTCAGTGGCCCGAGTCGACTACAACCGATTCATCCCCCGTCTGGAACGGGAGGTAAGATTCTAAACACTCGCGAATCCCCTGTCAGCGAGTTACTGGACTCCTTCGTATGCATATATGTTGAGGACTGAATACGGACATTTATTTTTCTAGTAAAGGGCAAGGCCTGGCCATACAAGATAAGGGTTCGGATTTCATCACCGTTCTCTTCTTGCCCGCTTTAGGAACACGTAACCTACGCGAACCTAAGCCTAAAATTTTGACTAGAACGAGACCGATAGGGTAACGAGCTTAACAGGAAAGTCATTCGAAAAATATTGGTTACTCTTTTAAGCATACTTCGAAGTTCTTGACGGTTTCTGTAAGTTGAATGCGTGACTGCGCCGCCTTGTAATACCGGTGAGGCCTTGGGTATCAAAGCTCCACCGAGCTTCCCTCGCCTCTATTCAACTTACGTTAACTCGGATTGATTCCAGAGGGGTTTGCTTAAATTGTAACGAATTCCCGTTCGAAGGATTAGAAGCTGGTCTAGAAACAATCTAAGTGGAGCCATCATGCTTTTTGTTTGCTAGAAATCAATAGGTTTGATTTGGTTGAGTCGGCCTTGATCTGTGTTTGCTTACCCTTCCAATTTAGAAAATTCTATTGTATGCCTGAACGTAAAAGAGACGCACTAGGTAGATTTGTTAAAGAGAAACCTAGTAGTTCGAAGCGTCTCGATTACCTTAATCTAGAAAGTCCGGCTTTTGAAGAGTCTGTTTTTGAACGTTCTTTGACTGAGGAGAGAATCCTGTTGCTCCGATAGCGCCAGAAATGGCAACTTTGAAAGCTTTGTTGAATCCAACTAGGACTACCCGTCCTTCGTGTATTAAGTTAGCTGAAACGGAGGCACCCTATGAACTGAAACCTGGGACCTTACAGATGCTCCCAATCTTTTTAGGGAAAGAAAATGAAAACCCTTATTACCATGTTAGGGATTTTGAGGAAATTTGTAGTACTCTAAGAATTAGAGGCTTAGATGATGATGCTTTGAAACTTAGGTTATTCCCATTTTCCCTGAAAGATAAGGCCAAGTCGTGGCTGTATAGTTTGGACTCCGAGTCAATTGAGACATATGAACAACTTACATCTGCCTTTTTCAATAAGTTTTTCCCTAGGCACAAAACATCGTCTATTAGGACGCAAATATGCACATTTTCACAACAAGAGGGAGAATCTTTATATAGGTATTTGGAAAGGTTCAATGATTTATTATCCCAGTGTCCTCATCATGGTTTAGAAAAGGTTAGGCTAGTTCAGATCCTTTATGAGGGTTTAGATTATTCCACAACGACCATGGTTGAGTCTCTATGCACTGGTGGATTTGAAAACCAAACTGTTGATGCGGCGATGGAATTTTTTAATGAAATCGCCGAAAAAACCCAGCAATGGGAAAATAGTAGGGCACCCCAGAAAACAATTCTTTTAAGTAGAGGAAACGTTAATAGGGTAGAAGGAGGCTATGAATCAGATGCCAAAATTGCTGCTATAGCAAAAATTAGAAGCCTTAGAAGTGGGCCAGACTAGTGGTAGAGTGGAGCCTTTTTGGGAAGGCCAGAATATTGAAGAGCAGGCCAATGCTCTTTATAATAACACTAGATTTGATAACCGTCAAAAGATTGACCCATATTCAGAAACCTATAATCCTGGTTGGAGAAACCATCCGAACCTTTCGTGGTCTAAGGGCCAAAGTCAAGGTCAGTTTAGTAATTCTAATGCTCCCCCAGGTTTTGGCTATACTAAGAATCCTTCAGGACTAGCTCAGTTTCAGAATCAGTCAGATAAGAAAATCCTAAGTTTAGAGGAATCTCTCGCCTTGTTAACTCAGCAAACTGCAAAATTCCAGTTATCCGTAGAACAGAGTCTACAAGCTAGTAACAGGATAGGACAAGAAAATAGTCAGGCTATTTCCGAGTTAAAAACCCAGGTTGGTCTGATAAGTGATTCTTTGAGAGAAAAAGGTAAGTTTCCTAGTCAAACACAACCCAACCCTAGAGGAGTTCATGAATTAGGTGCAAAACCATCGAATCAATTGAATGTGTTAGAACCCTTAGAAGTGGTAGAGTTGTAGACAATAAGGTAACCATGCCCGATAGTGAACATACTGTAGTTCACCCCTCAGGATCTCACCTCTCAGGACCAGTAGCTGAAGAGACTGATAAAGTTTCTGATGATGTGAATTCGGTTCCTGAAAGGTCTGATTTTAGGCCTAGAGCCCCATTTCCTCAGCTATTAGTACCAACAAAGAAGGAATCGAACTTTAATGACATAGTGGAGGTTTTTAAGCAAGTTACCATAAACCTTCCCTTATTAGATGCAATTAGGCAAATTCCTGCTTATGCCAAGTTCCTTAAGGATATGTGTACGCGAAAGCGAAAACTTAGCGTCCATAAGAAAGCCTTTTTAGCTAGTCACGTAAGTTCAATCATTCAGAACACCACAACTCCAAAGTACAAAGACCCAGGTTCTCCTACCATTGCTTGCACAATAGGTAACTTCCGGGTAGAAAAAGCTTTACTTGACTTAGGAGCCAGTGTGAACTTACTGCCATTCCATGTATACTTACAGCTAGGACTTGGTGAAATGAAACCTACTCAGATGACACTGCAGTTAGCTGATAGGTCTGTTAAAATCCCTCGAGGTGTTATCGAGGATGTTCTTATTGAGGTCGACAAGTTTTTATATCCAGTGGATTTCGTGGTCCTAGATACCCAACCTGTCCCTGACCCAGAGAACCAGATACCTGTGATTTTAGGTCGCCCATTTTTAGCTACGTCTAAATGCGATCATTAACTGTCGAAATGGTGTGATGAGTTTATCTTTTGGTAATATGACTATGGAGATGAACATTTTTAATGTCAGTAAGCAACCTCATGAGCTAGATGACACATGTGTTGAGGAGGTGAACATGATAGAAGCCTTAGTTCAGGAGTCATTACCAAACATCTTGTCTGAAGACCCATTAGAAAGTTGTCTATCCCATTTTGGTTTAGATTTTGACGACGATAGCACTATTGAACAGGTGAATGCTCTATTAGATTCTACCCCTGTGTTAGACACTGATAGATGGAAAGCTAGGTTCGAACCGTTACCAGTTTCTGAGACTACCCTAATTCCTTCTTTAGAAGAGCCCCAAAGTTGGACCTTAAACCACTACCCGATACTCTAAAGTATGTGTTTTTAGGCCCATCTGAGACTTTACCTGTGATTGTAGCTTCCAATTTGGATAGTGATCAGGAAAGTAGGCTAGTAAATGTACTTCAAGACAATAAGGAAGCTTTAGGGTGGACTATAACATTAAGGGTATAAGTCCTACTGTGTGTATGCATCAGATTCATTTAGAGGAAGACTCCAAACCTTCTAGGGAGATGCAACGTCGACTGAACCCTAACATGAAAGAGGTAGTTCGAAAAGAGGTGCTTAAGTTGTTAGATGCGGGTATTATTTACCCAATTTCAGACAGTAAGTGGGTCAGCCCTGTTCAGGTTGTCCCCAAGAAATCAGGTATCACTGTAGTCCAGAATGATAATAATGAATTAATCCCAACCCGAGTGACCACGGGATGGCGTGTGTGTATTGACTATAGGAAATTGAACAAGGTCACAAGGAAGGATCACTTTCCCCTTCCTTTTATCGACCAAATGCTAGAGCGATTAGCTGGACATAGTCACTATTGCTTCTTAGATGGCTACTCCGGTTATAATCAGATCGTTATTGCCCCAGAAGACCAAGAGAAAACCACTTTTACCTGTCCCTTTGGTACCTTTGCGTATAGACGCATGCCTTTCGGGCTATGTAATGCCCCTGCAACTTTTCAGCGTTGTATGATGAGCATATTTTCTGATATGGTAGAACGGTTCTTAGAGGTCTTTATGGATGATTTTTCAGTGTTTGGTTCATCTTTCGATGAGTGCTTGCATCATTTGACATTAGTGTTGACTAGGTGTAAGGAAAAAAATTTAGTGCTTAATTGGGAAAAATGCCATTTCATGGTTAAATCAGGAATTGTTAGGGCACATCGTCTCTTCAAAGGGTATAGAGGTAGACAAAGCCAAAGTTGACCTTATTAAGACTTTACAGGTCCCAAAAACCGTAAAAGATATTAGGTCATTCCTAGGGCATGCAGGTTTTTACCGTCGATTCATTAAGGATTTTAGCTTGATTTCTAGACCTCTTTGCAATTTGCTTGCAAAAGATGTTAAGTTTGTCTTTGATGATGCTTGTTTAGAGGCTTTTGAGAAGCTTAAAACTTTACTCACTACTGCCCCGATAGTCCAGGCACCTAACTGGAACCTACCCTTTGAGATTATGTGTGATTCTTCAGATTATGCTATAGGCGTCGTTTTAGGACAACGAGAAAACAAATTACTTCATGTGATTTATTATGCTAGCAAAACTCTGAATGATGCCCAAATGAACTACACAACTACCGAGAAGGAACTTTTAGCCATCGTGTTTGCCTTGGATAAGTTTAGGTCCTACCTATTAGGTTCTAAGATCATAATCTATACAGATCATGCTGCTTTGAAATACCTTTTATCTAAGAAGGATACCAAACCTAGATTGATTAGATGGATCCTATTGTTACAGGAATTTTCCCCAGACATTAGAGACAAAAAGGGTGCAGAAAATGTAGTAGCAGACACTTGTCTAGGCTAGTTGTTAGTTCCCCTAGTGATTCCCTTCCTATAAGGGATAGCTTTCCTGATGAACAATTGTTCTCTGTTTCCCAATCACCTTGGTATGCAAATATAGTGAATTATCTTGTTACTGGTCGAACCCCTCAACATTGGGGTAAGCAAGATCGTTCTAGGTTTTTAGCCGAGGTTAAGCATTTCTTTTGGGACGATCCTTATCTGTTTAAGTATTGTCCGGACCAGATTATTAGGAGATGTGTATCTGAGAGTGACCAGTCTAGTATTATCTCCTTTTGTCATGAACATGCATGTGGGGGTCATTTTAGTGCTAAGAAGACTGCTGCTAAGATTTTGCAGTGTGGATTTTACTGGCCTTCGTTGTTTAAAGATTCCCATAGTCATTGTGTTTCTTGTGAGCGTTGCCAGAAGTTAGGAACCATTTCCCGTAGAAATATGATGCCTTTGAACCCTATTTTAGTGATTGAGGTCTTTGATGTGTGGGGCATTGATTTTATGGGTCCATTTCCTATTTCGTTTGGTTATCTTTACATACTTGTCGCTGTAGACTATGTGTCTAAGTGGGTTGAGGCGGTTCCGTGTAAACGAATGACCACAGGGTCGTAGTCCAGTTTTTGAAAGAGAATATACTTACACGTTTTGGTACGCCGCGAGCTATAATTAGTGATGGAGGTTCACACTTTTAATAGACCGTTTCTCTTTTAATGAAACAATACGGTATTACCCATAAAGTAGCAACCCCATATCACCCTCAGACTAGTGGTCAGGTAGAGGTTTCCAATAGGGAAATTAAACGTATTCTAGAGAAAACAGTTAATCCAAATAGGAAAGACTGGTCGTCGAGGCTTACTGATGCCTTATGGGCTTACCGTACTGCGTTTAAGACACCCATTGGAATGTCACCTTATCGTTTAGTGTTTGGCAAGGCATGTCACCTGCCTGTTGAGTTAGAGCATCGAGCCTATTGGGCTATTAAGAACTTAAACTTTTCACTTGACAAGGCAGGAGCTCAAAGAAAGCTCCAGCTCAATGAGTTGGACGAGATTCGTAGAGATGCATACGATAGTGCTAAGGAGTATAAGAACAAAATGAAACTTGTGCATGATAGGAATATTTTACGAAAGTCATTTTCTCCAGGTCAAAAAGTTCTTCTGTATGACACTCGTTTGCATCTATTCCCCGGGAAGTTGCGCTCTCGGTGGACCGGTCCTTTTGTGGTCCGTACTGTTTTTCCTCATGGCGCTGTTGAGATTGAGACACCAGATGGTAGTAGTTCTTCGAAGGTTAACGGTCAGCGATTGAAGCCCTTTTTAGAGCCTTTTCCTACAGGTGATGTTGAGGAGGTCCCTCTGGAGGACCCTGTTTACCTTGATTGACCATCGAGGCGATTTTGTATGTTGTATAATATTTTTGTAGGTTTTTGGTTACACTTCACCCAGGTACTATCTTTCCGACTTCTCTCTTTACTATTTCCTCATGTTACTTATATTTTTGGTACTGTTCTTTGATTAGAAACATTGAGGACAATGTTAGATTTAAGTTTGGGGATGGGGTAGAACTTTTTGTTACCTTTTCGTTGCAATAAATAAACTCCAGAGCCTAGAAATTTATCTCTATTAAGGATGGCACTAACCAATCTAAGTGGATGGAATCATTTTGGTTGTAGGAGTTGAGGAACCAATCTGACTAGATGGAAACATCTAAAGAGTCTATTCATAAAAGCACAAAGCTCGGGTGTTAGAAATAACATGATAGTTTCACCATATCTCGTTGAGTCCTTTTCAATTCTGTTTTTATTTTGTTTTGTTTTTAAACTATGTTTCTCTAAGTGATTAGGTGGGGCTTACGATTCAAGTTGTTACCAATGCTAGGGTGAATTAGAGTGATTGAGATACAAAAAAAAAAAGAGACCAGACCATGAGACCAACGAGAATAAATTCAATAAATTCGACCACTGGAACCCTTGTATATTACAGTTGTGTTGACCTAGAGTTAGGATTATCGACTACTGGTACCCTTGTATATGCCAGTGTGTTGATATTAGTCAGACCGGTATCTAAGTCCATTAGGATAGGTTCATTTTGGCGGAGGCCTTCAGGCAGATATGAGAAACACCGTTCACCTAGTAAACATCAAAACCATCTATGTTTTTCTATATCCATCTTCTTGATCTATCCATGTGATTAGTTTTGACTCCGGATATTGATGTCCATAGTGCGACTATATGAGTAGAGCTCTGTCACTTCATATAAATTTTATTATGCTTGAGTGCAAACTCGTGTACAAGAATTGGAATTTCGCATCAGGGTACTTCATCCTGTAGTCAATAAGTATGCCAACCAAGGAGATTCTTTAGTGCCTTCCAAGGTTCTGTGTAGATAGCTAGGGTCTGGAGTATAAAGGTTTTGTGGGTATACCTCTGGTAAGCCCTCCGGAGACAACACTCCTCCACTAGGGACATCTAGGGGTTTAAAGGCTTATTGCATACGCTAAATGCAATCGACGATGCCTGTGACAGTGAGTTAGGATTTTATTTCTATTTTATTTTTGCTCGAGGACTAGCAAATAATAGGTTTGGGGGTATGTGATAGACACATTTTTGTGTCCGATTTATCTCGATTCTATATATTGTTA
The DNA here is from genome assembly GCF_003573695.1 of Papaver somniferum. Lineage (NCBI taxonomy): Eukaryota > Viridiplantae > Streptophyta > Magnoliopsida > Ranunculales > Papaveraceae > Papaver > Papaver somniferum. Next base: position 199,538,285 of record NC_039359.1, read on the forward strand.
TGGCTCATTTTGTACTTATTATGGTGTTTTATTTATTTGTAGGTATTTTTGGCCAATAAACATTTTTGGAAAAAATTGGCTCGGAAAGTTGTCGGAAAGCACCCGGAGGACATTTGCTATTCGGACTCTCACTTTGGATAAAGGGTAACCTAATTACTAGGGGCATCCCATTTCCAGACAGTTGCTAATCGCACCTCTACCCTAGATAAGGGGCAACCATCTTCAACATTTCAAAAACCAGGTTTTGGCGGAAAAATAGGTGCAGTGAAGAACAGTTTTGGCAATCGTGATTTGGAGGAGTTTGAGGTCGATTAAACCTCTGATTTTCATAGGATAGACTCCTTATGGGTCTAGGAATCTGATATGGGTGTTTAAATCGATTAGACTAGGCTCAATCGACGGATTTTTCTCACAACAGAAAATATGGAAAGTCACGTGTGTGACCTGTTTTAGGGAATTTTAGAGAGATTAAAGTGCTGTAAACTTTCCCAAAGATTTGTATCTATCTAAGGAAGAGTTCAGAATAAAAAGGAAAGCTCAGAAACGCGTAGAAATTCTAAAACAAGAAATTGCCGCAACTTGGCCGTGAAGAGAAGGAAAGAGATTTTGGAAGATTTGGTAGAGATTTAATCGGTATTTTTGATATAAATAGATGTCTTGGGTCATATAGAAGAGGTGTCGAGAGTTTGGGAACCTAAGGAGATCCAAAGAAGAAGAAATCAGAGCTTTATCAAACTCTGTTTCTGCTGCTGCTGAAGCGGAAGAACGCGAAGAACATTGACGCACGGGAAACAGTCGCAGAACAGTGTCGTTGTTTAACAGCTGAAGAAAATTAAGCTGTGCAGGGCAGTCGTATTCTAGGGTCTTAAAATCAGTGACAAAGCAACAGTACTTACAACAGTTTTCTATAACAGTTCCATTGTAACAGCTGTTTTGCAACACCAATACACTGTTGCAAATAGTCTGTGTTATTACTTTTCACTCTTTTAATCATCTTTTGAGCAACAAACACATATTTTGAGATCATGATTAATATGAGGAGCTAAACCCCATTGTTGAGGCGATAGAGGAAGCTATTTTTCCAACAAAAAGTGGTATATTCTATTTTATCTTTTTATTTGCAATAATTATATGATTATTTGCCTTGAACTATTATTGAATATGATTTTTATTTGAGTGATTGTGATCTATTTTGAATATGCTTAGTTTTAAGACTTTTGATGCTTCATACTTGGTATTTACAATTACTACTTTTGAAAATCTACTTGTTACAATATTTTAGAATCAAATTAAACGAGTAGATTGCATAAATATAAGTATTGGTTTAATCACTTTGAACTTGGAAAATAGTGGAATCTTAGCCTCAGTGTTTCTTTTAGTATTGATATCATCTTTGATTGAGTTTGCTATAATTTTTAGTGAGTTTTCTATTTTAATATTAGAATTTAAATCTAATTAATATCCTTCACAAGTCTGAGAATCGAACCACTTTTACCACTATCTACAAATCACACCATGTAACAAGCTAAGTTTTCGATCTAACGGTTGAAAGATATTAGCTTGAATCTAATTAGGTTTTTCATCTAAAGGTGAATATTGAATGCTTTGTTACCAAGATAACATTGATTGCAAACCCTGATTTAAAAGACTATATAAGGGAGAACTCTAGCAACTGGGAAACCTAATCCCCACACCTTACGTGCGATACTAGTTGTGTAAGCTAGAGTCGATTCTCCTTTAAACTTTGGTTTCTTCTTCTAAACCAGGTTAACGACTTAAAGACTTCATTGGGATTGTGAAGCCAGACCGATACTACTTTCTCGTAGTTGTCTGATCTGATCTTGCATATTCTATCGTACGAGTACAATCGTAAGGATTGGCTTGAGATTGATATCTCCGATAGGCAAGATTTAAAAGTAGTCACAAACATATTCGTCTCATCGTTTGTGATTCCACAATATCTTCTTTCGGCACGTCGATTAAGATTATTGTGAGGTGATTGATAATACTAGGTTGTTCTTCGGGAATATAAGTCCGGGTTATCAATTGGTTCCTGTTCACCTTGATTTATCAAAATACGGAACAAAAACTCTTGGGTATTTCTGTGGGAGACATATTTATTCAATTCTATAGACTTTCCTGTGTGAGACAGTTTTGTTTATTAAAGTCTTCGACTTTGGGTCGTAGCAACTCTTAGTTGTGGGTGAGATCAGCTAAGGGAATCAAGTGTGTAGCATCCTGCTAGGATCAGAGACGTATGAGCATAATTGTACCTTGGATCAGTGTGAGATTAATTGGGGTTCAACTACAATCCAGACCGAAGTTAGTTTGTAGTAGGCTAGTGTCTGTAGCGGATTAATACAGTGTGTGTTCAATCTGGACTAGGTCCCGGGGTTTTTCTGCATTTGATGTTTCCTCGTTAACAAAATTCTGGCGTCTGTGTTATTTCTATTCCGCATTATATTTTATTATATAATTGAAATATAACAAGTTGTGCGTTGTTCAATCAATTAGAATATCCGACCTTTTGATTGTTTATTTAAATTGATTGACACTTGGATATTGGTTTTTGGTACCATCCAAGTTATCTCTCTAGTATTTGATAAAGACTCGCAGATTTCTATTTGCTTGAGTATATATCAAATCGAGAGATTTGAGATATAAACTCTTTGATATACTTTTTATCTATATTGAATCTGACTGTCTAGTTGATTCTCTAGAAAGTATATTGGAGTTTGTCTATACAGATTGCTAAGCGAAATATTGGGTGTGGTTGTTGTACACCCGATTTTTCAGATGGGGATCGATCAATCATTCCATTTTCCTAGGGTTTTGTCTTGATAACATATTGGTGATAATTATATATCACTAACCATATATTTTTCTAGTGAAGATTTTCACTTGACGCAATAACTAAGAGTTAAAAATTACAATTATCACTCTTCACAAACTTTTGAAATTTGTAATTTTCACATCTTTTTCTAATGTACTAATACAAGATCTATATATTATACGTGCTTTTAAGATTAAAACTAAAAATTTGTGAAAAATAATGTTATACATCCAGATAAAGGTAAAATATCTTAATGAAAATATTGGATATATTTGGAGATTTTTTTTCAATTCCATCATATTTGACTTTTCACGGCTATATTTTTTCAAGAACAAAAACAAATTATTCTCCTAATTTAGATAAAAGTTATTATACTAATCTATTATAACAGTAACTGATTATGGCCCTACATATCTAGTATTTTGATTGTGGATTATATAAACTAATTAAAATAAGCTATAAAAGAATTCTCATTTATATCATAGTAACAAAAATAAAATAAAGGTTGTTGCAGGAATTGTAAAATTTTACAAGATTAGAGTGCCATTTCCAAGAAAAATCCCCTTTCAACTACATGGAATTTTACGAGAGTGCTAATTCCAGGGATTGCAAAATTTTAACAAATTCTGAATTTTTTCTCCTCATTTATATGCACAAACAACTTTATTCCACTTATGATCGATCAAGCACATAATGAAGTCTATTAATAATGGATGATTACAAGTCCTATCTTTAGATCTAGATGCAATAAAGCATATATGAAATAATTGATCCTTGAACTAGTTCGACTGACCTTATATCACCAAAGAAGGATCACAGAATAAATAAACTAGATTTATATCGTTAGTCAACCAAGTCAATAATCAAAAACTAAATAAAGATATGATCTAGCTAGTTTCCTAACAACGGTACTACTAGACGCTACTTGATCCCGAAGAAGTCTTTAAACAAAGGGCACATAAGAGATTTCACTTAATTAGAATTCTCTCCTCTCTATTGAGTATTATGAGAATACTGCTAGTGGGATTCCTCATACCAAACGCGAAGTTTTGTGTGTTACCAGACAAGTTTGCAAGAAATACAAACTTCACTATTTATAATGACCAAGATAGTTTGGACATCAAGGAATTACCAAATACGAAAATACAAAAGATATGTAGTAAATTCTTGTTTTTAGTTTTCTAAATATTCCAACTGTTATCCAACTAATATACCGAAATCTCTCTTGCATGACAACTCAATATTATATAGCATAAAAAATATACTTTACTAATATAACAACCAGAGATATACTTTAATTACTGAGAATTTAAAGACATATAAATTCCGAACATCAAAAAGATTTTATGAAATATTTCGGTTTGGGATCTCATCTTGAGTATCAAGGAAAATACTTAAACATTAAGTAATAAGAGTTTAGCACATGTTCAAAATATTATGTCGACATTATAAACTTTCCATATTAACCAAACCCTATTTCTGATAGCTATCCAAATCCTAAGTTTATAGCCAAATCGAAAAAACGTTCCATTGGTTACATTAAGGATCAGTACATCTAGAGATCCTTGTGAAGGGATCGGTCCTGTTATAGATCCTTTGGACCGCTCCTAGTAGAGATCCTTGTTTAAGGAATCGGTCCTACCAGAGATCCTTGATACCGGTCATAGTATAGATTATTATTTAAGAGACCGGTCTTAGAATAGATCCTTTGATTTCTTTCAAGTGTGGAAAAAGTTTCGCAAGTATACTTCCTTAAAATCATGTAGTTACACATAATCTTCTAGGCACGAAATCAACCCAAAGTTTAACACACTAACTAGTAACGAATTACAAAGATAATTTTATATCGCATCTACGAAGTTCAAAAGATAAACGACATTATACTTCGTAAACCAATATGCTATAGTTGTGTAAAACAACTAGTATATGATTTCTTGGAACTTTGATCATAAAGGAATGATCAAGTCACTAATACTAGATATACATAAATATACTTTGTATGCATGTTATATTTTCAATCTAAACGACTTGAGTCAGGTCTGTATTACTAACCTCGAACAAAAGGATGATTTGTATGTTGATACCGATACGTATTCAGGTTCTTGACAATAACACGAGATTTCCTGTAATGTTCCTAGTCTTACCTAACGAAGTTAACTCTGGTAATATAATCAACCAGCTTCGATTTTTCGAGATAAAACATGACAACCAAACTTGACATACCAGCTATTGGTGGGTTCAACCGAGCAATGCTCTAACATATAGATTTTTCACTTTGGCAAGTTAAAATAAAGAAGTTTAGGATTGATATATAGAAGTTTAATGACATGATAATTTTTTGACTTTGGAAAGTTTAAATAAAGAATGCGCTGATTCAACAAGGTTTGCAAAAAGCCTTGAAGCATGTTAGGCCATCATATTTGAAGGATGATGCTGAGTGGGAAGAGTATGATTTGTAGGCTTGTAATGCAATTTTTTCGTGTTTATCTAAGGAAGTCATGTATATTACATATGAAAAGCATACATAATCTTTATGGAAGAAATTGGAGGTTTTGTACATAACAAAGTCCCTCACGAGTAGATTGTTTCGCAAGAAACAAATGTATCGTTTACGATTCAAAGCAGGTACGTCTATTAAAGAACATATTAATAATTTCAATAAGTTAATGATTGACTTTATGAATATGGGAGAAGTCGTTTAAGATGAAAACCAAGTTATGCTACTACTTTGTCCTTTTTTGGATACATATGATACGTTGATACAAAGTACATTGGCATCAAAAGGAGCTATCAAACTAGATGAAGTAATTAATGTCTTATTAAGCGATGAGTTTCGTAAGAATGATGCAATAGAAAGTGATCAAGTGGTAAGGTTATATGTAAACAATGGGAAGAACGAGAAGGAATCTGGAAATAATATACAATATTACACCAAATTAACGATTTTTAGACATCTATTTCTGTTGTTATGAATTTAAGAGACAAATATAAGTGTCTCAAATCGTGCGTCTGGAATCATTTCAGACGCATAAAAATATCTCTTAATTAATTGAAGCGACATATATTATGCGCCGAACCATTATAAATCTCTATATTGTGGCTTGTTCTCTTTGCTCTTTGAATTGGTTGATTGCTTGGTTGATGTAGGTTATTAACTTTTGTGTGTCTATGCTTGTTCGATATTAAGTAACCAAATAATTTAGATCCAACAATAGCCGCATACTAGCTCTTTTTATCGATAGGACCAAGTCTCAGTTCATAAGCATTAATTTCTAACATAAGTGACTTTAACCATCATGAAAAAACAAATTTCCTCATTCTTTACTGTGGCACACCTAAATTTATTTCAAAATTCTCATACCACTAATATCAAAACTAAGGCTTCTTTCCACCTAACCATATTCAATGTCCAGTTGTCGTTAGAATCTGTTGGACACCCATAACCTAACCTTTTTTCAGGATTATAACCTCTAATATTTCGTGCATCATACTAAAAATGAGATAAATATTTTACCTGATAAAGATTGTTGGATAAATATCTTCGTTACCGATTTTCTAATAATACGACTCGTGTATTATTCACCGATTCGTTACAACTCTTTGTAACATGTATTACGTTTCGTAATACCAACAACAAAACAAGAAAAGAAGGATAGAAAAAGATGATCAATCACAAAACTTAAACAAACTTACTTGGGTGTATTGAGGCGAGTAATCTCTTTGCTTAACACATTTGATGCCATGTATATAATGTTGTTACGGATTTAGCGGCGTATGTCTCCAACATTCAACAATACCTCGATGTTTTTCGCAGCACTTCGATAACACCGAACAACGAATAGATGTAGCACAAACTCTTATGTAACTCTTGAAGACACATGCAAACTATTATATTTCTAGTACTAGTTTTATGATTCTAAAAAACACACTTGCAATGGAGAATGAGTGGGGTTTATATAGGTTTAGAGGTGACTCTTGGAGAAATCCTTTCATGAAGAGTCACAACCCTTAGTGGAGAGTCACAACCCTTAGGATAAGACACTACATATTGAAAAGGTTTAAGTGAGTGGACATATCCGTTCACACTAACTAACTAACTAAATAACTAACTCATATTTCTATTCAAAATTCCAACAAAGATGATTAATAATCTTTATCACCAAATGCCGAGAAATTGCGACCATGGAAATTTTGGTCGAGTACGCACTGAACATAACATTCGTGCATTAGCATCTGATGATAAAAGTCCCACCCTCGAAACGTCCATCTTCTTATGAATATTGGTTTAACTCTGGAGCTTTAGGTATCTACCCTAAATATATTTGCATCACAGTTGTCAATTATCTTTCCTTATCTGACTCGTCATCCACTTACTGCAACATCTGAAAAATATATTTGTTGTTTTTCATTAACCGATTCTTATTAATTTTCATCTTTTTATCAGAAGGATTCATTCATATGAACAGAGAAAAAAAAAAGTAAATGATTTTTTTTAATTAAAAAAATAGAGATGATAATTGTGAAATTTGTAAGAACTAGTTGTGACCGTAATCGGAGGTAAACATGGTAGGGGATATAGCCATTGATAGCGATCATAAAATATTACTTTGTGGTGGAGACCGACTGGCAAACTCTTTGCCACCTAACAGTTGGGTATTGATCGCTTGCCATAGATAGATGCTAAGACCTTGTTTGCTTATAGCTGACTTAACGTCTGGGTCTGAGTCAACCCCTAACTCGCGTCGAGTCAGTAGCTAGACAATTTGGTTTGAAAATTTGGTAACCCATGACTCGGTATCTGAGTCAGAGCTAACCCCTGACTCGGTCCCTATGGAGTCAGGCATGGGAATACCCCAGAGTCGATGGCTCAAACCCCTGACTCGCTAAAATTGACAAAAATGCCATCAACTCTTTATGTCAAAATTTTTCATTTCTTCGTTTTTTTCCGTAGAGAGTAGAGATGGGAGATCGGGAACCAAACCCTAAATCTCTTCTCAACTGATATCTCCTTCATCCCTCTCAGTAAATCCACTAGTTTCTATCTTCATCACCACTTTCAACTCATCTCTCAATCTCTTTCTAATCATCTAAGCTTCTTTTAGAAAATTCACCATCTTCAGGTATGATTTTCAAATCTACCAATTCTTCATCCATGCCTTTTTTTTCATTTTAATATGGGTTTTATGTGATTTGGAACATGGGTTTTGTTTATATTCTAATTTGAGTTCTTAATTGGCTTTAAGGGGGAAAGAAATAAGGAAGAGGGAAGAAGATCAAAGTTTTGTGAAGGTATAATAATTTCATTCCATGTTGTTTTCTTTTAGAGACAGGGGTTTCCTATGCTCATACTCCACTTGATTATTTTGTTCTTATAAGATGGTTTGATTTGCTGGTTCAGTATTTGATGGATGTTATTTAGCCTTTAGATGGTGTTTGTGAAAATGCCAAGGAAAGAAGTATATTTAATCATTAATCATGATAAAATATGTCATCTCCTATGGATTTCTGTGTCATGTATGTGAATGTTGCTAATTTATCTAGTCATTATACCTAAGATCAAAGTAGTTAATATCGTGTATCGGTGGGGTCCGACACACATATACAAAAGATAATATAGGTTTTTATCGGTGATACATCTTTAAGACTAGGATTTTAAATATTTATAAATGTTTAAATCTAAAACATTTGACGCCATATGAGCATTAATTCTCAAGATCAAAAATTTCAAAACACAAATTCAATCTCATTCCACTATCTATTCCCAGTGGTTCATCCTTAATTTTCACCATCGTCTCAGCTAATTTCAAATATTCAAATCTAAATAATTAGGATGAAGGGTTCTGTTTACAAGTTTTGAGATCCAAATAATTTATTCTACAAAATTATCCTTACTGATATTTCAGTGTATCGGTGAATCTGATATATCGGTCTGTACCAGTCGACATGAGTGTGTTTATCGTTGAATCCTTGTATCATCGATATTTTGGATATCGTAAAGGTTTTCTCTGATACACGATAAAAACCTATAATATCGGCCGGTACAACCGATATTGACTACCTTGCCTAAGATGTTATGATATACTTGCATACATAGACATAAGAGTATGACTTTTGTGTGCTCTCGTATTGGCTCCTTGGCATGACATGCAAGAGCATCAGTTACTAAGTTAAGCATGTAATCCCTTCGAGGTTAGGCATGTTTTACAAAAATAAGCATAGGGAATTTCAACACAAAAATATTGATTCCTGGATTTGTCATTGACGATATCCTATCATTAATTTTTTTCTTCCTTAATTATGAATTAACCTTTTCATTTTGAGCTCTATAAATAATAAATCTCATAGGAAATCATTTGTTATACCCATTGCTCTCTCTGTCCCCCTCTCTCGCAGATGATGTTTGACATGAACTCGTTTTACAATAGCAGTAGTTTGTTGAGGTGCCTAATTCTGGCTCTTCTAGTATCTTTATACCCACAAGTAGCACAGTTGCAAGTGCATAACTCATCTTTGCTGCCATCATCGTGGTTTCACCGATGACGTGGTTTCGTTAGAACAAGAGTTATTTGTTTCATGGTGAATGGGAAACCACTGTACTTGAATGAATTTAATGCATATTGGTTGATGTCCATGGCATCTGAGCCATCGAATATTATGCACGTTGTCCTGGCTTGTTAAATTATTTATTCTGATATAAGGACAACAATGAAGACTGATAGGCCGTAACGATTGAAGTCTTTTTAATGAAATTTTCTTTCTAGTTTAAAGGTTTTCTATTTCAAGTTGATCTGCTCTACTTATTTTTCTATTTCCTATTGTACAATATGATTTGTTTTAGCTTAAAACCCAAAAAAAATTAGACAGGGGGCCCAATACAAATTGATTGATTCCATTTGCACTTTCAGGTTTCATCTGCTACAGTTAATGAGAACATGTTGCAGAGGGGAATACCCAAAATCGATTATGCATGCTGTCCTGGCTTGTTAAATGGTTTGTTCCAATATTAGGACAAGAATGAAGACTCATAGGCCGTAACGATTTGGTGCCCATCATTGCTTTTACTTCTCACTCTCGGAGATTCTTTTCTTCATTCCTGCTATATATAGAGCAGTGATCATTTATTTTGTATGGTGCAGGTAGTAACATTAGCTCAGTAGGCAGACAATGGTTGCCATCACTGGATTCTAAAACATGTACTACTCTTTCAGTTCGGTTTCCAACTGGACCTTTATTTAATCTCCACACATTCTAGACTTTGAGTGCACATTCCTACTGTTAGCATTCGGGATCATGCTTATCCTGCTAGAGATTTTGTATCAAGATTTTTCTTGTTAAATCCTTCACCCAAAATTTAACATAGTTTCACCTCCCTATGTGTTACATTATGAATGTCGGGTCTTAATCATACTATGTCCCTACTACCCAAATTGAACATAGTTCACCACATTTGATAAACACTATCAATACATTATGAATGTCACATTATGATTACAACATTATGCCAAGTTTTTATTTGGACTGAAGGGTTTTCCTATGTTTCTATCTCCCAGCAAATATCCAACATTGGGATGGAGGAACAAACCCCAACAACTCTTTGGATAATTTGTGGTGAGCATGTCTTGGAGTAAGGATGTCTTGGCGCGCGCTGGTTCATCTTCCCTGATTTTTCTGATGGTCCTCGAGTTTTTTTTGGGCATGTATGCCAGTAAGGATGTCTTGGCCCCGGCCTCTCTCAAAGTTGACCTGTCAAATATTGAGCTTGGCTCTACTGTGACAGTCAGGTGACATGGGAAAGCAGTTTTCATCAGGCGCTGCACTGAGGATGATATAAAACTTGCCAACAGTGTTGACCAAGGCACCCTGTGATCCAGACGACGATGCAATTAGAGTCGAGTACCCAGAATGGCTTATTGTTGTTGGTGTTTGTACCCCATCTTGGTTGCATCCTTTTGCCTAATGCCTGGGGTTTGGTGGTTTGTTATGTCCATGACATGGTTCTCACTATGAAATTTCAGGGAGGATTCGAAAGGGCCAACCACCAAATAACCCGGAGTACCTATTACTACTTTTTGGAGGATAACAAGTTTCTTTATGCTTTTAGGATTTTAAACTTGAATGTTCTGTAGAATTTATTGTTTGGTGATGTTTGATTACATGAAAAAGAAAGATGGTTAAAGAGTCTATTGAATAAGTTGGTAGTGGTAAATGTTAATGATATAAAATGTGCACAAGGACATTTTCTGTCCAAAAAAATTCAGTCGGCTGAGTCAGGTCTGACTCACAAAACAAACATATTTTCTGACTCAGACCTTAGTGAGTCAGATCCAGATGAGTCAGGTGATTTCACTCAGATCTGGACGACTCAGATCCAGACGACTCAGATGAGTCAGCTGCAAACAAACAAGGTGTAAGCCGCTGAGCACCATTTCCCATAGTGGACGAACATACTTTACCCATCCATCCCCGAATTGGCAAATTTGACAAGGCCCATGGGAATCCCCCAACAAACAACTTCTCCAAAATTTGACAAGGCCCATGGGAATCCGAAAAAAAGGTGAAAATTTGGGTGCTAAGCACCAACGTATTATTATAAGGGCGTCATCTGCGTACTTTTAGTCTCTTTACCGTTGTGCTTAAATATATTTCAAATATACAAAAACGTTGGCGCTACTTTATCATAGCAGAGAAGAACTTTAATGGCTTCAGCTCTACAAAGATCCATTAAATCAAACTCTTATTGAAATCTATTCTCATGCCTTGTATATCAAAATCTGTAAATGTATATCAATCAGTATCTAAAATTCCCATTTCTTCAATCTTCTTCAAGACCGTTACATCTTCAATTAAAGATGCTCAGTTACCAATTATATACAGATTCATTTCCCTATTACAAGAATTTTCGAGAAATCTTATATGTATTCAATCTATTCATTCTCAAATCATTACCAATTCTCTTTCGAAAGATGAATTTCTGGTTACTAAAGTAATTAAAAGTTACTCTGATCTGGGTAGTTTGAATGACGCTCGAAAAGTGTTTGATCAAGTTACTGACCCAAATATTTTTATACGAAATACAATGATGGGGGGGTATTTCAGAAATGAGAAGTTCATGGACACTATTGAATTGTATCATAGAATGAGATCTCTTGGTTTAAAGACGGATAGTTTTACGTGTACTCTTGCACTCAAGGCTTGTTCTAGTTTATCGGATGTTGAAAGTGGGAAGATAATAATGAGAAATGCTATGGAGAACGGTCTGGCGAGCGACAGATTTTTGGGGAGTTCGATGATAAAGTTTTTGGTGAAATTTGGTGATATCGATGAAGCCCGGTCTGTATTTGATGAGTTACCGTGTAAAGATGTTGTTTGTTGGAACGCTATCATTGGAGGTTATGTGCAAAACGGTAACTTTCATATGGCTTTAAATCTCTTTTGGAAGATGCTGTGTGGTGGGATTATACCGACTCAAGTATCGATTGCAATTTTGACTCAGGCATGTGGGGGAATTGGAAATTTGGAGCTTGGGAAATGTGTTCATGGGTTTTTGAATAGCTTGGGGATGGGTTTTGATATTTTAGTTCTTACATCATTAGCTGATATGTATTGTAAAATTGGCGATGTTGAAAGTGCTCGGAGGGTTTTTGATAGGATGCCCACGAGAAACTTGGTTTCGTGGAATGCAATGATCTCTGGGTACGTTCAGAATGGTTGTGTTTTTGATGGGTTTGAACTTTTTCGTAGATTAGTTCTCAGTGGTTGTGAATTTGATTCGGTGACGATTGTTAGCCTGCTTCAGGGTTCTGCTCAGCTATCTAGTTTAGATAATGGGAAGGTTCTTCATGGTTTTGTTTTAAGAAGAGGGCTTCAGTCGAATTTCATTGTGTCAACAGCAATTGTTGATTTATATGCGAAGTGTGGTGATTTAAAGTTGGCTAGTTCTGTTTTTGATCGAATAAAGGAGAGGAATGTAATTTCATGGACTGCAATGTTGATGGGATTAGCACAAAATGGGCATGCAGAGGAGGCAATGAGATTATTTGGTCAGATGCAAGAGGAAGGGGTAGTTGCTAATGTTGTTACCCTAGTTAGCTTAATCCATGCTTGTGCACATGTTGGTTCTTTGAAGAAGGGAAGAAGTGTTCATGGTTATTTGATACGGTATAAAATTTCGTTTAATGAAGTTATGAGAACTGCATTGATTGATATGTACGCCAAATGTGGAAAATTAGACTCCGCAAAGAGGGTTTTTGATGACAGATTAAAATCATACGATGTGGTTCTGTGGAATTCAATGATAACTGGTTATGGCCTTCATGGCCGTGGAGATGAAGCTATTGATGTTTTTAATCAGATGAAAACGGAAGGTATTCAACCGAATCAAACTACTTTTATTTCTCTTTTCTCTGCTTGTAGTCATTCAGGTCTTGTGGAAGAAGGGATGAGCTTATTCCTAGTCATGAATGAAGATTACAAGATTAGACCTAGTGAGAAGCATTTTGCTTGTATGGTAGATCTTCTTAGCCGAGCAGGTCGACTTGAAGAAGCTGAAGCCTTAATCAACCAAATGCCATTTGCGCCTGGCAATGCTGTGCTTGAAGCACTTCTTAGTGGTTGCCGAACTCACAAGAAAATCGGAATGGGTATCAGAACAGCAGATAGATTGCTTACATTAGATTCAATGAACCCTGGAATTTATGTGATCTTATCAAACATGTATGCTCTAGGAGGAAGATGGAACGAAGTGGATTACGTTAGAGGTCTAATGAGGAAGAGAGGGTTGAGGAAAACACCAGGATATAGCTTGCTTGAAGTAAATAACTTGGTTCATACTTTTTTCGCAGGAGATAATTCACATCCTTATTGGGAAGAAATCTATCAAATGCTGGAGGATTTAAGAATACAAATGGAGACTTTAGGTTACTATCCTGACACAAGTTGTGTTCTCCGTGATGTAGACGAAGAGAAGAAGGTGAGGTTATTATGGGGTCATAGTGAGAGATTAGCAATGGCTTTTGCGCTATTATGCACACCAGCTGGAAGTTTAATTAGAATAACTAAGAATTTACGAGTTTGTAGCGATTGCCACACCGTTACCAAGTATATTTCGAAGATAGCTAGGAGGGAAATCATCGTCAGAGATGCAAATCGATTCCATCATTTTGACAATGGTAAATGTTCTTGCGGTGACTATTGGTGATTGATGTAGTTGAAAATGTATTTTCTGCATCAGTAATATTCTACTTATGAAGTTGCATTTTTGCAAATGTTGTCCAACCATACCCAGCTTTCCTAGTATTGTATTATTACAAGAAACTGAGTCACATCCACAGATGATAGCGGAAGTCGTTCACCTGTAATTACTTTCCATAAAGAACAGCAAACACCACAAGAAACAAAACCAGAAAAGGACTTCTATTTTTTTTGGACATGATTATGGCATCAAGCTGTTTTTTTTTCTACGCGTAACTCTTCCTACTGGAATCCACTTGCTGAAACAAAAATTGTCTGCAGAAACGTAAGACAAAGACAGTGTTTTTAATACTAAATTTTTGAATATCACGTTTGATGGACATTCATTTTTGATGTCTCGTAAGGAAGTCACCACTGTGTTCATCGTTGACAACTTGCTCTGGTTAAGTCATATATAGGGTTCATCCATCCAAGATGCACGGCTTCCTGGATTCAGCGTGCACTTTTGCACGACGAAAAATGTGTGCCTCATGAAACATAAAATAAAATGGAAACGAAAGAAAAGAAAAACGGCAGTTCAAAAAAAAGAAACAAACAACAACAGAGAATGAAACTAATACACAATTTAGTGGTGGTCTTAAGGTAGTTTAGTTTAGCTAAATTGATGTTTAAGGAGGTGTAAAGGACAAAAACAGCTGTTGCAAGTTTATATCCCATCCCATGAATCCAGGGACGGACCTACCCCTGAGCTAAGGGGGCTAAAGCCCGGGTGGTCTTGCTAGTCCACATGCCTAAACTTTTTTTTTTCTCGACCAAATTTTTAGACTAGACCTTAAAAGAAAATTTATATTTCCTGGATCCGTCCCTGCATGAATCGAAATTAAGAATGAATGCTCGAGCTTTTTAACCCTAAAAAAGGAAAATCAGATTCATCATTAACATATATGTAACCAAACAAAAGAAGAGTATCGACAAAGAAAGCTATAAAGCATCTACTAGAAATGGACTGAGTAAAGTAAAGTAAACACAATACAAGACAAAACTCAAACCAATTATGCTCATGAAAAACAAACTTGATATATGATCATGCACCACCATCAATGACTTATACGCAGTTAGTTTGATGGAACATTCCTTCCGATCAATGACGCGTTTCGGGACGATGACGTTTTCTTTCTTTTACAGAACAATCCATGTAGGTGGGGTTGGTTGTGAGTACATAGTTTTGTTTGAGCAAACAGTAATGAATGAATTGCTTGATGCAATGTATTAAATTTTGTTATGTCTTGATGGGATATATTTGGTTTCTTATATCAACTAGTCCTCAATATGATACAGCCTAACTTCAAAAAGTTCTACTCAAATTTCAGGTCGGGCAATAACAAATTAATAATAAGTGAAATTAAATCTGCGTTCCATTCCATTTTTAACTGGTGCACTGTATAAACAACCAGAGTCGGCAGCCAGTACGTAATAACTGAGTACATGACTTAGTCACTTCTACCAGGAAACGTATAAATCAAATATTAGGAACATATATGGCAGTAACCAAATCTAGCGTCTTCTGTTTTCCGCGTTTCTTTGTTTCTTACATATTTTAAGAAAAGTAGTCCTGATAACACTATCGAAAATGAACCGAAACAGAATGATTGCTCGGTTTCACATGTCGAAAGAGACATTATTGGGACTATGAAAAGGCTATTAAGCAATGCGATGAACATGATTACCCATCCTAAACCCAAACTTTAATCCCGAGAATGCCATTGGATTTTTCGTAAAGAAGAAAGCTTTGATGGTTGGCCACGTCAGATATGACAAGTGGAGACCGTTTAAGAATGTAACTGATAGTAGAGTCTCACGTGCAAATCACGACCTTCTTTTTGTGCTGCTCAATTTGATTATCTAACGTAAACACGTTTCACCAAATTCTTTTGTCTTCTCATTGTATCTCTTTGGACATTCCAGTTTCTTCACGCCACCGGTCTCTGGAAACTTGGCTTGGTGGCTTGACGCATACCGGCGGCTCACAAGCCATACCCTAAACAGGAGACGGTGTTTCCATGTGATCATGGTTTTGAAAAAGAAAATCAATAAAAAGATTTGGGAATAATAAGTCTTACACGAAAAGTCTTGAAATTATCGTAAAAAGTTATTTGTGAAAACGACGTTTTTTCAAAAAGTATATTTCAAAATATACCAAGATTTTTGTAATATATTACGGAGTAGTAAAAGAAAAAGAAAACATTCGAAAAAACACAAAGCAGCTTAGTAATAATAACACTGAAATTAAAGTTATTTAGAACTTTTATGATTCTCGGTAGATTTCTTACGTTGCCTCTTTAGTTCCTAAATAGTCTGGAATATTATTCCAAAAGTTTTTCTTATCATGTGAAAAGTTCCCTATTTCGGTTTCAGGCACGAAAGTAATGAAGCCTCCGGTTGGGCTCCGGGCATGCTCGAAGTCGGACAAAAGGTTAGATTCATGACCGTAATGGAGCTAGCACCTCGCACCCTTTCCCCAAAATGTTCCTCATCCAAAATACAAATTTTTAGTTAAGAATAATTTGAATCAACAACTTAATTAGGTTTAATTAGAGCCCTCCACGTAAAGTTGACTAAATTCTAGACACTAGTCAACCGTGACCATTGGTAACATAGCATGTGAGGGCCAAGCACACCACTGATAGATGGCCCTTCTAAAATCACTATCTTTTCCAAACTTTTATTGACGATTTATGTACTTCTGAATTGTGTGAAAAATTTAGCCTCCACGAGTTCAAATTTCAATAATAGGGATTCACCGGTAAGTTAATGCAAAATTATGGCGACCCAAACCTATGGCTCATCTCAATGCAGGTACAATCGACATTGCTCGAGTTAATTATAACTGCTGATTTAACACAGTATTTTCCTTGAAGCTGTAGTACAAAACCAATGTAACACGGAATGGGCTTAAAATTACCCTCCGAGGATCATAAAAAATGCACACATTTTCCATTTATTGGTGGCAATAAATTGTAACTTCCATTAACAACCATTTTTGGACTACATTATAGCTTGAAGAAGCCAACGTAAAAAGGCTTAGCAAGCTTTATCAAACCCATCACGATCACATCTCATTCACTGACGAGTATATAAACCCTTGTCTAGGTTGTAGAAATTCCTCAAGCTCTCTCTTTGCAACTTGAAGAGTAACTATTAGTTTCTGCAAGAGAGCTTCAATAGAAAATCTTTCGCTCAAGAAAATGGCAGCTCCTTCTTTAGTAGTTTTCGTATTTGGCATTCTTGGTATTACTATCTAATCACAGACCTTCTCTTTTCTCTGTAGAATTTCTTCCTAAAATTTTCTTTGCTAATCTTAGTTCTAATCATTTGTGTGTTCTACTTTCATAATTTTGTAGGCAACATTGTGTCATTCTTGGTGTATCTGGCCCCACTGTAATCTCTCTTTCTTTACAAAATCTCAATCTTTGCAGTTTCTCTTTTTTGTTGTTTGGGACGAATCATAACTTTTTGTTGTTTGTTTTTGGTGAAGGCAAACATTTTACAGGGTTTATAAGAGGAAATCATCAGAAGGGTTTCAATCACTGCCGTATGTAGTAGCACTGTTTAGTGCCATGTTATGGATGTATTATGGTTTGCTAAAGAGTGAAAAATCCCTGCTAATTCCTATCAATGCTGTTGGATGCACCATCGAATCTCTCTACATCATTATCTACTTGGTTTATGCTCCTCAACCAGCAAGAGTGAGTATCTGTCAAGTGCATATATATTAATTTGGTTTATATTCAAGAAGTGAACTGGTTCTAAGACAACTCTGTTTCCCCTTGCAGTTTTCTACAGTAAAGATGTTGCTCATGGTGAACGTAATATCATTTGGAACAATCTTACTTTCTACATACTACTTGATTCACAAGGCATCGGTGCGATTAACAGCTCTTGGTTGGATTTGCTCTGTATTTTCAGTCTGCGTATTCGCTGCTCCTCTCATGATTATGGTATAAACTATAATTACAGAAAATATTGACATGCAGTTTACAGCCCTGTCAGATTAAAAATTTTCACAAGCTCAAATGGTTTTTGCTGATTAGTTTTGTTTGGGTTTTGCAGAGAAAAGTGATAAGGACAAAGAGTGTCGAATTTTTGCCATTTCCCTTATCTTGCTGTCTCACACTATGTGCCGTGATGTGGTTCTTTTATGGTCTGTTGGTGAAGGATTACTACATTGCAGTAAGTAACAACTAAAAACCACCAATTGCCTTTGTATTAAGAAATAATTTATACGCTCTTAATTACTAATATAATGATTTTGGTTTGATTTTCAGTTGCCAAACGTATTAGGGTTCATCTTCGGGATTGCTCAGATGTTGCTATACGTAATCTACAGAAATGCAAAGAAAGATGTCGTACCAGTACCAGAAGTAGCCCTAAACGTCGTCGATTTAACCAAACTCGAGACGGACATGGATAAAAACAAAAAAGAAACTGGAGCGCCCGACACTCACCAGATCATAATTTGCGACGGCGTCGACCCTGCAGTAGTGATCGTCAGGCCAACTGAAACCATTGTGTGATTCTCTTCAAGGCGTACATAAAAATCCAGATCATAGGCCAACGGAGATTCGAATGAGCATATATTATAGTTTCGGCTTAGTTATTATTATTGCTATTTCTTCACTATCTATTTCTCTTAGGGACTTGATATCATTAAACCTCTATCCATCCATATTGTCTTCATCATTATTCCATCTTTATCGAGATGATAATAAGAAGAAATCTTGTATTAGTGAGAAAAAGAAATAGAATTATTTGGTTTGGTCCTAAATCTTGCGCCTAATTATATGTTATGTTTCTTCTGGTTTTACATTAATCATGATCAAGTTAGCGAGATTTTCACTTGAACACATTGCCCTGTTTAAAACTACACAACAGATATCTGTTTGAATTGTAGCCTGCAAAAGTTCATTAGTGATTGCGCGGTCCAAATTCATATCCCAACAGTTTAAACCCTGAAAATTTTGGAAGAGAACAAGAGAAATCCTCTGAAAACGGCCGGGCCAGCGGACATTCTGTCCTAAGTAGCTAGAACTGAGAAATTAAGCAGAGAATGGAATAACCGCTAAAAAGAAAAGGAAAGAAATCCTTCTGAAAGATTGGACCACTAGCTGGACTGTAAACTATGGCTGCCAATAGTGTTTTCGTACGAGAATCGTACGAGAAATAGGTCCATTCAGTGGAAATTGTCTGTCACACCCTTAAAAATGATGCTGCAATTTTCTCGAGTGCTAACTGGCACAATGTGGTTCTTCACTAGTGTGTGCACCATAAAGTTTAGCCTCGTACACTGTTAGAGTATAACGTAGGTTATCATACAGAGAAAGACCACACAACCGTGCGGTCGATAAACGGGCAACACCTACTAGGAAATAGGACCAAGTCATTTACAAGATTATGTAATCTAGTAAATCCTGTTTACTAGCTAGATAAGCTTTAGTTTACATGATAATTTGTTATTCTAGGTTTACTGTTTAAACTATATTCTTATTAATAGGAATCATTTACCTGGCATTTCTATGGGCGGTCCGGAAAGAATTAGGGGCGACTTTTTTTATTCCCAACTCATAGACAAGGTTATAGGATGTCCTAAATATTAGTAAAATACCTTAATGCCCTTTAATAATCGGAAGTAAAATAATTGTTTTTAGAATCCGATTATTGGTAATATAATCGGTAGTTAAAAAAAACACATAGACTACCGATTGATATGAATTTGTGCTAAATGCGTATTTGGGGCTATTATTAACCAGAAGTTAACGATAAATTCATTTGCTATCGATTATAGGATACTCCAATATTCAAAAATAAAAAGGATTTTTGCAAAATCTCATTTTGGGGCAACTCTATATTCGGCAGTTATATGAACTATTTTGACTATCGAATATGGTTGGATATTGGCAAAGAGAGTCACTGTATAATCGGAAGTCAAGATAACTTCATTTACTACCGATTATAAGCTCAACCAAATTCAAAAAATAGAGGGTTTTCGCAAAATCTCATTTTGGGACAACTCTATATTGGGTAGTTATATGAACTATTTTGACTACCGAATATGGTTGGATATTTGCAAGTATAATCGGAAGTCAGAATAACTTCATTTACTACCGATTATAGGGTCAACCAAAATTCAAAAAGTAGAGGATTTTGGCAAAATCTCATTTTGGGCTACTCTATATTCGGTAGTTATATGAACTATCTTGACTACCGATTACGGTAGGATTTCGGCAAAGAGGTCTACTGTATAATCGGAAGTAAGGATAACTTCATTTACTACCGATTATAGGCGCAACCAAAATTCAAAAAATAGAGAATATTTGCAAAATCTCATTTTGGGGCTACTCTGTATTCGTTACCGATTATGGTAGCATTTTTTCCAAAGATCTACTTTAATCGGGGGTCAAGATAACTTTATTTACTACCGATTATAGGATAATCAAAATTCAAAAGATAGGGGATTTTATTTTTGGGATACTTTATATTCGGAAGTTATATAAACTAAATTGACTCTCGATTGTGGATTAACTTCCCGATTGTAAAGTTATCTACCGATTGTGATGGGTAGTTTGGCCATTAAAAAAAACGTGAGATAAGGGATGACTACATTTTACGTTTCGGTGACATTTTTTTGTCTTATGCGTCGCCCCTAAAAATGCTAGGATCATTTATGTAAATGGAGATTATTCCAATATCTTATGTAATTTTTGATAGACACATTTTTGTGTCCGATTTGTCTCGATTCTATATATTGTTAGGGCTCATTTTTGTACTTATTATGGTGTTTTATTTATTTGTAAGTATTTTTGGCCAATAAACATTTTTGGAGAAAATTGGCTCGAAAAGTTGTCGGAAAGCACCCGGAGGACATTTGTTATTCGGACTCTCACTTTGGATAAGGGGTAACCTAATTACTAAGGGCATCCCATTTCCAGACAGTTGCTAATCGCACTTGTACCCTGGATAAGGGGAAAACATCTTCAACATTTCAAAAACCAGGTTTTTGGCGGCAAAATAGGTGCAGTGAAGAACAGTTTTGGCAATCGTGATTTGGAGGAGTTTGAGGTCGATTAAACCTCTGATTTTCATAGGATAAACTCCTTATGGGTCTAGAAATCTGATATGGGTGTTTAAATCGATTAGACTGGGCTCAATCGAGGGATTTTTCTCACAACAGAAAATATGAAAAGTCACGTGTGTGACCTGTTTTAGGGAATTTTAGAGAGATTAAAGCGCTGTAAACCTTACCAAAGATTTGTATCTATCTAAGGAACAATAAAAAGGAAAGCTCAGAAACGCGTAGAAATTCTAAAACAAGAAATTGTCGCAACTTGGCCGTGAAGAGAAGGAAAGAGATTTGGGAGAGATTTAATCGGTATTTTTGATATAAATAGATGTCTTGGGTCATATAGAAGAGGTGTGGAGAGTTTGGGAACCTAAGGAGAGCCAGAGAAGAATAAATCAGAGCGTTACCAAACTCTGTTTCTGCTGCTGCTGCTGCTGAAGAAGAAGAACGCGAAGAACATTGACGCACGGAAAACAGTCGCAGAACAGTGTCGCTGTTTAACAACTGAAGAACATTAAGTTGTGCAGGGCAGTCGTATTCTAGGGTCTTAAAATCAGCGACAAAGCAAAAAAAATTCTGTAACAGTTCCATTGTAACAGCTGTTTTGCAACACCAATACACTGTTGCAAACAGTCTGTGTTATTACTTTTCACTCTTTTAATCATCTTTTGAACAACAAACACATATTTTGAGATCATGATTAATATGAGGAGCTAAACCCCATTGCTGAGGCGATAGAGGAAGTTATTTTTACAACAAAAAGTGGTATATTCTATTTTATCTTTTTATTTGCAATAATTATATGATTATTTGCCTTGAACTATTATTGAATATGATTTTTATTTGAGTGATTGTGATCTATTTTGATGGAGTATGCTTAGTTTTAAGATTTTTGATGCTTCATACTTGGTATTTACAATTATTACTTTTGAAAATCTACTTGTTGCAATATTTTAGAATCAAATTAAACAAGAAAATTGCATAAATATAAGTATTGGTTTATTCACTTTGAACTTGGAAAATAGTGGAATCTTAGCCTCAGTGTTTCTTTTAGTATTGATATCATTTTTGATTGAGTTTGCTATAATTTTTAGTGAGTTTTTTATTTTAATATTAGAATTTAAGTCTAATTAATATCCTTCACAAGTCTGAGAATCGAACCACTTTTACCACTATCTACAAATCACACCAATTTTTGGCGCCGCCGACGCGGACTTGTTTTTAGGGTTTTAGATTTATTTATTTTATTATTATTTTTTTCCTTTTTTTATGTTTTTGGGTATTTATCTTGTGTCTACAGGTTCTGGATCATAAAGAAAATTGAGCCAAAGAGTTTCGTGATTTCATAAAGACTTGGAGCTAAAGATTAAAGCAAAAAGAACATAAAAGAAGACAATTTTATTTTAGACAATTTTAGATTAGGGTTTGTTTATTTTATTTTAAAAAAAAAAAATTGTAGTAGGGTTTATTATTTTTGTAATTTTTCTTTATTTCTTTGGACTTTTGGACTTTGGGACATTATTTTTTTTATTACCCTACAGAAGGGTAATTTAAATATAAACTGTTTGCAGAGAAGGAGGACAATTACGATATTGTCTTTGCACCTTGGGTTCGTACACTAGACATCGGAGTCAGTGGCCCGAGTCGACTACAACCGATTCATCCCCCGTATGGAACGGGAGGTAAGATTCTAAACACTCGCGAATCCCCTGTCAGCGAGTTACTAGACTCCTTCGTATGCATATATGTTGAGGACTGAATACGGACATTTATTTTTCTAGTAAAGGGCAAGGCCTGGCCATACAAGATAAGGGTTCGGATTTCATCACCGTTCTCTTCTTTACCGCTTTAGGAACACGTAACCTACGCGAACCTAAGCCTAAAATTTTGACTAGAACGAGACCGATAGGGTAACGAGCTTAACAGGAAAGTCATTCGAAAAATATTGGTTACTCTTTTAAGCATACTTCGAAGTTATTGACGGTTTCTGTAAGTTGAATGCGTGACTGCGCCGCCTTGTAATACCGGTGAGGCCTTGGGTATCAAAGCTCCACCGAGCTTCCCTCACCTCTATTCAACTTACGTTAACTCGGATTGATTCCAGAGGGGTTTGCATAAATTGTAACGAATTCCCGTTCGAAGGATTATAAGCTGGTCTAGAAACAATCTAAGTGAAGCCATCATGCTTTTTGTTTGCTAGAAATCAATAGGTTTGATTTGGTTGAGTCGGCCTTGATCTGTGTTTGCTTACCCTTCCAATTTAGAAAATTCTATTGTATGCCTGAACGTAAAAGAGACGCACTAGGTAGATTTGTTAAAGAGAAACCTAGTAGTTCGAAGCGTCTCGATTACCTTAATCTAGAGAGTCCGACTTTTGAAGAGTCTGTTTTTGAACGTCCGCTTGAGGAGACAATCCCCAATATTCCGATAGTGCCAGAAATGGCAACTTTGAAAGCTTTGTTGAATCCAACTAGGACTACTCGTCCTTCATGTATTAAGTTAGCTGAAACGGAGGCACCCTATGAACTGAAACCTGGGACCTTACAGATGTTCCCAATCTTTTTAGGGAAAGAAAATGAAAACCCTTATTACCATGTTAGGGATTTTGAGGAAATTTGTAGTACTCTAAGAATTAGAGGCTTAGATGATGATGCTTTGAAACTTAGGTTATTCCCATTTTCCCTGAAAGATAAGGCCAAGTCGTGGCTGTATAGTTTGGACTCCGAGTCAATTGAGACATATGAACAACTTACATCTGCCTTTTTCAATAAGTTTTTCCCTAGGCACAAAACATCGTCTATTAGGACGCAAATATGCACATTTTCACAACAAGAGGGAGAATCTTTATATAGGTATTTGGAAAGGTTCAATGATTTATTATCCCAGTGTCCTCATCATGGTTTAGAAAAGGTTAGGCTAGTTCAGATCCTTTATGAGGGTT
Organism: Papaver somniferum; assembly: GCF_003573695.1. Classification (NCBI taxonomy): domain Eukaryota; kingdom Viridiplantae; phylum Streptophyta; class Magnoliopsida; order Ranunculales; family Papaveraceae; genus Papaver; species Papaver somniferum. The sequence continues at coordinate 199,562,366 of NC_039359.1, forward strand.
TAGATTATTCCACAACGACCATGGTTGAGTCTCTATGCACTGGTGGATTTGAAAACCAAACTGTTGATGCGGCGATGGAATTTTTTAATGAAATCGCCGAAAAAACCCAGCAATGGGAAAATAGTAGGGCACCCCAGAAAACAATTCTTTTAAGTAGAGGAAACGTTAATAGGGTAGAAGGAGGCTATGAATCAGATGCCAAAATTGCTGCTATAGCAAAAAGGTTAGAAGCCTTAGAAGTGGGCCAGACTAGTGGTAGAGTGGAGCCTTTTTGGGAAGGCCAGAATATTGAAGAGCAGGCCAATGCTCTTTATAATAACACTAGATTTGATAACCGTCAAAAGATTGACCCATATTCAGAAACCTATAATCCTGGTTGGAGAAACCATCCGAACCTTTCGTGGTCTAAGGGCCAAAGTCAAGGTCAGTTTAGTAATTCTAATGCTCCCCCAGGTTTTGGCTATACTAAGAATCCTTCAGGACTAGCTCAGTTTCAGAATCAGTCAGATAAGAAAATCCTAAGTTTAGAGGAATCTCTCGCCTTGTTAACTCAGCAAACTGCAAAATTCCAGTTATCCGTAGAACAGAGTCTACAAGCTAGTAACAGGATAGGACAAGAAAATAGTCAGGCTATTTCCGAGTTAAAAACCCAGGTTGGTCTGATAAGTGATTCTTTGAGAGAAAAAGGTAAGTTTCCTAGTCAAACACAACCCAACCCTAGAGGAGTTCATGAATTAGGTGCAAAACCATCGAATCAATTGAATGTTGTTAGAACCCTTAGAAGTGGTAGAGTTGTAGACAATAAGGTAACCATGCCCGATAGTGAACATACTGTAGTTCACCCCTCAGGATCTCACCTCTCAGGACCAGTAGCTGAAGAGACTGATAAAGTTTCTGATGATGTGAATTCGGTTCCTGAAAGGTCTGATTTTAGGCCTAGAGCCCCATTTCCTCAGCTATTAGTACCAACAAAGAAGGAATCGAACTTTAATGACATAGTGGAGGTTTTTAAGCAAGTTACCATAAACCTTCCCTTATTAGATGCAATTAGGCAAATTCCTGCTTATGCCAAGTTCCTTAAGGATATGTGTACGCGAAAGCGAAAACTTAGCGTCCATAAGAAAGCCTTTTTAGCTAGTCACGTAAGTTCAATCATTCAGAACACCACAACTCCAAAGTACAAAGACCCAGGTTCTCCTACCATTGCTTGCACAATAGGTAACTTCCGGGTAGAAAAAGCTTTACTTGACTTAGGAGCCAGTGTGAACTTACTGCCATTCCATGTATACTTAGCTAGACTGGTGAAATGAAACCTACTCAGATGACACTGCAGTTAGCTGATAGGTCTGTTAAAATCCCTCGAGGTGTTATCGAGGATGTTCTTATTGAGGTCGACAAGTTTATTTATCCAGTGGATTTCGTGGTCCTAGATACCCAACCTGTCCCTGACCCAGAGAACCAGATACCTGTGATTTTAGGTCGCCCATTTTTAGCTACGTCTAATGCGATCATTAACTGTCGAAATGGTGTGATGAGTTTATCTTTTGGTAATATGACTATGGAGATGAACATTTTTAATGTCAGTAAGCAACCTCATGAGCTAGATGACACATGTGTTGAGGAGGTGAACATGATAGAAGCCTTAGTTCAGAGAGTCATTACCAAACATCTTGTCTGAAGACCCATTAGAAAGTTGTCTATCCCATTTTGGTTTAGATTTTGACGACGATAGCACTATTGAACAGGTGAATGCTCTATTAGATTCTACCCCTGTGTTAGACACTGATAGATGGAAAGCTAGGTTCGAACCGTTACCAGTTTCTGAGACTACCCTAATTCCTTCTTTAGAAGAGCCCCCAAAGTTGGACCTTAAACCACTACCCGATACTCTAAAGTATGTGTTTTTAGGCCCATCTGAGACTTTACCTGTGATTGTAGCTTCCAATTTGGATAGTGATCAGGAAAGTAGGCTAGTAAATGTACTTCAAGACAATAAGGAAGCTTTAGGGTGGACTATAGCAGACATTAAGGGTATAAGTCCTACTGTGTGTATGCATCAGATTCATTTAGAGGAAGACTCCAAACCTTCTAGGGAGATGCAACGTCGACTGAACCCTAACATGAAAGAGGTAGTTCGAAAAGAGGTGCTTAAGTTGTTAGATGCGGGTATTATTTACCCAATTTCAGACAGTAAGTGGGTCAGCCCTGTTCAGGTTGTCCCCAAGAAATCAGGTATCACTGTAGTCCAGAATGATAATAATGAATTAATCCCAACCCGAGTGACCACGGGATGGCGTGTGTGTATTGACTATAGGAAATTGAACAAGGTCACAAGGAAGGATCACTTTCCCCTTCCTTTTATCGACCAAATGCTAGAGCGATTAGCTGGACATAGTCACTATTGCTTCTTAGATGGCTACTCCGGTTATAATCAGATCGTTATTGCCCCAGAAGACCAAGAGAAAACCACTTTTACCTGTCCCTTTGGTACCTTTGCGTATAGACGCATGCCTTTCGGGCTATGTAATGCCCCTGCAACTTTTCAGCGTTGTATGATGAGCATATTTTCTGATATGGTAGAACGGTTCTTAGAGGTCTTTATGGATGATTTTTCAGTGTTTGGTTCATCTTTCGATGAGTGCTTGCATCATTTGACATTAGTGTTGACTAGGTGTAAGGAAAAAAATTTAGTGCTTAATTGGGAAAAATGCCATTTCATGGTTAAATCAGGAATTGTATTAGGGCACATCGTCTCTTCAAAGGGTATAGAGGTAGACAAAGCCAAAGTTGACCTTATTAAGACTTTACAGGTCCCAAAAACCGTAAAAGATATTAGGTCATTCCTAGGGCATGCAGGTTTTTACCGTCGATTCATTAAGGATTTTAGCTTGATTTCTAGACCTCTTTGCAATTTGCTTGCAAAAGATGTTAAGTTTGTCTTTGATGATGCTTGTTTAGAGGCTTTTGAGAAGCTTAAAACTTTACTCACTACTGCCCGATAGTCCAGGCACCTAACTGGAACCTACCCTTTGAGATTATGTGTGATTCTTCAGATTATGCTATAGGCGTCGTTTTAGGACAACGAGAAAACAAATTACTTCATGTGATTTATTATGCTAGCAAAACTCTGAATGATGCCCAAATGAACTACACAACTACCGAGAAGGAACTTTTAGCCATCGTGTTTGCCTTGGATAAGTTTAGGTCCTACCTATTAGGTTCTAAGATCATAATCTATACAGATCATGCTGCTTTGAAATACCTTTTATCTAAGAAGGATACCAAACCTAGATTGATTAGATGGATCCTATTGTTACAGGAATTTTCCCCAGACATTAGAGACAAAAAGGGTGCAGAAAATGTAGTAGCAGATCACTTGTCTAGGCTAGTTGTTAGTTCCCCTAGTGATTCCCTTCCTATAAGGGATAGCTTTCCTGATGAACAATTGTTCTCTGTTTCCCAATCACCTTGGTATGCAAATATAGTGAATTATCTTGTTACTGGTCGAACCCCTCAACATTGGGGTAAGCAAGATCGTTCTAGGTTTTTAGCCGAGGTTAAGCATTTCTTTTGGGACGATCCTTATCTGTTTAAGTATTGTCCGGACCAGATTATTAGGAGATGTGTATCTGAGAGTGACCAGTCTAGTATTATCTCCTTTTGTCATGAACATGCATGTGGGGGTCATTTTAGTGCTAAGAAGACTGCTGCTAAGATTTTGCAGTGTGGATTTTACTGGCCTTCGTTGTTTAAAGATTCCCATAGTCATTGTGTTTCTTGTGAGCGTTGCCAGAAGTTAGGAACCATTTCCCGTAGAAATATGATGCCTTTGAACCCTATTTTAGTGATTGAGGTCTTTGATGTGTGGGGCATTGATTTTATGGGTCCATTTCCTATTTCGTTTGGTTATCTTTACATACTTGTCGTGTAGACTATGTGTCTAAGTGGGTTGAGGCGGTTCCGTGTAAACGAATGACCACAGGGTCGTAGTCCAGTTTTTGAAAGAGAATATACTTACACGTTTTGGTACGCCGCGAGCTATAATTAGTGATGGAGGTTCACACTTTTGTAATAGACCGTTTCTCTTTTAATGAAACAATACGGTATTACCCATAAAGTAGCAACCCCATATCACCCTCAGACTAGTGGTCAGGTAGAGGTTTCCAATAGGGAAATTAAACGTATTCTAGAGAAAACAGTTAATCCAAATAGGAAAGACTGGTCGTCGAGGCTTACTGATGCCTTATGGGCTTACCGTACTGCGTTTAAGACACCCATTGGAATGTCACCTTATCGTTTAGTGTTTGGCAAGGCATGTCACCTGCCTGTTGAGTTAGAGCATCGAGCCTATTGGGCTATTAAGAACTTAAACTTTTCACTTGACAAGGCAGGAGCTCAAAGAAAGCTCCAGCTCAATGAGTTGGACGAGATTCGTAGAGATGCATACGATAGTGCTAAGGAGTATAAGAACAAAATGAAACTTGTGCATGATAGGAATATTTTACGAAAGTCATTTTCTCCAGGTCAAAAAGTTCTTCTGTATGACACTCGTTTGCATCTATTCCCCGGGAAGTTGCGCTCTCGGTGGACCGGTCCTTTTGTGGTCCGTACTGTTTTTCCTCATGGCGCTGTTGAGATTGAGACACCAGATGGTAGTAGTTCTTCGAAGGTTAACGGTCAGCGATTGAAGCCCTTTTTAGAGCCTTTTCCTACAGGTGATGTTGAGGAGGTCCCTCTGGAGGACCCTGTTTACCTTGATTGACCATCGAGGCGATTTTGTATGTTGTATAATATTTTTGTAGGTTTTTGGTTACACTTCACCCAGGTACTATCTTTCCGACTTCTCTCTTTACTATTTCCTCATGTTACTTATATTTTTGGTACTGTTCTTTGATTAGAAACATTGAGGACAATGTTAGATTTAAGTTTGGGGGTGGGGTAGAACTTTTTGTTACCTTTTCGTTGCAATAAATAAACTCCAGAGCCTAGAAATTTATCCCTATTAAGGATGGCACTAACCAATCTAAGTGGATGGAAGCATTTTGGTTGTAGGAGTTGAGGAACCAATCTGACTAGATGGCAACATCTAAAGAGTCTATTCATAAAAGCACAGAGCTCAGGTGTTAGAAATAACATGATAGTTTCACCATATCTCGTTGAGTCCTTTTCACTTCTGTTTTTATTTTGTTTTGTTTTTAAACTATGTTTCTCTAAGTGATTAGGTGGGGCTCACGATTCAAGTTGTTACCAATGCTAGGGTGAATTAGAGTGATTGAGATACAAAAAAAAAAAAAAAAAGAGACCAGACCATTAGACCAACTGGAATAAATTCAATAAATTCGACCACTGGAACCCTTGCATATGCCAGTTGTGTTGACCTAGAGTTAGGATTATCGACCACTGGTACCCTTGTATATGCTAGTGTGCTGATATTAGTCAGACCGGTATCTCAGTCCATTAGGATAGGTTCATTTTGGCGGAGGCCTTCAGACAGATATGAGAAACACCGTTCACCTAGTAAACATCAAAACCATCTATGTTTTTCTATATCCATCTTCTTGATCTATCCATTTGATTAGTTTTGACTCCGGATATTGATGTCCATAGTGCGACTATCTGAGTAGAGCTTTGTCACTTCATATGAATTTTGGTATGCTTGAGTGCAAACTCGTGTACAACAATTGGAATTTCGCATCAGGGTACTTCCTCCTGTAGTCAATAAATATGCCAACCAAGGAGATTCTTTAGTGCCTTCCAAGGTTCTGTGTAGATAGCTAGGGTCTGGAGTATAAAGGTTTTGCGGGTATACCTCTGGTAAGCCCTCCGAAGACAACACTCCGCCACTAGGGACACCTAGGGGTTTAAAGGATTATTGCATACGCTAAATGTAATTGACGATGCCTGCGACAGTGAGTTAGGATTTTATTTTTGCTCGAGGACTAGCAAATAATAGGTTTGGGGGTATTTGATAAACACATTTTTGTGTCCGATTTGTCTCGATTCTATATATTGTTAGGGCTCATTTTTGTACTTATTATGGTGTTTTATTTATTTGTAGGTATTTTTGGACAATAAACATTTTTGGAAAAAATTGGCTCAAAAAGTTGTTGGAAATCACCCGGAGGACATTTGCTATTCAGATTCTCACTTTGGATAAGGGGTAACCTAATTACTAAGGGCCATACCATTTCCAGGCAGTTGCTAATCGCACCCCTACTCTGGATAAGGGGCAACCATCTTCAACATTTCAAAAACCAGGTTTTTGGCGGCAAAATAGGTGCAGTGAAGAACAGTTTTGACAATCGTGATTAGGAGGAGTTTGAGGTCAATTAAACCTATGATTTTCATAGTATAGACTCCTTATGGGTCTAGGAATCTGATATGGGTGTTTAAATCGATTAGACTGGGCTCAATCGACGGATTTTTCTCACAACAGAAAATATGGAAAGTCACGTGTGTGACCTGTTTTAGGGAATTTTAGAGAGATTAAAGCGCTGTAAACCTTCCCAAAGATTTGTATCTATCTAAGGAAGAGTTTAGAATAAAAAGGAAAGCTCAGAAACGCGTAGAAATTCTAAAACAAGAAATTGCCGCAACTTGGCCGTGGAGAGAAGGAAAGAGATTTTGGAAGATTTGGGAGAGATTTAATCGGTATTTTGATATAAATAGATGTCTTGGGTCATATAGAAGAGGTTTGGAGAGTTTGGGAACCTAAGGAGAGCTAGAGAAGAATAAATCAGAGCGTTACCAAACTCTGTTTCTGCTGCTGCTGAAGAAGAAGAAGAAGAACGCGAAGAACATTGACGCACGGGAAACAGTCGCAGAACAGTGTCGTTGTTTAACAGCTGAAGAACATTAAGCTGTGCAGGGCAGTCGTATTCTAGGGTCTTAAAATCAGCGACAAAGCAAAAAAATTTATGTAACGGTTCCATTGTAACAACTGTTTTGCAACACCAATACACTGTTGCAAACAATCTGTGTTATTACTTTTCACTCTTTTAATCATCTTTTGAGCAACAAACACATATTTTGAGATCATGATTAATATGAGGAGCTAAACCCCATTGCCGAGGCGATAGAGGAAGCTATTTTTCCAACAAAAAGTGGTATATTCTATTTTATCTTTTTATTTGCAATAATTATATGATTATTTACCTTGAACTATTATTGAATATGATTTTTATTCGAGTGATTGTGATCTATTTTGATGTAGTATGCTTAGTTTTAAGACTTTTGATGCTTCATACTTGGTATTTACAATTATTACTTTTGAAAATCTACTTGTTGCAATATATTAGAATCAAATTAAACAAGAAAATTGCATAAATATAAGTATTGGTTTATTCACTTTGAACTTGGAAAATAGCGGAATCTTAGCCTCAGTTTTTCTTTTAGTATTGATATCATCTTTGATTGAGTTTGCTATAATTATTAGTGAGTTTTCTATTTTAATATTAAAATTTAAGTCTAATTAATATCCTTCACAAGTCTGAGAATCGAACCACTTTTACCACCATCTACAAATCACACCAATTTTGGAGATCAAAATTACTTTCATCCCGTGGGGTTTCATCCGTGGACATAGGTCCATGGTCGACTTGACTGTTCCATGTTAATCTCCTTATCTTAGCCTAGTTTATGGTTTTGATTTCTTGGATTTTTGGATTGATATAAAAATGTTACCTTGAGGGTTTTGGATGATTCTTTTGGAATGAATTGTTTTGGAATAGATTGTTTTGGGAATGATGTTGTCGTGGTTACGATTGCAAGTGACGCAAACCATGGAACCGTGAGCGTTGCATGTCGGTAGATGACATGGGGTGAAACATAACATGGCTATCGGTTTCATCATTCCCGTGAAAACTATAAATAACAAACCATGTATTTTGTCTAGGTAAGACTTACTCGGTTTTTCAGGTCTCCTGATGAAAATGGAATCTTCCGGGTGTAAGACCGAGTTTTACGGGAGGCACCGCCGTGATTGTGGAAAGTCCCCAGTCGTCTCATCTGATAATCGAGTCGTCGATCCCTGGTTGGATCGTTTTCTTTTAACCTGTAGGCAGTCCCCAGTCATCCATCGTCGTGTCAAGACTGATAATCGGGTCGTCTGGTAACTGAGTCGTCGATCCCTGAGCGGATTGCCTGCTTCTACCGCCTTGATGTCTGGGTCGAAGCATGAGATCGATGGTCGAAAATTGACATTGTAACCAAAAGATCAATCTCCCACTGTGGTCTCCAATTGTTTGAGGGTGAAAACGGTTTCTGCTGATTTTGGTAATTTCGGGTGTGTCGGTGAGAAACGAATTTAAACCCTAAACAATGTACTGCAAGGGAGTACTTTAGATTCGAGAGATCAATCTGTACAAATCCGTCCTTAACCAAGAAATGGTCGTTCCATACTTGCTTCTGTCACAAAGTGAAGGATAAGGGTTGGTTTTGTGGGGGGGGGGGGGAAGCGAAGAAAGTGTTGAGACCAGAATAGTTGATTCTGGAAGAGTAGTTGTTACACGGTTTGTATCAGAAAGTGGGAAGCTAACATATGGAAATCTAGAAAATGTTTTCTGAGTGTTGTATCCTCCTGACCTGAACTTGTTGTTCGGTGGAAATAGGTAATGCCTATTTATACAAGTCGAAGTGAAACGTACTCTGGTCTCATTAAGAAATGGAAAAAATGGGTGAGTAAATGGGAGGATGTGGTAACCGGTAACGCTTGGAATTGATGTTCCATAAAAGAAGGAGTTTCACCATTACTCCCTGTATTTACTAACCGCCTCATCCTTATGACACTTTCTTATAACGAGCGTAGTGTACGCCGCACGCTGTAAACCGCCAAACCAATACCCAATGAGCATCCCCCAGTTTGTGACATGTGTTGATGTCTCGAGTGTTTTCGTGGAAAACATGTAGCATGTTGTTGTTGTCTGGCAAGTTGAGCTTGGGAGACTTTCCAACTCGGTGGTGACCTTCAACGGTAGAGATTTTGCATCTTAAGAGGAAGGTAGCCGTTGATTATTGCAACCTTTCGTTTGGTAGCCAGTGGCATGAAAGTATGATCAGTATGGCTTTAATATGTCCCAGTTTAGGCGCGGCCAAAAGTTAGGATTTGGCTTTGTTTAGGCGCGACCAAACTAGGGCCAAAAGGTTGCCATGTGTTAGCTGGTAACCTTGGACGGCTAAGATCTGCATCTTAGATGAAAAAGTGGTCGTTGATTGTTGCAGGCCTTCGTTTTGGTAGCCGCATAGGGAAGGCCGACATGGTATGGCGCGGCAAGGTGGTTGGCATGCCATTGGCACATGTGGCATGGCATGCCTTGGCGTGGACAAAACTAGGGTTTTGGGCCAAAGGTTACCATGTGTTGTTTGGAGACTTTGGACGGCTAGGATTTGCATCTAGGATGGAAGGGTGGCCGCTCATCGTCGCACGCCTTCGTTTTGGTAGCCGCATGGGGAAGGCCGGCATGGTATGGCGCGGCAAGGTGGTTGGCATGCCATTGGAACATGTGGCATGACATGCCTTGGCGCTATTTGGCGTGGCCAAAACTAGGGTTTTGGGACAAAGGTTGCCATGCGTTGTTTGGCGACCTTGGACGACTAGGATTTGCATCCAGGATGGAAGGGTGGTCGTTGATCGTCACACGCCTTCGTTTTGGTAGCTGCATGGAGAAGGCCGGCATGGTATGGCGCGACAAGGTGGTTGGCATGCCGTTGGCACATGTGGCATGGCATGCCTTGGCGCGGTTTGGCGTGGTAAAAACTAGGGTTTTGGGCCAAAGGTTACCATGCGTTGTTTGGCGACCTTGGGCGGCTAGGATTTGCATCTAGAATGGAAGGGTGGTCATTGATCGTCGCACGCCTTCGTTTTGGTAGCCGCATGGGGAAGGCTGGCATGGTATGGCGCGGCAAGGTGGTTGGCATGCCATTGACACATGTGTCATGGCATGCCTTGGCGCGGTTTGGCATGGCCAAAACTAGGGTTTTGGGCCAAAGGTTACCATGCGTTGTTTGACGACCTTGGACGGCTAGGATTTGCATCTAGGATGGAAGAATGGCTGTTGTTCGTCACACGCCTTCGTTTTGGTAGCCGCATAGGGAAGGCCGGCATGGTGGGCACAATGGTGCGGATGACTTGGCATAGTGGGGCCAAGGGTTTGGTACGGACGGCTTGGCATGGTGGGGCCAAGGCAAGGTGCGGTTTGCTTGGCATGGTGGGGCCAAGGTTTTGGCATGCCATTGGCGCATGGTGCGGCTAGCATGGTTGGGGCCAAGGCAAGGTAAATGTGGATGGCATGGTTTGACATTGGCACAGTGGTGCGGCTGGTATGGTTGGCATGCCTTGGCGCAGAGATGTGGCTGGCATGGTTTGCCATTGGCACAGTGGTGCGGCTGGCATGGTTGGCATGCCTTGGCGCGGAGATATGGCTGGCATGGTTTTCCATTGGCACAATGGTGCGGCTGGCATGTTTGGCATTCCTTGGCGCGGAAATGTGGCTGGCATGGTTTTCCATTGGCACAGTGGTGCGGCTGGCATGGTTGGCATGCCTTGGCGCGGTAGCATGAGAATTAGGATTTGGTATAGATGATGTCGGTCAATGTTAAGGGTTCTGACGTGGAACATGACACATAAAAAAAGGTACTATGGTAATTCTTACGTAGGCATGCTGATCGATTCAATAAATGTGCTAATGGTCATAGTAACGTCATGTCAGTTGTACGGTTTTACGATTTTAACCCTAAGCTAAAAACCACCATCAACACCAACATACTGGATTTTCATATCATCTGGATCGGTAATGTGATGCAAGAGATGATTGTTTCATACTTGATGAGGCTGATTGCATTCCATTCCTTCGATGCTCATACTTCCTATCAAGGCATTCGACGTAGGCATGCACCAATTTCCCATTGGGCATGTCCATAAAAGTAAGTTAAGTTGGCATGTACATTAGGATGAGGAAAGTACGGTATGAGCCTAGATGACGCACCCTTGGCAAAATCAAGACAAGTGTATGCACTCAGCTACATGCCAAAGCGAAGTAAGGAAGTGGAGATAGACTTGAAACACCCTATGTGCAAGTCCAAGGCATTTCCATATGCCCGGACAGGACTAGGGGGTCAATAATGCACCCAAAAATGCATCGACATTAGCCTTTATGGATTTATACCCTTTACAGAACAAGTGTAAGTTGGAACAGTATGGATGCTAAGTTCAAGCCGTCATGGTCGCCAAGCATGTTTTCAAGGGAAAATGGACGTGCATTTTCTAAGCTTGGAGTAAGCTTAAGGCTTGAAAAGCGACACATCCCAAAGGGCTATGACCTGCGCGTCCTAGCACTTCAGCCGTAATTTTCATGTCCAATACAACTAATCTTTTATTATTCCATTACTGAAAAAATCACAAAATTTATCCCACGCTTGGGTTATACATGCCTAAACTATTAAAACAATCTTAAATCATAATTATAAATTTAATGACGACTCTAAAAATATAACTATCAAATGCCAATGATTTTTGGTATATTTATAATGCCAAGATCAAACCAATAACCACATGCAGTAGCGTGCACATGCAAAGAACAACCATCTATACATGGGAAATTTCATCACAATCTAAAGTATGTATAACTTACGTATCAACCCTCTCTAACTCAAGCAGACTTTCCAGATACGCTCTAAGTGGTTACAGATACCCAAACATAACAAATCAAGTAACTTTGTAGTTGTTCCATCGTTGCCTCGTAACTCCACCACGGGGTCAATATTGGGCCACCGAATGATGTGAATTTCTAGGATATGATCTCTGCTCTGTAGGAAGTTTAAGCTACTAAAGTAAATTTGTGCGTCAACATCTTATTCCAATGGTCGGCCAACTCTTCTCCATGTATCATAGGCTTTACTTAGTCGAATGACGCGTTTGGATGTGTAATTGCTTTGCTTGTATCATTTACCTATTTTATGTCTTTATTTCCTTCGACGAGTTTGGCATACTCAAATTCTCGAACATTCAGCATTACATCCGTTAAAGTAGCATATTCACATCTGTTATGTGTATGTGGAAGCTGCCAATCATACCAAGAATAAAAAAATTTATCTGGAAATGCCTCTGTGACATCCTTTCTACAAAAGCTAAAACTCTGCGTTTCTCTGATAATGCTGATATTACTTGTCCAATGTGTGGTCATTCTCAGGAAAATGCTTCTCATATCATTCTGCACTGTAACTACTCAAGAGTTGTATGATTTGGCAACACTGGTCTGCAGTTTGAGGACTCTGGTCTTATCAGACAAGAATGTATTACTTGGATAACCAAGTTTATGAACGACCAAATTTCTTCTGCAGGTATCACTAAAAGAATGATAACATCTTGGGCTATCTGGAAAGAAAGATGTTCGAAGGTTTTTGAAAATAAGTTTCTGGAGCCTCAAAAACTTATTTTGCAGAATAACAAATATTACTTCTGAATATAACACTAACAGAACTAAAAAACCTATTAAGTTAGTCTCGACAATAGTTAGGGCTAACTTAAAATGGAAACCTCCTATCCAGGGTGTTTGTACTGTTAATTTGGATGGTTCATATGATTATTCTACAAAAACTGCAGGCTTAAGACTAATTGTTCGTAACTTTGCAGGTGCTTTCAAGGGAGCAAAATACAGTCATGTTGGAAAAGCACTGAGTCCAGAGCACGTAGAAGGGATGGCATTGTTGAAAGTTGTTAGATGGACGGAGAGGCAAAAGCTGGATGCAGTGAATTTTGAGAGAGATTCTATGATTTTGGTAGAAGCTATAACTAAGGGTCGATTCAATATTGATTGGCAGTTTCACAATTTTATTAAGGATATAATTTTATGTTTTAGGAATTCTAAGAACTGAAAAATTTATCATGTTCCAAAGGAACAAAATAAAGTGGCAGACATTCTTTCTAGAGTAGCTTGCACTGAGAAGCTAACTAAGCAATGGTCTGATAATCCATCAAGTTGTATTTTGAACCAACTCCACATTGAGATGGAAGGTTTATCTGTTTAAGCATGGAATGAATTTTTCTTTTGTATCAAAAAAAAAAAAAAAAAGTTCCATCGTTGTGCCACTTGACCATGGTCTAGTAAATATCCAACAAATTGTAACCCTTTGAATACAGCGTTATATAGACCAAATGATCTTCGAAAACTCAAGAGCCAAAAATCTAAGGTGTCAGTAGGTCCAGTTCCTCTTAGGTGTCACTAGACCCGGAACTTAACTTTTATAATAATAGAAAGTATGGTCGGGTTTCTAATTAGCGGATCCATAACCGGACCCGATAGAAATTTAAGGTACCCATTGGTTTTGGGTATTAAGAAATTATCAAATTTTTTTCGTGGAAACTTAATTTCTTTTCATTTCTGGCTCGAATCTAAGTTAATCTAATCGAAATTTTCTTATTATTTCTTTATGAAAATTTTGAATGAAGATTAAGCGTAAGAGAAAAATGGAAAACGAGAAAAAATCAAAATCAAAACTAGACAACTTTTATTCTAATAGAAAATCAATAAAACAATGAATAAACGGAAACCCGATTCTCATTAGGAAATTGTTAATGGTCCAATTCGAATCCGGAACTGGACCTGAATTAACATGTTTCGGTTCGGCTCCTGATAGTCGGGTACCCGTTGATAGTCGTACAAAAACCAACAAAAACAGTGGCGGAGCCAGAAAATGCTACGAAGGTGGGATAAAAACAATTTTAGCAATTATAGAAATATCTGGACTTAGAGCAACCACAGTCATGAGACGGACCAAATACCAAAAGCCAGACTAAAAACCAAAAATTTTTGGTATTTTGGGTGACCCAAGCGCAGTGGGATAACACCAAATTTGGTGAAGCGTAACTTACACTAACGCCCGATGCCAGACGTAACTTATACTCACGTCTGTTGATGAAGCGGATTTTTATTATGCGTTTGAATGAAACGGAGGTATAATGCCCGCTTGATTGAGGCGCAAGTATAACTAACGCCGGATATGGGACGGCGATGGAAAGTGCGTCTACTGGGACGGAGATGAAAAGTGCGTATCACTCGTACGGAGATATAAAGTGCGTATGTTTCGGGCGTTAATGGATTATGCGTATGTTTCGGGCGTTAATGGATTATGCGTCTGGGTGAGACGTTTATAGAAGAAGCGTCTGAGTGGAGCGTGCATTTAAGAAGCGTCTGGTTGGGGCGTTTAAAGAAGGAGCGTCTGAGTGGGACGTTTGTAATACCTGCGTCTATGTGGGACGTTTGTAATACGTTCGTGTGAGAGGGACGGTTGTAATACGAGCGTCTGAGTGGGACGTCTGTAATACATGCGTCTGAATATGGATTACGTTTCATGTATATGGAAATTGAGCTATGGGGAGGAGTGCTTACATAGTAGGCAGTGACAGTACCGGCGGAATTGCCACGCACAAGCTTAATTTGCATATCGATCTTTCCAAATAGGTATTCGTTCTTGGATTGAAAACCAGAACCGGAAGGTTTATCAAGCGAAAGAGTAAGTAGTTGTCCATTGTTGAGTATCACCACGACCATCACCCCAAGTGATATCCATGTCCCTGTAAAAATTACCAGCAGAGGCAAGTAGGACGGAACATGCCATTAGAGAAACCAACAAGTATAATTTTGATGCAGAAGCCATTATGAAGTTTTTGATACAAGTTCAGAAGATGTTTTTGATATTTGATTGAAGTAGCAAATTTGGATGAGATAAATGGATGTGTGTTGTTGTTGTAAGATAAGAAGCAGCATCCTTCGTGGTTTTATAGTAGCGGTCGTGAAGGGTAATGAAGGTTACTGGAAACAAGTCGAAAATTCTTGGGAGGAGCGGATTATGAGTTGGACACAGTTGCCATACACACGCGGTTTTTACTGATAGAATAATTTTACTGATAGACTAAGTTCACTGAAATCCATTAAACATGAATTGTTGTTGCTCACAAAGGGGAGATACAAAATGTTAAACAGTTGTATGATAAAGACGGTGTCTAGATTTTTTTCTGTAAATTTTTTTGATCTTCTATCAAACGGTCGGAAAATCAGAAAACCAAAATCAGAATTCCAAAATATAACCGTTGGCGCACGTAATACATGCGCCTGGTAACAGACGCTCGTAATACATGCGCTCCGAACAAACGCTCATAATACGAGCGTCCGTCCCAGACGCTCGTAAAACATGCGCCCACTCCAGACGGTCCTAATATATGCGCCCATCCCAGACGCTTCTAAAACATGCGCCCACTCCAGACGGTCGTAATATATGCGCCTCACTCATACGCCCATAAAACATGCGTCTCACTCATACGCCCATAAAACATGCGTCTCACACAGACGTTAATAATACGTCCGTCTCCCGCATACGGTCATAATACATGCGCCCGGACCAGGCGCTTTTAGTAACTGCGTCCAAACCAGGCGTTTTTAATAACTGCGTCTGCTATGGGGCGTAGGTTTTATCTACGTATGGCCCGGCGGTGTTTATAATAACGCCTAACTCAAACGCTGTATATACATCCGCCCCATTATCATACGTTATTTATACGTACGCCCGATGTGGAGCGTCCACTATACTTCCGTCTGAAATCATACGCCCACTATACTTCCGTCCCACTATTAATCATTTTAGTCTGGGTTGGCGACCACATTTGGTCGCAAACCCTAATTAACTGGACTAAATATGGTTTTAGTCATTACCACTGCGGCTGAATTTGGGACCAAATTTGGGTATAGTCCCCAAATTTGGTCATGACTGTGGTTGCTCTTAGGGGGACTAAATGCTAAAAATTTAGTATATTGAACAATAAATACAAGATTAAATGGAGGTGTTTATATGATTATGATTTTTTTTTGGGGAGGCTAGAGCTATTGTTAGTTAACCACTGACTTTGCCATTGAACACAAGGGATTTGATGGGCTTAGACATAACGCATTTTTGGTGGTGTTTTTTTACATTGGGCGTTGATTAGTTATCCTCATTAAGGATAGTGAGCAGGGGTGTACAGTGGACTGACGGATGGACGCGGATTAGGAGTCACCCGCGTCCAAACCGTTAATGTTTCGGATTTGAAAAATTTAACCGTGTCCGGCCTAATCACGCGGATTGGATATCCGCAGATCAACGGGTGATATGGACCGAATATGGATTAACCGCCGTTATTAAAGAAAAAAAAATCATTCAAGTTGGAGTTGCCATTCCATCTGTGTTTTTGTTAGTCTCAGGAAACTCATGCTGCGAACATGGAAAAGAAGGTTCTTGAGTTGCATGGTGTATTTCATCTTTTTTCTTGTTTTAGTTTAATTCTGGTCCAATAATCATCTTTTATTCACTGATGTTGAATTGACATTCAAGATGACGTTAAACCAGGTAGACACCATTTCAAGCAAATGGGTGGTCAGTCCTTAAGGGACTTACTGTATTTGTTAAATTAAGAGACTTACTGTATTTGTTAAATTAACTAAAATGTGTTGAAGCTGCTCTGTAACAGATCTTCAGGTACCCTTTGATGCAATATTTTTTTAGGCTAGCGAATAAATGAAATTGGACAGAACAAAACTAAGAGAAAATATAATGGTGCTCTTCTGTTTATTATACTTGTCACTGGCTGCATCTTTTGTAATCTCTCCCTCAATTCTATAACTTTAACTAAACAAGCCAATACTATCCATCCTCTTGAAGTTTATCGACAGCTTCATTCCAATTCATCATCGTCATCGTTGACTTACCTTACTGCCCTACACTGCGGGAGAATTCGCGGATTTTAAAGTCCAACCGTAACCAAGCCGATAAAAGTGCGGATTTGAAAATTCCACCCTTGTCCGGCTCATAGAGCTTGCGGATTGGGTTTCATCTGCAATTTTGCTGACGGATACGGATAAAATCCGCGGTTATGGACTTTTTGCACACCCCTAATAGTGAGATATGATACGTCTTAGGCCGGTTTTTATGGGGTTAATAGATACGTTTTTGTGTCCTATTTGATCCTGTTTTGATATTATTTATTTTTATTTTTGTAGTAAATTTTCTATAGCTTTTTAGAACATCTCCAACAGAATGTGGGAATTTTATTTTTCTCATAACACATAAGATCTTATAGATTCTAATCAAATTAAATTCCTCTCCAACAGTAGGTCCTATAAAGTAAGAGGGGTGTAAAAATGAATACAAAATTTTAGAGAAATTCTTAACTAGAACTTCAAATTGACCTTTATGTAACTTTTTTGATTATTATGTCTAAATAAATTTTTCTAAACCAATAGTAAAAAGGAAATCACTTTGTTATTTATCCACAAATCAATGTTCTAAAAAAGGTGGTGTTGATGATGGACAAAGAACGGTCAAGATTTTCTCTTAGATGGAAGATAGACGGATGAGATTATGCCTCGGCTCGCTCTAGGCTAGCCATAAGCTAAAGGCCATGTTTCGACCAGTGGCTCCAACCAAGTTCTCAATCATGGTCTGTTGAGTTTTGTTAACCAAGATAATGAGTCACGACTTGTGATAATAATGTGTTTTTTAACGAAATCTTCTTCGTTCTTCCAGTCTCCATAATCAGAAAATAAGATCATCACTCGCTGATTTCTCCCTTAGTATTAGCACTATTCATCACCGAAGCACTCTACTCAACATCGAAACATTGTTTTGATTAATCTTACTCAAGATGGAAACGTAAGCTACTTCTTTCTAGCTTAACTCTATGGGTTGTTGTGAACACGTAAATCACGAAGGCATCTATATGTTCACAAACAATGTTCGCATTCCATACACATGCTCGCACTGATGAGACAATTGCATTGATTCCTTGGCTCAAAACCTTCGGGTTTATCATAGCCTCATCTAATATCATCACCAGAGGCGTTCACATAGAGGAAGATAAAGAAAACCAAGTGTAGAAGTAAAACTCGTGGAGTATGAAATGAATGTAAAGTGCTGAAATGTAAATAAGACTGGGATTTACGTGGTTCAGCACTAAGGCCTACATCCATGGGGTTGTCGTTTTCACTATGCATTTGATGATTACAGAGGTAGTCGAATGACTTTGGAGTTTACATAGGTCTGAGATTGTAAAAGGTAAACTTACACTCACAATTCTTCTCTCTCGACTTCTCTAAAACCTTTTCCTCTTTTTTTCCTCCCCTCTCTCTTGGTGGAGAGGGGGTATTTATAGGGTTAGAGTGTGGGACCCGTTTCTGAGGGCCGTTGGAACCTTATCTTCTTGTGCTTTGTGTCCATCACGCAGAGGTCTTCGTTCATTGCTTGATCACGCAGAGTCATCCTCTTTCGTTCCACGGGTTGATCGACACGTACACTGCTCAGAGTGTTTAATGCGGGTAGTTGAGACGCATGCTCGTGGCAGACAAGTGTCTTCTGCCCCTGTCACGTCCATGTCAGCCAACCTTCTCTTCACCGTTGATCTTGGCTTCTTTTGGGGATGAGATAAAGTAACTCTTCGGGAGTTATTTGGTGCTCCAAAGTACACCGTGCTTTTGGTACATCTTTTAACTTCTGCCCTTGAATTTTTTCGGGAAAAGATCCGACGTCGACGGGATGGGCTTCTTGGCTGTGGGCGTGTGTCATCATGTTTTGATGACTTGGTCCGCATGCTCTCTACGTGTCTTCCTACATACACGTGTTTGATGATGAAATATGTACACACAATTTGCCCATTTTCTTCGGGCTTGAGTGTTTAGTGGGAGCATTGAAGAAAACAGACGTTACATATTCCTCCTCTCTCTTAATAACTTCTCCTACATACTTGGGCACGTTTCTTACTCGTGCATTAACTGCTCATTTAATGGGAACGTTTCTCATTCCTCCATTAACTTCCTTCTCTTTCTTTCGAGTATATTAAGGAGAGGAGAAAAAATTAATTTCATTCTTCTTGAAAATTAATTTCATTCTCCCTGTCAGACTTCATCCTTTGTTCTTCAACCATTAAATTCTCTCTGCCCTAGCATTAATCACGCCCGTTTCTTCTTTGTTTCTGGCTTGTTCTCTCATTTATCTTCTTTTGGGATTTTGTTTGTGGTAGTAAGGTTTCTTTTCTTCGTTTCTGTTGTTTTAAGTTTTGTGTTGATTGTGTTGATTGTAAATTTCCTGCTGCTGTCGTACCTTGTTTGTGATGAAGAACATCTTTTGATGCATGTAAGCTAGTTTGCCCCTGTTCTTCTTCTCAAGTCGAGGAGGCCATTGTTTTAATTGTATTGATTGATCTGTTAAGTTTAGGGTTTTAGGGTATACATGCATGTATGCATGTATGCTAGTTTTAGGGTTTCTGGTCTATGTTGAGATGAACTGTTAATTTTGTGGTTTTTTGATCTTTGGTGATGCCCTCGTGTTTGCTTCTAACTTGTTTTTTGTACCTCCTCGCAGCCATGTCTGACCGTCCGCGGCTTCCTTATCAAACTCCGGCTTCCAGTCTGCCGAGATCCCCTCCGTGTAGAGAGTCTAATACATCTCCACATGGGGGAGATCTCTCTAAATTGTCGCAAATGGATCCCCGCGGTAGTAAAGTTTCGTCTTCTTCTGGGACGAAGGCTTCTCCTCCTAGGAAGGGGGATCCATCGAAGGGTCCTTCCGGGTCTCGATACGCTGCCAGCCGTGCTCCTTCTCGTCCTCGTGATGACTCCAGGTGTACGCAGACACCTCCTCGCGGTGGCACCTTCGATATTACCCCTCTTCGTTCTATAGTGCCCGTGCAGAACCCTCTGTCGCCGCCTCCAGTACTTTCTTTCAAAGGGAAGAAATCAAAAGGTGGTGTGCCGAGAGCTGAATCATCTAAAAATCCTCCTTTGGAAAGAAAAGATTCTGAATCTTTTGTTGGTTCGTCCGATCCCGCGGAAGAAGAGGAGGTTGTCCCGGTGATACGCAGCGTTTCGGTTAGCAAGAAGAAAGTCACGTTTAAGCACATTGACCTTGAAGTTTTCAAGGAAAAGCATGAGCTTCAAGACTTCGAGGTTCGTTTCTATGCCCCTGAGGATGATATTACTTACGAGCTCATATCGAAGTATCAGTTTGATGAGTTTCACCTGTTGACTACGGTTGGAGCCTTCGAGGCGGGTCTTATGCTGCCGTTGTATAAGTCTGGTGATTCCTTTTATTATGACGTGTTGGCTGGTCACGAAGGCTCTTCCACCAATACTCATAGTTATTCCGTGTCGCAATTGTCGGGGAACTATCTCCGTGCACTGAGGGAATGTTATCTGTGGAGTAAGCGGGAGACGACGATGACATGTTACGTTCCAGATCCCGATGAGAGGGATTGGTATACTCCTGAAAACTTCAACAGCTCCTTTGGGGATTATGTCAATAGTAGGAACCGTAAACCGTGGAACGTTAGTCTTCGTAACCTCGCTGCTCCTCAGGGCGAAATTCGTCTCTTAAGTGAGGTGAGCGATGCCAAACTGAAATACGTTCCAGGCACCGAGGGGTCGGCTCAGCGGAAACTTTTTCCTGCTCGTGAAAGGATCAAGCGTGACCATGATTATGAGTGTCATGCCACTGTCATTGAAATTGTTGGTCCTTGGGCGTATGGTTGGATTCCCGGTCCGCGCGGTTGGCGTCCTTCTGAGATAGCAGGCCTCGTGATTCTCCTCCTACTCGTTATGGAGATTTCTGTCCCTGGCGTTTAAATTTCGAGGGCATGAACTTTCCTTATGCTCTCGACGTTATTGATGGAGACGAGGAAGAGGGTTCTGGTGCTATACTTCCACCGAAGAGTGCCGCTACTACCAAGGTATGGTTATTGCAGATTCTGGCCGCACCCCTCCTTTTTTGAAAATCAAACTGTGTACGAGGAAATAACTCTTTTTGTGGGACGTGTATTGGTTTGCAGGTGTCGAAAAAGAAAAAGATTGGGCTCAAGCAGTCTTCTACCATTGTGACGGGTGAGGCTGAGGTTCATGAAGAAGTTACCAGTCCGGTGAACGAAGAGTTTGCCGAGGATGAGGAAATGTATGATGGGGAAGAACGCACTGATACTTCCCCTCCTGTTGTCGAGGAAGAGGTTGGTGCGGGTTGTGATGGTGTTGATGGGGAAATAATATCGCGGTGGCCGAGGGAAGTGTTATCGCGGAAATGTCTGCTCCTGCTGGTGATAACCCTGGTGATCCGGAATTTATCGGAGGAGGTGAGGCTGCGGAAACTCTCCCCACCATTTCTCAAGGGTTCTCCTTTGACAGGATATATTCCGCAAGGGAACTCTTTGATGATGCCATCGGTTTTCCCGAAGACTTTTCTTTGCTTTCCCCCAATGATGATTGGGATGTGCTCGGGGATTTTGGTAAGGAAAATGCTGTTGTTCAGAATGAGGGCGCGGATGATCACATTGCGCGTGGTGATGCCGAGACTTGTGTTGATGGGGAAATGACAACAAAGGGGAAGTCTGTGGTTGACTCACCTTCCGAGAATTTCCCTCACTCTCTGATGTTTGAGGGTGGGGATGCCATAATGTATTGGCTCAAGAAAAAGAGTCTGATGTTTGTTCCCCATCCTGCCCCGGTGGTTGCTGGCGAGAAAGATTCTGATGCTTATACTCGTCGGATGATGGAGCTATCTTCCGAGGCGCGTGTTGCCGAGATGTGGGGGAAAAGCTTGAGTGTTCCAGAGGCTACCCTCGTAGCGGACCCTCCATCTTCTGTTGCTGAAATGATGGCCATAGCCGATGGGTACCAATATGGTTTTCCCCAGCAGCGTGTCTTGGAGGTAAGTCCTCGTACATATCTCTTCGTGACACTCGAATCCTTCGGTGTAATAATGTTTTCCGTTTGATGTGTAGATGATGAGGAGTGAGCATTGTAACCATGTGCTGTATCAATTCTTTAAAGCGAAATCTTTGAAGATGGAGGCTAAGCTTCGTCACAGGGAAAAGACATTATCTGCGGCTGAGGTGGAGATAGAAGAACTGAAGAATAGCCTTAAAGAGAAAGAAAGGCTGGGTGAAGCGGAGGCTGGTCTTCGTTCAGAGCTTGCCACCGTTCGCGCTGAGTTAGAGCAAACTCGCGGCAAAGTTTCAGCTTTCACAGGTTTAGTTCTTCTCCATTTTTTATCCCTCGTAATTCCTTTCTACTACTTTGTTGTTCTGTCTGAATCTCCCCACCCTATCTTCAGTGGGTGGAGTCCTCGAGCTGATATGGCTTCGAAATGAAAGGGCACGGCAAAAATCTCGTATCAAAGAGTTGGTCGAAAAAAATTAAGAGTGAAGCCAAAAAGTGGGACGCTCGGGCTGAGGGATGGCGCGCAAGGCATGTTCAGATGGTTGATATGCAGAATCTGTATAACCATGACCGTATTTTGTTCAATGGTACGCTGCTATGGACACGTGAGAATCTGCGGGAATCCCGTGAGCGTACTTCGTTGTTAGAGTCTAGAATACATCTTCTGGAAGAGGAATTACGAAAGGATCGCTCCCTTCCTTTTCCGGGAATTAAGGAGAGTATGTTGTGTCTTACCATAGAAAGGGACGATGCCAGAGCCGAGGTTGGGGCTCTCAGCAAATCCCTTGCTGCGTCTCGCGCTGAAATAGCCCGCCAGGCTGAGTCTGAGAGAAATCTCGAAGTATGTATGTACAAACTTAGCAAAGGGGTAACAGAGATAAACAACGAAGTCAACCACCTTCGTCACATGGATTCGATGAAGCAGGTAGAGTTAGATGCAAGTCAATTTACTCTCACCAACCTTCAACTAGATTATAAGAAATTATCCGAGGAATATGACTATCTTGATGAAGCGCGGGACGTGGTTGTTAATGAGTATGAAGAGGCTTCGGCTTGTGTCGAAGGTATAACCTCATTTCGTCGAGTGTGATTGTGTCTTTTCTGTGCTAACTCCCTTGTGTTGTCTTTTTCAGAGCTCGAGGGACAACTCCGCGCTGCAAATGAAAAATTTGAAAAGGTTCATTCTTCCTTAGCGCAACAGGAAGGACAGACTAATTATTTTAAGAGTCTGGCGGCATCCCGCGAGGAGGCCATTGGTGATGCTTCTAAAGAAGTGAATCGTCTATCCTCGTTGTTATCTCAATCCCAACAGCGAACGACATTTATTATGCATAAGTCTCAGTGTCAATTGGCGAGGAGAAAAACAAGATGCTGGAGAAGATTGAGCTTGGCCTTAAGACCGAGCATGGCCTCGTCAAGAGCTATCCGCGTCGTCCTGTACCTGCCTCCTTGCCTGGCTCCTCGGGACTCTCTTCTGGTGGGAGCGTCCCTTCAACTCTTCGGAACAACCCTGCTGATGGGGCGGCATCTTCCAAGTAGAAACCACGGCATTAGCCTTCAGTTAGATTTTGCTAGTATTTTGTAAAAAGAATGTTTTGATGTGTTTTTTTTTCCTTGAATTGGCCTTGCCGCTTTTTGTAACCAACCTTTATGAAATAGATCCTTCTTTTGGTATACCTGCAGTATCAGTTTGTTTTTTATTTTAAGCATTGTGAGGAAGGACATTAAAAACAAAAGAAGAATGTTTTAAGTGTTTGGGTGTGATACTGAAGGGAGGTACCTTCGTGATCGTCTTGAGACCTGTCACCCCGCTGGCGAACCCTGGGCCAGAGGATTCCCAGACGGTGGGGGCCGAGGCAACGTTCTAGGATATGGGGTTAAAATATTTACATACACCCATTCCGTCGACCCGTTTCCTAAAGATTGGTTGGGTATCTCTTTCTGCTGGGTGCCTTCCCCTGGTCTTACACTCATGGACACTGATGGGGGAGCCCTGAGAGTTTGTAGATTAACTACTTTCCCCAATATTGTTGATAAGTTTTGTTTACTTGAAGGTTTCAGAAAGCTTGTTTGATTGATAGGTTGAGGCCTGCTGCTCCTCGTCCAGAGATAGAAACATGTAAAGCGGTTACGCTGCCTTCTTCTTCTGGTATTCTTCACGCAGATACAAAGCTGCATTGCTCCTATGGGTAGTACGGTTTGAGCCACTTAGCATTCCAAGGATGCCGGAGGACCTCTCCTTTCAGATTGCGAAGATAGTAGGAACCGTTTCCCGCAATGTCGTGTATTATAAAGGGTCCTCCCCATGTAGGTGCTAACTTTACCCATTTCTTTTCTCGTTGATACTGTGGGATTGTTCTCAGCATATACTGCCCCTCTACAAAATTTCGAAGCTTTACCTTTTTGTTGTACTCCCTTGCTAGTCTTCGTTGATAATTTTCCATCTTTGGCAATGTTGCTTCCCTTCTTCCTTCCAGGTCGTCCAATCTCTCTAACATCATGTCTGTTGTGAGATTTTTCTCCCATGCTTCGGTCTTTGTGGTTGGCATGAGGATCTATGTTGGGATGACTGCTTCAGCTCCATAAGTGAGGAGAAACGGGGATTCCCCAGTGGCAGATCTTCGTGTTGTCCTGTATGCCCATAACACATTGTGCAGCTGTTCACACCAGCCCCTTATGTTATGTTCGTCTAATTGCTTTTTGAGGATAAGGGCGAGGGTCTTGTTAGTGGCTTCGCTTGTCCGTTGCTTTGAGGGTATATGGGGGTGGATTTGTTCTTCCTTATTTTGAAAGTATCGAAGAGCATGTCTATATTTTTCCCCTGTAATTCTTACCATTATCGGACACGATTTCCGCTGGTATGCCGAACCTGCAAATGATGTTTGGAATATGAAAGTAAACACATCCAGTCTCTGATCCTGGCTAAGGCTTTAGCTTCCACCCATTTACTGAAGTAGTCCGTGGCTACTATCAAAAATCGTCTTTTCCCTGATCCTTCGATGAAAGGCCCGACGATATCTATGCCCATTTTGCAAATGGCCACGGGCTATCTACAGAATTTAACGTTGTTGCTGGCGCGTGTATCTTTTTGGCGAAACGCTGACATTCTTCACATCGTCGGGACATTCTTGCGGCATCCTGTATCATTGTGGGCCAGTAATATCCTTGCATTTTTGCTTTGTCGGCTAGTGATCTCATGCCGCTATGATTCCCTGCGTCACCATAATGGATGTCGTTTAGAATTCGATGCCCCTTTTTTCTGGACAAGCAACGTAGTAACGGCCCGAGGAAGGATTTCTTGTACAGGACCCCATCCCGAAGATCATATCTTCCTACTTTGGAGAGTATTTTCCTGGCTTGTTTATGATCCGCGGGTAAGGTTCCCTCTTCGAGAAATGCATGGATCACCATTATCCAATCATCTTCGTTGCTGAAATCTTCGTCTTGATTTGCTCTTGACAGGATATCTTCTTCGTCAAAATCGTTATGGATGTCTTCTCCTACCTGGTCTTCGATATTTTCTTCCACTGTATCTTGATTGGTAGCGAAGGAGAATTGCGATGCAATTGAAGGCTCGTATACCCTTGTTATTTTAATAGCTTCGACGCTTTTGTCCTTCAGCATGGATGATATATATGCTAGGGCATCCGCGTGCCTGAGATCCCTTCTGCATAAGTGCCGGAACTTGATGTTCGGAATTTATGATGCCAATGTTTGGACCAAGTCCATGTAAGCTGAGAGGGTGTCGTCGTACACATTGTACTCGAGCCCTATTTGTCGTATGACAAGTTGCGAATCACTTGTCAGTCTTACATCGGTTACCCCAATCTCTATTATTAAGCAGAGGGCATGTACGACTGCCTCGTATTCGATGATGTTGTTAGTATGCTCTTTGAATTCTAACCTGAGTGCATGTACGATCCTTTCTCCAATTTGGGTGGTGATGACAATGCCTATTCCTTCTCCTTCCTTATTTTTGGAACCATCGACGAAGACTTCCCATTGTCTTTGACTCGCGGGTTCGAGGATATCCATTGGATCCTTGCTTTCTTCCTCGGCTTCTGGTATTCCCTTAATCTCTTCGTCATTGTCCAGGGGGAGGTCTTCTAAGAAATTCGCCAAAACTTGGGATTTTTGGGAATGTTGAATTTCATGAATGATGTTGAAGTGGTACAGGTGGGTGTTCCACTTGGCTATTCTGCCTACTTTTCCCGCGCTTTTGAGGACTGCTTCCAGTGGTGCTTTGCATGGGACGCGGATGAAGTGAGTTAGGAAATAGGTTCTCAGCTTTTGAGTACCCCATACCAATGCCAGGATAAGTTGTTCGATCTTCGTGTAGTTCCTTTACGCATAATTGAGGGTCTGACTGACATAATAGATAGGCTGTTCTATCTTCGTATTGGTTTTGACCAACACTGCGCTCTGCGTCTTCTGTCGCTGCTATGTACAATGCCAAAACCTCATCAGGATCAGGCTTCTGCAGGATTGGAATTGAAGCCAGGTGTTCTTTGATTTTTTGGAAGGCTTCTTCGCATTCTGCGGTCCATTCAAACTTACTCCCTTTTTTGAGAATATTGAAAAAATGTTTGCATTTGTCGAGGATCGGGCAATAAATCTGCCCAAGGCTGCTATGGACCCATTGAGCTTCTGTACTTCTTTTAAATTCTTCGGGGATGGCATTTCTACTATGGCCTGAATCTTCGCTGGGTCTACCTTAATGCCCCTTTTTGTTACCAGATATCCGAGGAATTTCCCTATGTCTAACAAAATCCTTCTTTTTATAAAGAAAGGTCACTCATGTTGTTCACTTGGGAATGACATCAAATGGGAAAGAGTTCTTAAATGAACTTGTGCTTAATTGTTATATCTTTGTGGGAAGTGTGGTTATGGAATTTGAAAGAGGATACTTGTATCTTAAATCTCCTGGATGAGCGCTAAGTAATTCTTACTATGTGATATCATCCAAAAAAGTTGATATGAGGAGTTGTATTTTAACTATGTTATAATGTGGAATCTCAAAACTTCTTTAAAACTTGACATATCTTTGGTTATATTTATTACGATCCCACGATTTTCGTACCTTTGTTAATTTTATTGACAAAAAGGGGGAGAATTATTTAGTCGTTTTATACTACATACATATGGTTTACGGATCATTATGTAAGGGGAGAGAATCAATAATCCATAGGTTTTACCTATTATGCAAAGGATGTAAGTATTGATTAAGGGGGAGAAACATATCACCGTAGTATTATTTCAGAGTTGGGATACAATTGAACTTTGGAGAAAGGAATAATACTATGTTTTTGTATAACGATGATTGAGGATATTTGTTTTCAAAAGTTGTTACCGCCATGGATACGGTTCTTCAACAACAACGATGCTGGGTTGAACACGTTCAAAATCATTGCAGCTTGAAATTACGAAGAGTTCAAGGAGTTGAAGAATCCAAGGAAATCAAAACATGATGGATTCGGGAAGTTTTCTAATCTTTGTTTTTTTATCCATATGTACTGTTAATTTTATCACTAAAATTGACAAAGGGGGAGATTATTAGAGCGTTGCTCGGTCGAACTCACAAGTGTTTCTATCTCAAGCTTGTTGCCAAATTTAGTTGTCAAAACTATATTTTTATTTCTAGTTTACAATTAGTTAAGTCTCGGACTAGGATATAAATGTAGTTGAGAAATAGAGGATCATGGCAGTCATCATTGCGTTCAACCGTTTGAAGGCGAAGATCAATCGAAGCTTTTGGAGAACTTCATCAATAAAAGGTAAGTGAAGAATGAACCACCTATTTCTCAAGTTATATTCACTTTTCTATCGCTGAGACGATGTCGCATAACTAATTAGATTATTATGCATAAAAAAGAATTTTGAGTCAAGTTTATCTTGATAATTAGTTCTCGAAATATAATGACTAAGCTTAATGAACATTTGTTCATACTTGATGAATTTAGGTTAAGGACAATTTATTGTTCAGAATCAAAATCATGATTCAAGTTTTATCATTCGAAAATAGCTTGGAACAGTGATATGTATTATTGATGTTATTCGGGAAGGTTTCGAATTGATTTAGAGAGAGATATATAATTACTATAGATTCAGATACAAGACAGTATTATCAGTCTTACAAATTCGGAAAACTGTTATAAGTCTGAACCCGTATTACATGTATTCGTACATGTAGCAGAGTAGCTATATATCGACTTGCAAATTTGTGGTACCCATATTTTTATGTATATCATGTGAAAATCTGTTCAACTCGTGAATCAGATTGGTATGCTTACTCGTATGCAAACCATTTAGGAACCGTGGTTACGAAACCTGGTTAGTTTATACGCAAACCAAAATAGTATTGTATTCCTGAACTCGGTTTAATTACCTAAACCAGTACACAAACCAAAATAGTTATGTGGACTCCGAAACCGGTCGTAGTCTTAAGGTTTCCAAACCGGTATGCATACTTAAATAGTTCTATTGACTCCGGAACTTAGTTTGGTTAAATGTTTACAAACCGGTACACGTACTCTGACTGACTTGAGTCACGAACGACTACGTATTTGTACTAAATGAATTTACTAACCATGTCGATTATCTTCAAGTGCGATTAAATTATTTCTAGGAGATAAATTTTCATTTGATTAATTCTCTAAAAAACACTAGACTTATTTGATCACATGATTGTGAGTCAAGATTAATTTCTTAAGTGTTCATGGAAATGAGTATTAAGCTTTTAAGTTCAAATCGTCTAGTTTCGGCTAACCATGTTGAACATAGTCTTTGTACACGGTTCGGTTACGGTTTCACCTAACCAGAGTGTATATCTTGCTTATGTAAATCCTATTCAAAGATTCGTCTAACGGTGGATATTGATTGCTTGGTTCCAAAGCTATCTTAGCTTAAACCTAAAGTAACCTATGCTTTGGATATCTATAAATGAGAACTTCAAGCAACTGGGATCTTTGAATCCCGACACTACTTTTTGGTGTGTCCTAGTTGTATATAGAGTCGTCCTCTTCCTAACCCTTTTACGGTTTAGCGACTACAAAGACATCATAGGGGTTCGTGAAGCCACGTCCAGTTATCTTTCCTTGATAACTCGAGTATTCTGATCTTGATTGTTTGTTAAGCTTGATCCATAGATGAAGATAGATAGAAATTATTAAATTTCTCTTCGTCTCAAGATTTGTTGATTCCACAGGTTTTATACTTGTGAGGTGACTAACAATCTAGGCTGTACTTCGGGTTGCATAAGTTCGGATTTTTAGCTTAGCTAGACTTTGCCTATTGCTATCGATTTTCATATCACCTTGATCGTAAAGAAAATTATATAAATATGATTAATCTGTGGGAGACAGATTGGTTCAAAGTCTTCAATTGAGTTGAAGTAACTCTTAGTTGGTGTGACGTCATCTAAGGGAATCAATTGCGCGATGTCCTGCTGGAATTCAAGAGGCGTAAGGAGCGCGACTGTACCTTAATCGATGGGATACCTTTTAGGTCTCAACTACATTTCGGTCCGAAGTTAATTGGTATTAGGCTAGTGTCTGTAGCGGCTTAATACAATTTGTTGTTCAATCTGGACTAGGTCCCTCGGCTTTTCTGCATTTGCGGTTTCCTCGTTTAAAAAACTTCTGGTGTCTGTGTTATTTCTTTTTCCGTATTATATTGTTTATCTTTATAATTGAAATATCACAGGTTGTACGTTGCTTAATCATAGTAGATACATCTGACCTAGTTTTTTGGATACGACTTGATTGATTCTTGGACAATTGGTCTTTGGTACCGTCCAAGTAAGCTCTTTTTGATTAGGTTCACGGACTTGTTTCTATAAATGTTCTAATCTCAAGAGAGGGAGATAACTCTAGATACTATTCGTTAATTGAGTTTAACTCCCGGAGTTGTATTGAGTTGTCCGCAGATTGCCTAAGAAAAAAGTGACGGTGTATTTTGGTACCCCCGCGTTTTTAATAAGGGTCATTACCTAAGACCAACTGTTATCCTTGAAGTTAATGATTCTTATAATTATTGGATATGGCACGCTTTTTTCATCGTGCAGTTTACAAAATGACATTAATGTTTTGCAAAAATCGCCTATGTTTGAAGATTATATTCCGAAGTATGGAATTTGTCCCAAACTCATTTCGTAATCAACAGTCATCAATACACTAATGGGTATTATCTTGCTGATGGGATCTATCCAAAATGGTCCATCTTAATTCAATGTTATCGTCAGCCCCTGATTGAAATTTGATTATTTATATGTGTATTTTAACAATACAAAAAGATTTGAGGAAGGATGTGGAACTGTCTTTTGAAATTCAAAAACGGAAGTTTGTTATCATTTGTGGGTCATATTGTGGTCTAAGTTCTCGTGAAATGCACAAAACTATGTTCATTTTCATAATTCTGTATAACATGGTAATTCAGGAGACCCGTCATATAAGGATTGGACTAACCATGATGATGTAGATTTCAGTAACCAGTTTCATTGATCTTGCTTAACTATATAAAATAAAAAGGATTATTATGATGACTAAGCAAGGTGCCCTCTGTTTATAGTTGTCAGGTTGTCTATACACCATTCCGAAAACTGGATGCATCCTGGATTCATCACTTATTATTTTTTTTCTTAACCTGACATACAAATTCTTGTTTCGAATGTAACTAGTCATTTGCGCATAATTCCTTACAGGTATTCCTCTTTCCGAGTTGAATCTAACCACTTATTGATCAAAAAGAAAACTAAAAAAAAAAAAAAAATCCTAACCAGTAACCAGTTTCATTTCTTTCCTTTGTTGTTATCGGTCACTTTTATCTTGCCGGTGGTACACTTTCTCTTGGGTATATTTTTTTTTCTTTTCTTTTCGGCAGATTGATGGATGCGGTGAGATATGTACACAGCTGCGTCTTTCACACCCCTAATCGCACAAAGAAAGTAATGAAAATTGTTCCCTGCACATGGCAATCAAGACACCCTGTTAGATTTATGCACAACTACATCTATCAAACCAGGAATCATAGGAATATTGTACTAAATAGTGTTAACGAGCCGGAATTTAAAACAGCTTCAGAATCAACTACCACCGAGTTTGTAACAAAGCTAACTCAGTTAAACAAAGAGAGGATACAAAAACAAAGATGGGATGCATCCATGCAAATAGAAAAGACCCGCGCATCAAAAACGACAGGAATGAAAACAACGAAGAATAAAAAGGTAATTCTTAAAGATTGTGTTGTTTTCGTGTTGTTTTCTGTACATATCTTACTTTGGTTTGGTCTATTCAAATCTGTGGATGATTTCTCAGACAAAAAACAACGTGGTGCAGCGAACAAAAACTCACGGTTTGTTCTTGGAAACAAATTATCCATGTTTATCTATATATGGCGAGGTATGCTATCATATAGAGTTACGTTCAACAACGTTTGATACCTACGTTTTACTGTCTCACCCTTTTGGTTTAATATGCAGATGGACCAGGACTTACATTACGCGGTAAGAAATTCAAATGATCATATTTTTAGATGTGTTGCATTTAAATTTTCCGACTGAAAATATCAAATTGGGCCACAAGATTAAACATTTAGCGAGGAATGGTGTTCTGATTGACTTCCATGATATGAAGGTTTGTTCATTTTGTTTTTGTCCTATGAGTTTATTTTATTTTACATGATATGTATTTACACTACTATCTATAACCGGTTCATATGATGATGACAGCCAATTGAAGACCGGCACTACTATCTATAACCGGTTCATATGATGATGACAGCCAATTGAAGACCAGCAGATTGTAGCTGATTTTGGGGAGATAAAATACGTTGCAACTCCTGAGGTATGCAATATTACATTTACAAACCTTCTTATCATTCAGTTGGTCTATTGTCGATACAATGAATCCTATTTTTATAGAAAGACCGTCAAATGGCAGACCGCATTTACCTTAGTTTGCACTATGGGCCTCAATGGAAACCAAAAGTTATTGGGCTTTGGACATTCTAGTTAATTATATAGTTAAACGTTTAAAACAGACTGAGATTTCCACAAAGCCAAAACAATGGCACCGTGACCCAATGACCTCTCCACATCAATCTGTAATGTAAAGTTGAGCAGAGAGGAGAACAATGGCATCGGATCTGCACACTGACTACTTAAAACCATCTCTCGCCTAATCAGTCACCACATTTGAACCTCGGAAGCAACCAACGGACTAAAACCTATGCAGTACAGCAACACCTTTGCAGAGAACACTCCAGACTAAAAACCCTGCGGAAAAGAAATTGAAGGTCCAAGAACTTCCTGCAGTAAAGCCCTTGGCCTGAGAACAGGTGTTGCAATCCTTTAAGAAGGCTTTTGCACCATCTAGAGTCCCCCAAACAATCTGCAGTCGACTAATAACCCTGAAAAAGAGAATTTCCAGCTAGTGGGAAAGTTACTGCACCAACAAGAGACTCGAAGCATTCTGCAGATCAGTCTGTGTTCACGAGTATGTCCCAACTGCTCCAGATTAGGCTGGGAATTATAAATTTAAATACATCAGTATCACACGACCACAGTACAAGAGTTTGTTTCACCAGATCAATCTATTCAGCTGAATTTTTATGCCTTCCACCAAAGAATCGATTATTTCTTTCCTTCCATAGTAGCCAACACACTGCGAAATGAAGAATACCCCATATTTTCCTCCCTCTTCCTTGCAGAACATTGTAAGACCAAGCCTCAAACAACTCCAATAAGGTTCTCGGGAGTGGCCAAGAGATCTTGAACGTCTTTAAGAAATAATCCCAAATTTCGAACGCGAAATTGCAGTGCATTAACATATGTTCCACTGATTCCCTTTCAGCATTACAGAATAAGCATAGCTCACTTTCAATTTGGATACCTCTTTGCCGCAACATAACTCTTGTAGGTAAAGAATTTTGAAATCCAGCCCACAATATGAAGCTAACTTTGTGTGGAATATCACTTCTCCATAGAAATTGCTGAAATTGGCATTGCTCTAACTCACCAATTAGCGCATCATAACAGCTCTTGGTGCTGAAGTCATTCACAAAATTCAGTTCATCTTCCTCCTCCACCAGCTCCGGAACCGTACCTTAATCTCTTCTTAGAAGATCCCATTCTAAACGTTCATTGGCATTCAGGTTTTTCTTAAAATTCCATCGCCATTCATTCCCTTCAATCATCTCTGCCACTGAAATATTTTTATCTTTGACTGCCTTGAAAATCACCGGGAACAGATCTTTAAGACAACCCCTATTCAACCATTTATCACACCAAAATCTGGTACCAGTACCATTTTTTAGCGTAATAGTTGTCAAGTTTTGAATATCTTGCACCACATTAACCGCAATTTTCCACAAGCTCCTGCATTGAGGCTGATTATCAACTGCCGGTAACAATAGTTCTTCTTTAACCTTGAACTTCTGCTACATTAATCTCCCCCATAAAGCATTTTTCTGTTTTGAATACCTCCAGACCCATTTGGCTAGCAACGCTGTATTCGTTTTCCTAGTTTCTAACACCCAACCCTCCATTCACCTTTGGATAACACACTGTTGTCCAAGCTACCCAAACAAGTTTTCTTCTTCCAAATGTGAGACTTTTACCATGTTTGTGTTAGATATTTGCACGACTCTTTCTTTCCACATCAACATCACCACTATCCCGGCCTCTTTTGGCTTGCATTATCACATCAACATATAAGACAAATTATTTATTAATTATAACGAGACTACCTGACAATCCGGTTGGATCAGGACCATTGAAGTTCATGGTTTGTTCATGACATTTTTGAAATATGTTTTCCCGCATGGTGTTTACCTTGTTGTTGTGCACCATTGATAAAATCTTAGGCAAAATAAACGTAATTAACATTCATCTTCAATGACAATGAATTTTAAACTCCTGAACTTTGGTACTTTTTTCCCGGGATTGAGGTTGAGATTGAGAAGCCATATTAGAGAAAATTAAGAATTATGAATTATAGAGAAGGTGTGATTAGTGTATCTTGTTTTAGATAAAAAGAAGAGTGAGAGATTTAGAAATTCTGGTGTGAGTTGAAATGAATTTGAAATTGAATATTTATAGGGAATGGAATCCTGACTGTTGGATAATGAACCATTGAATGATGACCACAACATCGAGTAATACAGAGACTATTGCTAGCGCTTTAATGACTACAAGCGATATAGTGACCACCGGACTGTGAAGTCTCTATCGCTAGGTAGAATCTCTATCTCACCCGGCTAAATGGTAAATATATAATTTAGCCATATATGTTTGTCACTTTACCATGCCCGTAATGGATGCGAAATTTTTTTACGGAAAATGGGTCATTTGTCCATATATTTTTAAAACACGGTTCAAATAGACGAGTAGAAATTAGTATGGGTGAAATGGACACAAAAATAATAGCAAGAATGAAACTGGTTTCATCCTGGCTTAAACTTAGAAAAGAGCGAGGATGAAACTGGTTGCATCCTGATGTAAATTAAAAACAAAAAAAAGTATTTGAAAATGGGCAGGATGAAACTGTTTAGATCCTGGCTATTTTTAAAATTTTGTCCATTGAAACAGTATCAAATTTTACATGTCTTTTTCACCCAAAAATTATTGATTTTGGTTTTTTTAACCAAGTTTGTGAATTTTTTAACTGTGCCAAATACTACAAGCGTAGGAAGTAAGAACCGGCAGTAGTTCCTAGAAAACAATTCTTTCTTAAAATTACTTTACCACCATTTCACTATCTAAATTACTTTTTGTTTTAGGCATTTTATTCGCTGGTTTGAATGGATTAACGGTGGAGGTGAATGGCAATCCCCTTGGGCTCGCAGATGTCGAGGGGCAATGCCCCTACTGATTCTGTATCTCTGTCGGTTTTGATTGCTTCTTCAAACAAAATAACAAGTCGGTTATAAGTTGCTTTGACATGTTCTGTCACTTTGAGTGTGAGTCACACATATTCCCAACTACGTGTCATCTGTGTCGTACAAGTCCCGATTAATTTCATTTTTAGCTTGCAATTAATTGATATATATATATATATATATAGAATCAGTAGGATTCTTCTTCAGCAAAAATATGAATCAGTCTGAGATGATTCTTCAAAATACACTCCCTGATGATATTGATCTCAACATAGCTTCTTTTCTCCAGGTTCTTTTCTGTTACTTTCTTACTAGGGTCTCAAATTCTTGACTTCTTTTTGCTTCGTGATTTTCTAAATATGGGTTTTGATGGAAAATGATTAATAAGGTGTTGGAGCTCTGCTCGTTAGGTTCTTGCTCTAAATTTTGGCGGGAGTTGTGTTCTACTGATTATCTTTGGGTTTCTCTATCTAAAGATAGATGTCCTGCTTTGGGTATTTCTTCAGAATCACCAATTCCTTTGATTCTAAATAACAGCAATACAGGATCATCATCACTATCATCCAATGAAAATATCCAGGTACAAAATTCGTCTGCTAAGGTAAGAATGTTTCTTCATCTCAAATTGGAATTTGTCTATGCTTTTACAATTTCTTGCCAGTATTTGAATATTTAATTATGTAATTGACTGATTGAGATTGAATAAAATTCAAAAACACCCATGGAGACTGGTAGGCTAGAATCAGCCCCTGGTCAAAAATATGAGACTCAGCCCCTGGCCAACAGGGCTATTCCCAGTTGGTTTAAGTCATCACCACTGAATTCATGTGAAATCATGTTTATTTTGAGAAAACAGTCAGAATCCAATAAAATGATCTTTATTTAGGGAAAAATTGCTCATAAAGTTGAATGGGAACTTATGTTTTGTTTTTTAAATTTATACTTTAGGGATGGAGGAGATTTTACATAAACAAACATGGTGATATGGCTAGTAGAGCTAGTAATATTATTAAGTTTGTAGAAGAAGGCACTAGCCCATCAAATTTCTTGAGGTTGGGGATTTTGTGAAAGCAGTTCAGGACTTATCTTTGATGGATTTTGGGCTTAAAGATGTTCTCATGTTCTTCTTCTCGTCCAAACAGAATGTGTTGGTTAACCTCGCCGGCTTGCACTACTGCATGTTTTGGCTTAATGTATCGGTAATAAATGATTCTTCCCTCAATTTTACCAATACACTCTATGTTGCAAATTCATTTTACCCTCCACTAATTGTTGTTTCGGTTATGTATTCTTGAGCTTGTTTTTCAGTTGATTGATTCATGTTATAATCATTGTCAGACTGAAGATGCCATTGCCGCTCTTAGGAATTGTAGCATACAAGAGCGAGAACTCTGTGTGAGTTGGTGGAAACTAGGAAGATGGTTTTACGGATTTCATATGCGTGATGAATCCAACATCCGAAGGGTGTCTTTAGGAGATCTTGCATTAGCAAAAGAAAATGAAGTTCTCGCGGTACTCTGTAGAGGAGCAATACATGAGGTGTTGCGCGTTCAGATCTCTATCCCTCCTCCTGCTTGCATCACTTCCCTTCATGCTCAATAGTGGCTGCATCCCATCCAGGTACGCTAATATGTCTGATATGCAATTTATGTACATTGCAGTGTAATGTTTGTCGAAGGTTCAGTTCCCAGCTAATTTCCCGTCTCTATAAAACTCACCTGCCTCTTGTGCATATATGGTTTTCTTTTAGTCACTCGATATGTATCAATATGCTCAATAAATGTAAATATGCTCATTACACATGGCTATAGATTCGATCGTTCATTTATGGTTTTATGTGAATGATTCGTAAAATAACAAAATCTGAAATTTATGTACTGTTTCAATGTTTTAATCGGAGTATTTGTATTTGAGTTGCAAGTATTATGCTATTAAATATGAGAGGAGGTTATCTAGAGATTCTGCTTTTCACTCTCTATAGACGGCAGAACATCGATCAGTAAGTCATGAAGAGTAAGAGAAGTAACATGGTAGGTAGTTGTAAGGAAATCGTCTTTTTGATCTGCAAATGTAAGCATATACTGAACGAGGTCAGCAGAAGTGTGCAAAGTGCAACTAAAAGAGCTTACAAACTAACCCCTTGCAAAAAAAAACTTCAGAAATGCAGAACCAAAGAGCAACATAAAGAGGACTATCTTGTGAAAATACTGTCCCAGGAAGCTATTACATAAGCGTCTAGTTTGTATTAGAATGATTCATGGTAGAGAATTTGGTGTCAGTCGATCAAACGAGTATTTGTACTATCTATGAAATCTCTGATGAACATTTCAACAGATTTTGTGGTTGATTCCTTAGCAAGTGAATACAACAAGACTGTTCTTACATTTACAACTTATCATCTTCATTCATGGTTACCTTTAGTGTATATTTACGTTTAACTGGCAAATAACAAGGAGGAGACTGAGATGATATTAGTGTTCGCTAATAGCCTCCTTGCGTTTCATGTCAAGAAAAATCTCCTGATATGATGCAGTAATAATCATCAGTATCTGATTAGACTAGATGTGAGGTAATTTTTCCTTTTAATGTTTCTTTTTCTTTTCCATTTTTTAAAACTTTTTGAGTCTGTTGTTATGGTTAATTTAGTTTTAAGTCTTTTCTCTGTTTCTTGTGGTAGTCTTCCTTCATTTCTTTCTGTCATTGCATATTCCAACTGGTAATTCCTTTGTTAGTTAACTCTGTCCAGGTTGGATTGTACTTGGATTGTGAATATTTTGTGCAGAAGTGTTTAGGGATTTGCAACAGAAGGAAAGTTGGAGGGGAAGAATTGCAACGTAATTGTGAGAAACTAGATAATCTTTTTTTTTTTTTTTTTTGATGGTCCCTTGGGTTGTCTCCTTGTCTGCATAGAGATGAACCAAGGTTTATAATATCAACATGAGGTAATCATGTAGATAGGGGGAGATATAAGTAAGCAAGATCTCCCCTCAAGTATAGAGTTCTTTTATTATGAAAAAGGCTCAATTCATCCATTCTGGTACCCAAAAAGAGGTGTTTGGCCAAAACAAGAACATGATGCAATTTCTGCTCCAAATTTGAGATACATGTATAGTGAAATACCTGCCTACTTTTTCTTGCTACAAGAACAAATATTTGTAGAGATAAGTTTTGATATTTTCACAGTTGCCAACAAATCCCGTAAACCTGAGTTTTGCGTCTCTTGATGGCAGTGCTCTCCTCTTACGCAGTTTATTTTTTTGATTGTGGTATTGTTTAACCTTTTGGTAAATAAATTTCAGATTCAAGTCATAGATATCGTTAGCAGTGACTTTATTATCCAGGGATTAGGGCAAGGCATCCGGCAAAGATATCTCTTTTGAGGTCACTTTAAAACAAAACATATAATCCTGTATAGAATACAAATTTTGGTGATAAAACAAAAAGACAACCAACAATATAAGGTTGCAGCGCCTATATATAAGCTGGCTGTGATGCAGATTTGTTGATCCAGCATAAGAATGCTTAATAATTCAGCAAATATCTTGCAATCTTAATAATATTAATAAGATAAAGTCATGGACTTGATCTTTATTCATTACTCTCAGCAATATCAGGTTAACAAGTAAAGAGATGCACCTTGCATTTATAATGATTTCTCCAAAAATATAATTACGGCACCTAACCTTACAAGTCATGAATGGGACCTTCATGGGTCCTAAACCATATATTTTTCTCAAACAATAAATTGCAAAAGAATTGATAGATTTTTAATTTCAAATAAATTCTAACTCAGAAAAACTCCGATCCAAATGTTGTCATTCTCAGCAAATGAGTTCCATGCTTAGATTATCAGCATGAGAAACTAATTACTCTATCACCGTACTACTAACAAGACAACTGCAAAGTAATGCAAACCTCAGGCTGCAACCTTCAGGTCGTAGTAGTCAGTGGTGGAGTCAAACTAGTGGCAGGGGGCAATTGCCCCATAGCTGCTGGTCATCGATCCTTTTGAGTCCTCTCTAGCACCCTTCTTACATAAGTTTGCACCGTATTTAAATATAAATCCGTGTAACTACCAAATAATACTGTACTAGCAAGGTTTAAAGACTGAAAACGCACAAAGCCAAGTAAGAGGAAGTTGGTAATTGCCTAATTGGTGCAGAGTTTCTAGAGAGAGAGAGGAAGAAAAGAGTTGGTTTGACTGGTTGAGAAATCGGAGCTTTTGATTTCTTAATTAATTTATATATAAGTGTTTGGGTTTGGTGAACTTCCTTAATTATCTTCCCTTCCTCTTTCCATCTGTCTTGAAAAGAACTAGAAGGAAGACCAAAGTTTTCACAAACGAAGAGAGATTACTTCAAAAACCCTCTTTCGTGGTGCTACTATCAATATCAGGTAAGTGCATAAAATAACCCGGTGGATCTTCATCAATCGATCAAACAATTTTTATTTGTTGTTTCAATTTTGTGTTTTTCCTATGTTCATGGGTTTGTTTGACTAATTTAAATTCTGGGGTACTAAAATGATCACATATTGGGGATTCTTTTGTTGTTGAATTTGCAGAAAAGATCATTGTTTTAGGGTTGGGGTTTGACATTTGGTGAATTTGGGATTTTAAGGGACTAGTCTAGAATGTATTAAGAAATGAGAAAAGATGGGGTGTGTATTTGGTAGAGAAATTTCTTCTCTAGAAGTGAAACAGATAGAGGAGGAGAATGTTAATGGAGGAAGCAATAATCTGGTTGTATCTACAGGTACAAAACCCGAGATTATTGTGGCGAAAGTTGTGAGTAGTAGTAGTAATAATGAAGTTCAGAATGGGAATAATCAGAAAGAGGAGAAGAAAGATGAGAGTAGTAGAAATTCTAGAGGTGGTGAAAGAAGAAGAACGTCTAAACCAAATCCTAGATTGAGTAATCCACCTAAGAATTTACACGGTGAACAAGTCGCTGCTGGTTGGCCTGCTTGGCTTTCAGCTGTTGCTGGCGAGGCTATTAAAGGTTGGACTCCTCGGCGTGCTGATGCTTTTGAAAAGATCGATAAGGTTAGCCATTTTGTGGTTTTAGTACAGTTGTTTCAATTCTAGTACTGGAAAGCACTTGAATAATTAGAGTGGTGTTGCAATGTGTCTAACCTATTTATGCAGGTTTTATGGCACATTTATCATATTTTTTCAGCGATTTATATTGAAAAGTTAGAGAGGCAATTGTGTAAGCCAAATAATTATGTGTCTAACTTAGGGTGCACGGGGATCGTCTAATGTTACTTGCATCGTTTTTTGTTCAGATTGGGCAAGGAACTTACAGCAATGTATACAAGGCTAGAGATACTTTAACAGGGAAAATTGTGGCACTTAAGAAGGTTCGGTTTGACAATTTTGAGCCAGAGAGTGTAAAATTTATGGCTAGAGAGATTCTCATCCTTCGACAACTGGATCATCCAAGTGTTGTGAAGTTGGAAGGCTTGGTGACTTCAAGGATGTCCTGTAGTTTGTATCTTGTCTTTGAATATATGGAGCATGATCTAGCTGGACTAGCTGCAAGCCCGGATATTAAATTTACAGAGCCACAGGTTGGTTGTGTCATGGGTGTAATAGAGGCCTGATGTTTTCTTCTGACAATTGGTGCTTTTCTTTTCTTTCTCTGAAGGGTATCCTAATGTGCATCTTTTTTTCCCTCATTTTCCGATTTGGCAGGTAAAATGTTATATGCAGCAACTGCTATCAGGCCTTGAGCATTGTCATAATCGTGGTGTATTACACCGTGATATTAAGGGTTCTAATCTCCTTCTTGATAATGGAGGGTTACTTAAGATTGCTGATTTTGGGTTAGCTTCTTTCTTCGATCCTAACCACAAGCATGTAATGACTAGTCGAGTGGTTACTCTGTGGTATCGAGCCCCAGAACTGCTTTTAGGGGCCACAGACTACGGTGTTGGGGTTGACCTTTGGAGTGCAGGATGTATTTTAGCCGAGCTGTTGGCGGGGAAGCCTATTATGCCTGGACGTACAGAGGTCATTACAATTTCTCTTTATCTTTTCCTTTTTTCTGCTTGATCTAGTTTACTACTAGGCTCTTATTAGAATCAGGAATCATATTTGACTCTTATTATTAATATTAGAATGATACACATGATTGCTGAGCTTTTAGGTGTGTTTTTCAACTGTTTCAGTTCTAAGGAGTTCTATTTCATATCATCACATCTAGTCTTGTCCTTTATGCATAGATAGACCATGATTGTCCGGTGTAAACTGCAGTGGTAGTAGATTTTGGTAATCGAAACACCCTTCTCTGGACATCAAGCAAGTACTAGACTTGCATTGGGGTCTTACTCGGATTCTAAAAATTCACTCTCTGTAAACTTTTGACTCTTAGAAATCACATTAAGCTAAAACTGTTTGTAATGCTGATTTTGAGATTGTTGATGGTACTCATTTAGGTGGAGCAACTTCACAAAATTTTCAAGCTGTGTGGATCCCCTACTGAGGAGTTCTGGAAAAGGTCAAAATTGCCACATGCAGCCATATTTAAGCCCCAGCAACCATACAAACGGTGCATACTAGAGACATTCAAAGATTTCCCACCATCATCACTGTCACTTATTGAAACTCTTCTTGCAATTGATCCTGCTGAACGCCTAACTCCCACCGCTGCGTTAGCGAGTGAAGTAAGCTCATGCATTCTTTTTGTTTTTCTTCTCCCTGTAGTTCTTTTCTTTAATCTGGATATTGGTTTGACACTTCTGCTCCTTTGAAATTTGCATCTGACTGTTTGTTGCGCTATTTGCAGCTTAGGCTCCATTTCTTTTTTCTTGATTTTTGGCTTTGTGTCATTATGCTATACTTTATGTTGATAGGGAACCTAACAAACTTTAACACGCTAGTTGATAGAGAAACGCATTAACATGTTTGTTTTGCTTGCAGTTCTTCACAACAGAACCTCATGCATGTGAACCTTCAAGCCTCCCACAATATCCTCCTAGCAAGGAGATGGATGCTAAGCTACGTGATGAAGAAGCTAGAAGGTCTGTTACTTCATACTTAAATCTCTTAAGGTAGTTAGCATGCAACCTGATAGAGTTTGCTTACCTGAGGTTAAGAACGCAACTAAAAGTGATAACGTAGAGGAAGTAGGCTTCTGTCTAAATATTGTATATTCCTCAGGACTTGTTCCCCTTCTACAGGATAACAATACCGTAAGACTTAAATAAATGGGAAGTTTGTGTGTGGCTTGTAAAATCATTCATAGCTCGTAACTTAGCGGATGTTATGCGTTCGCAGGGTCCGTGCTGCTGGTAACAAAGCAAATGTAAATAATGTCAAGAAAACTCATACACGTGAACGAGGTGCGAGGGCATATCCTGCTCCAGAAGCCAATGCAGAGCTTCAAACCAATATTGATGTACGTGATATATGCGACTCCTTAAATTTAAATTCTTTTGCTTGATGTTTAGTTGTTTTTCTTAATAGCAATCCAATCCAATGGGGTACCTTTATGAATAGTAATACATCACTAAATGAACATACAGATAAAACTCCCGAAACTTTAGAAAGCTTGACTGTTATACAAAACTCTGATTTTTGTAGCAAGTCATCTTTCTTACATAATAAATCAGCTTTCTAAACTTACGTAGAATCCTTTCTGCAATAGAAATAACTAGACAAACTAGCTAAATCTAGTCATATAAACGTCTAGAGTAAATGAAACATCTTGATCGAGGAAAAGCACCTTGGGGTGAACAAACCTCTCCGCTAGGACACTAATGGAATGCAAAATAGAAAACCACTCAGATATAGGCAACTTGATCCATGAACTCTTTAGCACTTTCCTCTACATCAAATAAGATTCTAAGAGCAATTAGTTTGTATATGAACTGAAGAACTTGTCGTAGAACTTCTGTGCTATTCAGGAATAGCAGCTAGTTTAGTTTTATTTTACTGGCAATTGTTGTATTTAATGTTTTTGATCTCTTTTCAGAGACGGCGTTTAATTACCCATTCAAATGCTAAGAGTAAAAGCGAGAAATTTCCACCTCCACACCAGGATGGAGCCCTTGGCTTTCCCTTGGCCTCGTCTCACCATATGGAACCTCCAGAAGTACCATATAGTACAACATCATTAATATACAACCAAAAAGGACCCGTGCAAACTTGGTCTGGACCGTTGGTGGACTCCACGTCATTTGGTACTCAGCGACGGAGGAGAAAAGAAAAGAAAGAAAGAAAATAAAGCTGAAAAGGATTTGTTAATTATTTTCCACGGTATTTTTTCGGCGTGTGGGGATGACCTGACTAATTATTCGTCAAAGTATGAGCTTCCACTATTTCATGTATGTATATTTTCTATTTATTTGTATCTTGTTGTGGTTCAGAAAGTAAGTTGCTTTTTCAGTCAATAGTGAAATTCCAATAAATGTTGTCGTCGCTCAAATTACTCTCCCTGTAATA
Source organism: Papaver somniferum (assembly GCF_003573695.1). Taxonomy (NCBI): domain Eukaryota; kingdom Viridiplantae; phylum Streptophyta; class Magnoliopsida; order Ranunculales; family Papaveraceae; genus Papaver; species Papaver somniferum. The sequence goes on from NC_039359.1 coordinate 199,605,407, forward strand.
AACTTGGTATTGTGTAAACACGGTTTGTGGAATGGCCCACCATTTTACCGTAGAGATCAATCTAGGCTTTTCCTAGATTTAGTTTTGATTTAGATAAGATAACTAATTCTTAACCTTTAAGAATCTGGTGTATAACTCTGACACATGTTATTATTATGTGTCACCATTATATTTTTATCCTTCGGCTATAAATGGCCATTGTATCATTGTGTAACGAGTATTCCCTCCGTTCTTTTTTAATACGCCAGTTTTGTTTTTAGCGAAATTTAAGGAAATTAAGAGAACTAATCATTGAAAGTGGTCCTCATGACACTTGTCAATAAAAGAAGTGAAGTGAAATGGTCCCCATGACACTTGTTAGCAAAAGAAGTAAAGTGAAGTGGTCCACATGACACTTGTCATCAAAAGAAGTTAAGAGAAAAGTGGTCCCAAAAATTAAAATAACATTTGACTTTCCCAATTAGGAAACTGGACTATTTTTTTGAAACTTTTATTTATAGAAACTGGCCTATTAAAAAAGAACGGAGGGAGTACATTTTAAGAGAGAAATAAGATAAACCGAAAAGTCCTATTCTATTTTGTCCACTTAACCTTTCTTTCACTTTATCGTTAACAATCAAGCAGTACATGCACATACAAATTAGTTAGCACTAGTAGCAGTATGTAGCTATTACTTAATTAGTTAAGGCCTTGTACTTACTCTATCAGTTTTGAATCGACTGAATTATATCCGTAATATGATGGATATTCAACACGTTATCAGCACGAGTTTGCTCTAAAGAAAATAGTTGATTCACTTGATGTCCAATTACATATGGAACGATCTACTAACTACGAATTGGCCTGCTCAAATTCACAAGCGAAGAAAACAGGGAGCTGATTGCATGAAGAAAATAGACAAACATTCTTCTTCTCTTTACTTAATTTATTTTCTCCATTGTTTATATACGTATATAGCCTTGCCTAATGTTGTATCTCACTTTGATTATTATTTTTGAGTGTAAGATACTATTTGATTATGGATGGGTTGGTTGCTCCACCCAATCCTGTCTCCATCATGTATCATCAAAACAAAGGCTAATTTGTTTCTTTCTTAAAGACATCAACCAAAAGTTGATATTTGTGGGTAAGTTAATTAACGGAATTGTATAACAATGGTGAGTGCATACACTCATACTAGATAATTTGGCGTGTTACTTCCTTTTCTACTTTTGGTACTAAGCGTTTTAATTAATTAGAGTGAGGGATCGTTTGCATCCTAAATGGATAGCACAAATTTAATTTTTCTTTGCTACAATAATCTCTAAAAATGAAAATTATTCCACCAGAAGTTGGAATATCGTGTAGCATAGTATGGATGCAAAAGGCGCGCCTTGCTAGCCGATCGGTCCCAGAAGTGACCCGTTATAAAATGCTAGCCGGTTTCTATCAGCAGTTCCTAAAGTGACCTGTGACTGATATTGAGGAATCTTCCTATAAAACATGTATCCATTTGCACACTTGTAAATTAATAATTCGTCGACTTTGAAGGTGACGAAGATGGAGATTTGTTAATATTAGTACCATAAGTGTGTGTATTTTTATGTATCTCTTTACTTGAAATTTTGCTTTAGCTACTTCTTTTCTTTTTCGTAAATACTGGACTCCTGAAGTAGTTCATGAGATGTTGTTGACTCCGGTAACGGTCCAACATAGGAATTGTTAATTCCTGTAATAATCCATAAATATGGACCCAGAAGTGGTTTATGGAAATTTTTGGATTTCAGGAATAGCCATAAAATTTTGGGTTCCCGAAGTAGCCCATGGTTACCAAATGTTTTTGTTGGTAACTCTACTATTTTTCTCTCGTCTTATCTTTGCCGAAGGATATGGATTCCGGAAGTAATCAATCCAGTGTAGATATGGACGATGGAGATACTTGTCTCAAATTTAGACGAAACAACAAACACGAATTTTCGAACCATTTTATAACCTTGCAGAGGTTTCTGGAAATGTGAAAAATATCATTTCAAGTTCGAATAGTATGATAGACATCCGCAGAAGAGCGTGTATCATTTTATCTGGTGGTGTAGTATTTTCCTTATATTCTATCAGGTTCCAGAAGAATCTGTTGAGTTTTAGAAATATTTGGTATTACCACCTTGAAATGATAAATGAGCATTTTTATGAAGTATTTTGTTACTTCATTTGTTTTTGTGCCAGAAGCACGTTTAGAGAAGCTTGAGGCTCTCTCTTTTATGGGGTGTGCCATATGAAAATTCTATCAGTAGAATCTCATACTGTCATTAACCAGAATTTTAATGACCTTGATTTTTCATGCTTAGGCATGGTTGATATGGACATCAAAAGTTCTACCAAGATGAGTAGACGATTCAAAATGCTCATGGAAATCCTTTACAGAACCTAAAGCTTCCATTATATGAGGATGTAAATTGTGTTGTTGGTCCCTGAGACAATTAGTTGTTAAATTGCATTAACACTAACATTATGGTAAACCGTTGCTGAAACACCAACATTAATCCCTAGAAAGGATTCAAGGTGGCATATGCAGGACTTATTCACCCTGCAGTATGGACAATTATTTCAATACTTTATCGTATTGATAGACGCATCTACTAGATGGTCTCTTGTTATATTAACACGTGATGTTAGATTTTGCAAAACTGTTTGTGCAAATCTTGTGGTTGCGTATCCATTTTTGGACTTTCCAGCTAAGTCCATTTATTTTGGTGGTAAATTTATAGGCTTTTGATGCTTTGCCTTCAGTTGGTATTATATCGAGCATATAGTTAGCACATGTGCGCACTCGACATGGTCTAGTTGAGTTCTTTGCTTAAGCATCTTTAGTTTATTGCTCGACCAACTATTTACCATCAATTATGTCTTGCGAAGCAACCTTACAATTTACGTGTTTGGCTCATAGCGTCACCTAGCTATATATGTTGGTTTCGATTCATAAGACATTTAAAACCGTGTGTTGGTAATGTCTTATTGAAGATGAGACTGTATTCCCGCCGTTAGGGGGAGGAAGTAAGCCGCCAAAAAGGAACGGCGTGAAATGTCTCATCTCTTGTCGAGCCTGCGACTGTTTTTGGGATACTTATTGTGTGGTTTAATTAACACCCAGAAACTACCATGAGCAGAATTGCCTTCGAAAATCAGGCAATTATGGAACCAGAAGTTTTCAGAAATGAGATAGTAATATTTCCGCCATGATCAGGAAGACTAAGATGCCACAAGAAGTTGGCATGACAACCCTCCACCAGAAGTTGGCGTGACCAAGGTTGATAACCTTCAAGGTTCTTACACATTAATCAGGGGGAGAAAAGTCACCACAAGAGGATGGTGCGAATTATGTTGATAACCTAAAAAGGTTCTCCCGCCTTAATGAGGGGGAGAAAGACTGTCGTTTGAAGATGACACGTATTATGTCGACAAATTTAAAGGCTTTCCTTTGAAGCCATGGATATGACATGCATCACCTAAGGGTTGCAGTAAGAGATGTCGACAATCAAATAGGTTATCTGATTAAGCCTTATCCTGATCAAAGAAAGTTCGGCTGCCACAAAAATTGGCGTGAAACATCTCATTTGTTTTTCTCACACCAAGATATTGGATGTAATTGAGGTATTGGAGATTACTCATGATTAAAACAAATAAATGCAGTAGCTCTGGAAAATATTGTTTGTCACTTGCTTGAGGATGCAGACACGAGAAGTTGTCACAGCAGGTTAAATCATGCATCTCGCAATGACCAAGTCGTGTGTTAAAACACGCTTGAGGCCTGAATAACTGCCTCATATATGCCTCTTAAAGGAGAGTCCAATCACTTTTCTATTATGTAGTGCTCTTGAAGAGAGACTACAGATAGTGCTCGTGGAGACTATCGGAATATGATCCACACTCTCTAAGCTTATACCTCATTAAAAATGAGAAAATGATAATGCCCCTGAAGTGGCGCTGGTACCAGTCTGTGAAAATTTTGTTGAGTATGCATGCATTAGGGAAATGTGTGGGATTTATATAATTGTCAATTATCTATTTACAATAGTGGTTATGTACCTCTTTGCAGAGGAACATCGATATTGTGATTGGTAGGCATATGATCTGTTCCCCTAAAATTAAGGTAGAGGATGGAATCTCTAGAAAAAGCGCAAAAGATCGAATCCGACTCACACCGTAAAATTGTGAGGTCTGAATGTTACAAGGTGGTGTTTGAGATAAAGCGCAGAGAGAGTACTATTATCGCTTTAAGCGCGATACAGGGTTTCCTGCTGAACCCCAGGATTGGTTCTGTAAAACTAAAGTATTCCCCTAATATTGATGCACTTTAGCGTGGTATTCGTTGAAGGACTCTGATTGCATCTTGCTACGACTTATTATTGGTGATTATATTTGAATCTTTGAAGGATTCGATTTTCTGAATCAGGCAGCCACCTGACTTTGTGAACCACGTCAGGCTTGAAATTTAATCATAATCACCATCTTGAAAAGGAAAAATTTATGAACAATTCTTTGTGTATTTTATGTTCTTGATATAAGGTTAAAATCCGGACGAAATGATGATATCATTTTTGGCTTTTAAAAAGAGCCCTTGGTAGCGCTAAAATCCACGCTTGAACTAAATTTTGAGATCTCGTCGAAATTGAAATATTTCTCTGCCAGAAGTTCGAGAATATGCTAGCACAGACTAGAGTATCTAACTTTTGATACTGGTAATACTTATTTTGCTACTAAAATTTACACCATTACTATGTGATTCCCAAAAATGGGAAGTGATCGATCTATCTGATACGTACGTAGAAATAATACTTTACGGTCCAGAAGTACCATATACGAATATAATGCATGCATTATCTTGTTGTGTTCTAACTATTGTTTTGCAGGTTACACTTTTAGAGGCTGAAATTGATTCTACGGTATTTATGAGTTTACAAAAGGCCTTTCATTGTTATTCCTGAAGTTAAAGCGGAAAACTGAATTTGGTGTGCAATCGGCAGAGGATTTAAATGCGAGGTGTACAATGGCGATTGTTCACCCGGCGCAAAATCTGGCAGTCAATCCTCCATAAACTGAACTTAGTAAAGCAGTTTTTCTAAAGGCTGTAAAATGTCCACACCATCAACCGCTTTAAGAAGTCATGCTTTAGGGGGAGTAAACTCGTAGAATCTTTGGCTGAGCTTAAACGCGCTGTACTCTTTTTCCTTCATCAAGGTTTTGTCCCGAGGGGTTTTTCCTGTCAAGGTTTTAACGAGGCAGCATATGCGTATCCAGCATTGCCATTGGGCGACGTCCGTTGTACTCTTTTCCTTTGGTATGGTTTTGTCCCACGTGGTTTTCCAGACGAGGTTTTTAACGAGGCAACATGCTCTTCGACGTCGGCATTATTCTGAATTTTGGTGGTCAGGTTTTGTCCCCAAGTGGTTTTTCTGACGCAGGCGTTCAGGTTTTGTCCCAAGTGGTTTTCCTAACGCAATTTTTTATGGTGGAAGTATTTCTCGACGCTAAGGTTTTATCCCAAGTGGTTTTCCTGGCGTAAATCTTGTCAAAGAAAATATTTTGTGGCGGTGACCACCCTCTTTCTAAGCTCGGATTTTGTCCTAAATGGTTTTCCTGACGGAACTTTGACAGAGCAAGCAATTCTTAGCGGTGACCAACCTCACTCTAAGCTCAGGTTTTTCCTAAATGGTTTTCCTGACACAGTTTCAACAACGGGAGAAAATTCATGACGACCATCATCTCTTTAAAGCTCCAAGAGTTGTACTATTTTTCCTTCCACCAGTTTTTTATCCCAGTCTGATTTTTCTGGCAAGGTTTTAACGAGACAACAGATTTGCTCGGATTTTGCCCCATCGGATTTTACCGGCAAAGCTGTTACGAATCAACATTTCTTAGAATGGTGGTCCAAGGGGGAGTACTGTGTAAACACGGTTTGTGGAATGGCCCACCATTTTTACCGTCGAGATCAATCTAGGCTTTTCCTAGATTTAGTTTTGATTTAGATAAGGATAACTAATTCCTTAACCTTTAAGATTCTAGTGTATAATTCTGACACATGTTACTATTACGTGTCACCATTATATTTTCACCCTTCGGCTATAAATGGTCATTGTATAATTGTGTAACGAGTACATTTTAAGAGAGAAATAAGATAAGCCGAACAGTCCTATTCTATTTTGTCCACTTAACCTTTCTTTCACTTTATCGTTAACAATCAAGCAGTACATGCACATACAAATTAGTTAGCACTAGTAGCAGTATGTAGCTATTACTTAATTAGTTAAGGCCTTATACTTACTCTATCAGTTTTGAATCGACTGAATTATATCCGTAATATGATGGATATTCAACACTTGGAGAAATATTGGGATTTTAGTTTCCTCCCCGGAAAGGATATCTAATTTGCAGAACTCTCATAGAGACTTCAAATTAGCCTTTCCTCTTATCGTCTAAGTATTCCAATCAAATCTCGGTTAGCCGAGTGATGTGCATGTGCGGATAAAATTTCTACACTTGGTTTAGAGCAAATCTTATGGTGGAATCCAACCTATTCCAAGTGTGGAAAAATTGTGGAATATCAAGTCTAGTGGCTTCCAAGTTGGGATCTTTCACAGTTTTTCCAAGCCATGTTCCATGATTTCGTGGGATGGTCTGTGGAATCCATGAACGCTAATCAGATTAACGTAAAACGCTATTCAGAATAGCGCGCTAGAAGATGGAAAACGCCAATAAAAATATCGCCAAACGATAAACGCTATTCTGAATAGTGCTTTTTTTTTTATCCGTATATTTAAAACGAGTTGTTGAAAATCTAATGGCTGAGAAAAAAAAAACGCTAATCTGAATAGCGTAAAACACTATTTCGAATAGCGTTTTTTCTGTTCCACCGCTAAACTTGAACTTCCATCCATAATTCCAAATTCTGAGGTCCCGTGGATGATGGAAGATGGAACTCTTCCACCATAAGACTTGCTCTTAATAAAATTCCTACATTTGCTGTACTTATTTCATGAACTACCCAAAATACCCTTAAAAAAAACACCAAAACAGATGTTGTACACGTGTAAGGTCCAACATGAACAATCTGGACGGTTAGATGTCGGCCAAATTGTGTCATTGAACAACGGTAACTTTATCTCCTTCCTCTTCTTCCCGTCTATATATACAAAAGAAGAAGATCGCCTAACATACCATCAATTTGTTTTCTGAAGTGCACTAGTGAAGAAGATAACTCCACTTATATACGCAAATCATGGCGGATTCATCATCAAGCTTTACCTACAAGGTAAGTAATTCCACCATTAGGGGAGACAATTCAAATTTGTTATTTATAGTGGAGAGGCAAGAAAAATTAATATATTTACAGTGTGCAGTTAATACTAATAAAATCTTACATTTCCATTGCGGATGCAATTGTCAAATTTGCAACTCATCTTCACATTCAGCCATGAATTGCCCAAAATGTAGAACATGTAATGGTTATTGTGAAACTAGAAAATAGAGAAAGAGAGACAAAAAGTATAGAGAAGAAGAGGGGAGAAATTCTCATTAGGTGTATTTAGACAAACATTAGAACCTCTATTTATAAAGCTAGACACAAGGGCATCCTAGTAATAAACGAGATTCACCCTAGATATTCTTAACATAATTACACGTTTATAACACTCCCCTTGATGACATTGTGTCTAAGCTTATTCCCTCGTTAAAACCTTGTCAGGAAATCCTGAATGGGCAAAACCTGATCGAAGGAGAAAAAGTACAATTATGAGTAAACTTAGTACAAAGACAGACATGTATATGTTGCCTTATTAAAACCTTGACAAGGAAACCCAGTGGTAAAAACCTTGATTAAGGAAAAAGAGTACAACATGATAGTACAGTAAAATACCTTCTAATTTGATACCCCTCTGATAAGTATTTCAGTTAAATCTTGGCTTGCAAATCTTCGAGTCGAGATTTCCCAATTTCGATAAATGAATTTCTTGAATCTGGAGATAACAATGCTTTCGTGAGAAATTTCCCAGTTGATGAAGTCTTCTTTTGTGTTAATCTTCTAATGGTAGTGTTATCGAGTCTTCACGCTTCTTTAAATACATTGAGGACTTGGTTCTTGGATTACTAGCTTCTCGAAGATGATTTGTAGAAGTAGTTGATGTTATTTCTTCAACAAAGTGCCAATACACAGTTACAGTACCATAGGTCTACGAGTTTTCTAGTCATACTATGGATCAGAATGATATCTAAATTCATAGGAGATGGTTATGTTGATGTGGTCTAACAAAATGACCTAGTTAATGGTGGGAATCCACCAAATAACCAAAATCCATACAGATCCCCCTTGTATGACCACCATGTTGAATTAATTTAAACATCCTTGGTATATAAATAATGAAGACTGTTCTTCTTACAAACTATCCTTAACCAGGAAAACTTCATCTTTGTTGTTTCTGATGGAGCTGACTAATAATATTACTTGTAATACTATTGTGGATAATAGAGTACCCTAATTAGGCAAAATCTCTTACGTCCACACGTTCAAAGACTGTTGTGGGATCAAGAATCTCTAGAAAGTATCGTTGGTGAGAAACTAGATAATTGCGCGCATGCATTGTTATTTTAGTTTCGATTATTGATTTTATTGAATAAGGGTTGTTGAAACTTTGATTACACCTAGTTTGATTACTCTTGAGAAGCTTCTCTTCTGACATAATGTCACTCAAACTAGATCAAAGGATCGATGGGATATTCAAAATTATTTTTAGATTTGAAGACAACGTGTGATCATCCATTGTTATCCGTTCTGTGCGTGATCGATCATAAGTGGAATCAAGTTTTGTGTGCAGTTACAATTGAAGACAATTGGAGATTTGAAGACAAGAATATTTTTATGATTGGTTTCGCATCTTGTGATATTAGTGCACACACCTTGATTGGCTGGGATCTGAATAAGATCTTATTTATCCTTGATATATTTGATTAAGTAGTCGTAGAGATCGACAATTATCATTTGGTGGTATTTTAGTATCTGAATCTGATAGCTTGTGAATCTAAATTTGATTATTTCAGATCCTGATTGATCTAAACCCGACAAAGAAGTTTACTTGTTAAACGGAAAAGCCTTTCCCAAAACTCAACACATCTCTGAATTTATCAAATATTGATAGAGTAGCTACCAAACAACTTTTTTATTTTACTGTTTGCAATACGATCAAAAGGAATTGAGTGTTAAAGACTTTACATCGATAAAACAACTCAAGGTAGTGATTTCTGTCTTGGGATTCACGTGCGTTGGACAGACGGTTATAGGCGCCGAAATATTGAGGGAACTAAGAGCACTTCCTATGAACTCAACAAACTTGAAGTTTGTTGATTTTGATCCCATTATGGACTCAACAAACATGAAAAATGGATGTACAAACCAACAAATATGTTGATTTGTTGAGTGATATGGAACATGTAGCGCGCGCGTAAAGGAAGGTCAGGCGTTGGAATGAAAAACGCGAGTTGAAAGGAACAACGCTGGAGTTGGAAGGAAAAACTCCAGCGTTTGAAGCAAAAACGCCACTTGCTTTTCTCTCTCCAAAACCCGGTTATTATATTTAGGATTTATTTTTTTTATTATTTTTTTATTAGTTAAATAACCCGTGGGACCAAACCTTATTAGTTTATATTAATAAAATCACTGGTGGGACCCAAGTCTTATTAGTTTATATTAATAAAATCACTATTAGGACCCTAAAATATCATATTTGTTCATTTTTCCTTGGTTTCCCGTGGTGGAGAAACCCGTTTGTTCATCCACGTGGCTCAACAAAAAATTTAGTTTGTACATTGCGATATGAACTGCTCTAAGTAACTGGGGGTAGATTACTTGGTCTCAACTATATGAAATTAGATTTATTCTTTGTATAGTCGTTTAATTCTGAGTTATTCAAAATTGGACTAGGCCCCAGGGTTTGTCTGCATTTGCGGTTCCCTCGTTAACAAAATCTTGTTGTGTGATTTACTTTTACTTTCCGCAATTATAATTGTTTTATTATAATTAAAAGTAATACACTTGTACGTTAATCCGAGGCACTTGATATTGATCCTATAATGTCGGTCTTGTACCGTAACTATTATCAAGTGACTACCTTGTTTTTGTATTGTCTCGACTTTGTCCATAGACGATCACACAAGGTATCAGACTTATAGGTTGATATCGAAAAGATTGTGGTGTACTTGGATACCATCGTCATATCAATTACTCTAACTTTCACATTTTAGTTTTGGAACAATAAGAAAAACGGATGCATGGGATGCACATGTCAGATCATCTGAATTAACCTTAAAAAATCATTAAGAACTTATACCAATGTGTGGAATTCAACTTAACCAGATTTTGAGAAGACATTAGAGGTCAACTATATTGCCACCAGAGGCAACAATTAATTTCGATAAATGTTTATTTATTTTATTTTATTTTGATCCGTTAACTTAAATAAATGTTACATTACCCTTTTTCTCTTTTTTTAAAACACTATTAGAACACCATGTTATACGTAATTTTGGTTGGTTACAACGTTTACAACACATTTTATTTCTAATTTATTATAATTTTTTTTTATGGATTTTAACTTTATCTCGTTTTTTTAACAACAAAGTCCAATTCTAAATTATGATCGCTACAAGGAAAATCGGTTAAATAAACAACACAGTTTAAGACGATTATATAAAGACTATAATTTTTTCTTATGAAAAGACTAGATGATTTTACCATTTATTTTATCTTATTTTTTGAATAAAACGATTTTACAATTTCAACCGCCCCTAACTTTCCAACAAACCAATAACTAGGTATTTTGATTTGACTAGTTTAAATGATCTTTTTTTTGTTTTAGTAAGAACAATATCAAACAAAATAATAATACCACTGTGAAGCAAATGTCTTAGAATCATCAAGTAATCTATCTATTTATCAGATTAAAATGATGAACATAATTCGTTGTTTAAACTAAAGTAACATCTGATTTTGGTTTGGTCATAATCGATCAGAGTAGGTATCTTTTTTTGTTGTCATTATTATTGTGTAATATTGTAATTGTTGAAGTAATAATAGTGACTAGAGTTGTTGATGTTATGGTTGTGGTTGAGGTGGAAGATGAATGTCATTTAGAAACACCCATATACCAAATCTTGAGCATCATCGCCAGACAAATCACTGAAATATCATAGGAAGATATGAAAGCTTACAACAATAGCCCAAATTGAAAACAAAGGGAAAGTGCTTCATAAAAGAAAAACCTACCGGCCGAAAGAGATTAGGAGATAGATAGAAAAAGCAGCAGCAAGACACAATAGTGTCTGAGCCAATGGGGTTTTTAGTCGTCTAAGGTCTCAATCGCTATAGTCCAGGATCTACTCCTACACCCTTAACTACAACTAAAACTTCTCTCTCTCCTCTACTCTCTTCTCCCACAAAAACGATAACTAAAATCCTAATCGCCTAAATCTTTATTTGTTCAGATCGGCTCCTACGCAACAGTCCTGGGTAGATTTGCAAACCAATACACTTTTCTTATTTACAACCTTACTTGGTTCTTGGTTTATAGGAATGTTAAAGTCGGGTTTAATTGAAACACTAGAATTGGATTACATGTTCAAACAGAAAAACTATGATGCTAATGTAATAGTTATACATATTATTGTCTATTTAATTTCTTATGTAATGGTATTGAACCTTGTTGTTTGTTTAACATATTTGTCATGTAACAATTCCGATATATAAACGATGCTATCAATATTCTGATAAAAAATAAATTAATTGCTTCGGAGAAAATGAGCTTCCACATAAATTATACGCGACTTCATTTTTCACATCTGTAATTTACTAAAGAAGAAAAATCAATCAATGTCGGTATACTTAGTAATTCCCAGTCGTACACTACTCTGGGGAAAAAAAAACATTAAACCCAAGATGGTTTTGCAAGCAAAAAAATTTACAGGTACAATTAATGACGAAATGATATCAATATGAAATTCATGCAACAATATTATTCCCTCCAAATCGATACAAATTACAGTCCCATCAACCACGCCTTAATTATGAATTTATCCACTGGAGTTTTTAATCATTATATTGTTTCATTAGTGTTTGTTGATTTTTTGTTGTAGTAATCAGGCTTTCCTACTGCATCAAAGACAAAGATGTTAAAGTTGGAAATTTTATTAAGTAATACTCGAGTCACTAAGACAAAATACAAAAAGTGTTAATAGACCGAGCAAAAAACAACAAAAAAAAAAAACACCACACATAATGCAGGCCCCCTGCTAAACTCCCGAGAGGTGGGACCCACTGGAACTCACAAATTCTGAAAATCTGTGAATAGCGGTTTTCTCATTGTTTCTTTTTTGGCGGTCTGTATAGAATTGTTGGACAAAATAATAGGAGTAACAAAAAGTGTGACTTCTGCATGAAGAATACATGTCCGACATTATTTTTTTGACATGCATAAATTGACATTATTTTGGGAGTTTGGAATTTTTTTCCATGGCCCCCGAATGAAAGCTAATTAAAAATTATTCAATTGTTGATGATAATGTTACCCGTGTAGTCTGGGTTCTTTTTATGAAAATACAGTGTATATTGCAATGAACATTTCATGAAAAAACTAGAAGCATAAGATTTTAATCAGTAAAAGGGACAAATGTAAAAATAATGTCAATCAAGCATGTAAAAGGATCCTACCCCTTGTCGAAACAGTGGTTCCATTCGAAACGCCCAAATAACAACACTAAAAGAATGAAAACCCGTTGGTGTTATTGAAAGGCGGTATTAGTGTTGTTTGCTTAAAAGGGGAATGGTGATGCTAGTGTTTCATGAGACACAACAGAAAAAATATATGTGAAAGGCGGTATTAGTGTTGTTTGTGAGGACTACATCTAGAAATTTTACAAGTCTAATAATACCTTTTGTTGATCAACAGTTGGTGTTATTGTTGTCGCAACTTCCGGTTCTTCTGACAATTCTTGCTCTCGCAAACATGCTTCCGACGATTTTACTGCAAAAGAAATTTATTCAATCTCTCTCAACATTCAACCGTATAGATTAGGAGGTATAACAAAAAAAAATGATTTATCCACTGAGATATTATGAGATTTTTCTTTATGAGTTGATACAAGTACAACCATTGGCAGTATAAATTTGTATCATCGCCCACATAATTTCCTCGCCAACTTAACAGTCTTAACATATCTCCAAAAGTCACGGTCAAAACATGGTCAATTAGAGAGGTTGGACCGGGACTTTTTATGTTTGACTGGTCAATCTTGAGATTTTGATTTCTTGGTTGACTCCTTTTCAGGCATTCTGTGAGGATTGAAATCTCTGGCTCTAGGTATGGGCTAAATAAATCCATGCAACTCTAGTTCGACGGTCAATAGTGGTAGAACTTGCCGTTGGTTATTGCAAAAAACCAACATGAAAAATTACTAATTACACGTGCAGAACAGAAGTTAACTGAAAGGATTTATCACGGAAATACGTACATAAACATACCGTTGTTTAGATCACCGCCATCAGTACCATTCTTGATGATGTTTTTGTCATCGACATCTTCTTCTTTTGTTTCTTCTTCTTCTAAATCTGACTTTACCTTCTCCTCTTGGTTGTCATGATTACTTACTAACTTGTTACTCTGATCATCGTCATCTTGATCAAGAAACTCCTCAACCACATCTTCTTTTTCAACACCATGGTTATCAGCCGCTGCAGCCGCCGCAATAATGGCTTTAATTGCAGCTTCATCTTTCCTCGACGAAAAATAATGGTCGGATGAACCTGAGAGTCTACGTTGATGTCTCTCATTAACAACATTATCTTCCTTTGTTAATGCCTCATTTAATGAGTCATCGGCGGCAGATTTAACTACAGGTACATGATCCTCTTCTTTCAATTGTTGCTGCTCCGCATTTACGGTATTTATGTCCTTTGAGGTTACGATAGGGTTGTTGTCCGTAACCACCGCCAACTCAGTCTTATTATTATCATTGCTCTTTAACGACGAAGATGACCGCAATGATAATGGCGGTGCTGATGAGTTTGTTGTTTCCGCCGTAATATTGACATCATCAGTAATTTCAGGGATAACTTCTAAATCCTTGCTCTTTTTAACGCTGATGGTGTTAGAATTTTTACGTGCCGGTGGAGGATGAGTTTTAACCGTGTTGCCGGTAACGACATCATGCTTGGATTCATTACAACCCATTTCAATTTGCAGAGGTAATCTAGAGATTACAAAGAGCTGGAGATGGCTTGCATTTGATTTCTTGCGTTTGATTTCTTTTTTCCTTTTTCCTTTCTTGTGGTATTTAGAGTATGTCTCATTGCATAAAAACCGGTTAGTTATGCTTTTTCATGAGAAGTTGCGTTGTGTAGGGTTGGTAGTTGATTATAGAGCTGTGAATTCATCATCTAACGGCAATTTGTTTGCTTGGTGAGCGGGAGAGTGAGGGAGCAGTTGGACCTAATTTTGACCATTTCTTTCTATTATGTGGGTAGATGTATTATACGGTGCTAATTATACCCCGAGAGGCCAAAAAAGACAGATTGAAGGACGAGAATCTGTAGACCAGAGAGCTGGTGGACAATGAGGGGACTTGGAGAGCAGTTGAAGTAAGCAAAAACTTCGCTCGTACACTAACGTGCTTACAATGTCCCGCTGGTACACGGGTATACAAGTTAACTGGTACACGGGTATACAAGTTAACAGGACCCAAAGAAATAAGTAATAAGAAGGGAACACCCATGGAACTCTTTCCCCAGAGCACATACGCTCCATCTCGACCCATTAATGTCAAATCAATGGAGAGAGTTAGAGAAGCATTGAAATTATGGTTTTTAAACTGCTACTGTCAAAGCAAATTTGACATGCCAACCTTGGTGGCTGTGATTGTGAGCATAAAGATGGATCTAAAGATCTTATCAGGGTACATGGTTATCTTTCTATATATCCCTTTTTCTGATAATTAGAATCCACGAAGTGTTTCCACCATTGAGGAGATGACATTTCCAGAATTTGAAGCTACAATATCATTACAGAGACTCTTTAGCCGATGGCAACTCAATAGCTAGAGTATCCAATCTGCAACGCAATTGGTGCAGATACCCTTACCTAGTAGTAATAGAAGCAAAAACTACACCAGAAAAGCAGTACACAGCAGCTTCATTTTACCCCACATTGGCTCAACACGCTGCATCACAACATAATTTCACCATGTCCATTTCTGGCAAGTTCCAATTCAAACACAACAGCTGGAACCTCCCCTTTATAGCAATAATACAGACTTTCCATGAAACAATTATATCTGCAATTGAGTTGTCAACTGTACATGACTCCACATTCTATTAAAGGGAGAGACAAGTTAACCAGAGTACAAGTACGTATATATGAGATAAAGCCCGCATATATAGATGCTTACCAGTTGGTTGACATAACCCCGCCCAAACTCCACCAGATGCTCTTAGACCACCGTTTGTTAACATCAATCCCAATCTAGAATCATAAAGAAAAACACATCTAGTTTTCTTATAGTTTAGAAGATCCACCGAAATGACATCACATCATATATGATGTTGCCTCTCGCATACTACTGTTTCAGTTATATGATCTTGTATAGCTTCTAGGTTTCAATTTTCAGTTCGCTCGGCAATAAAAATGTTATTAATAAAATAAATAAAAATAATAACAATAAAGCTTATAACAATGGAGTTATACAAGTGAAATCTGATCAATGTTTCTACATTATTTATGTTCCAACAAAAGGACAAATGCCATTTTCATGACTTAAAAAACTCATACCATCTATAATCTAAGTTAGAGTTCATCTTTATTCTTCCTTCTTGCTTTCTGCAGTAAAATCCTTAAGTTTTTCTTTCAGTTCTCCAGTCTGCCAAGGACAGTTCACAATTTAGAGCATAGTAAATTAAAAAGAAAATGATAGGAACATGCGCCATAGAATTTTACCTGGTGCATATTGAGGATGATGTCTGACCCTCCAACAAATTCACCTTTAATAAAAATTTGAGGAAATGTTGGCCAATGGCTACATGTTCAAAAAATTAGGATTAGTAAAACATACATTTTTGGTCACACCCTTCTAGATCTCTCAGATACGAGCACTCAACAATCGTGCTTAATGCTAAGGTTTGACACAGATACATAAGGTTTCATACCTAAAAGTTTTTACAGCATTCTTCAGCTCCTGATTTTCCAATATGTTTCTAGCACTCAATGGAACATCTGCAGAGAAAATTCATTGTAAAAACACCAAATAATTACACATAGATCCAAATAATATACCTAACAGTAGCATTTAGTGGCAAAGGGAGAGGGACGTCTCATGAAATGTCCTGCATTGTTATATAGACATGCATACCCGGAGTGTCCGCATGAAGGCGTGACTTGGTTTCAAGGCAATGAACAACTTCATTATTTTGCAAATGAAATGAACAAGTGGAAACTTACTATATTCATTGAGCACTCTTACTGCCAGCGAGCTGAATCCACACCGAGGTTGATCAGGAACTCCTTTCATGTAAATCATTACAGGGTTTTCCTTGATATCCTATTGACCATGTTCATAGACTAAACAAATGAGCGAGGAACTACATAAACCAAGGGACAAGTAAAGTTAAATGGTTCATCAAGAAGGAAAAAAAAAAAGGATGACAATCTACCTGTTCAACAATATCCTTCAAAGAAATATCGGAATTTGCAGCCTTGTTGGTGGGTCTGAAATCCTCATGCGTGTCAGGGTCGCTTGGCACAGTTGTGGAGTATCGCATACCTTCACCACAAAAAGATCCTGACACCTACACCCACAAATTTGGGCAAGATCAAAAACAGGATTATAACCATCTACATCAGAAAATATCAATAATCAGGTAGGAAGAGAGCATAGACAGCAAAAACTTCCTGAAGGCATTAAGCAATAACCCAAGCAACAAAAAGGATAACTCAACTAACTGTCTGGAATAATTAGAAAGTAGAACTAGACCAACTTGATATCAATCTCCAGTTCGATTTATCAAAAGCAATAAGCCTTTGCTTAGTAGAGAACCCATGGATTGTGAAAACTCACAATCCTATATCGAGTTATTCGTCACTCAGGTTACTAACTATCGCGGATTATTAATGTCGCACAACCAACAATAAGCTAAATCACTGTTTTTCTTGAATCATTGTCCAAGGTCTAAAGAATATGACAAAAAAGACTCAAAACTCCAGGATCTTACCATTGTTCTCAGAGAATTAGTAGCTGGGAGACTTGAGATGCTCTTTAAGAGCATAGACAATGATCTAGCCATAATGTACTGACAGAGACTCACAAGACTAGATCTTTCAAAAAGTTAAATTGCTGTACCACAAAAAAAAAGAAGGCGAAACGTCAGGTTTCCATGAAAATAAAAAAATTGCTTCTCCTATAGCAGAAAAACGAGTTTCTTCTAATCCCAATCAAGACCATGAATATTCATCCGTCAAAAGATAGTCAAAATCAGAACTTTTCCTTAGGTCATTTCCAATCAGAGAACTACAATGAACGATATTGTGATTCTTCGGTCATGAGCATGATAATCAATTCTACCGACAAAATAACAATTCATACTATTAAAACTCAGAATTCTAAGAAAAGCGTTTATGCGCTTCAAGATGACGAGACAAAAACAATGACCTAGAACATTAAAAGTTTGGGACCAAATGAACATGAGAAAGTACCAATGAATTAGAAAATTTCAACTTCAAAGCAGAAACTCACTGTCAAAATAGGGATACAGCGACTTAGGGTTTCATGTATAACACAGTGCAAGAGAGGTTACCAGTTGGACGATGAAAAAATACGACTACTGACTATTGGATTTGGCAGTTGAAGACTCCTTTAGAGCATCTCCAGTGCTACTTTCTTCTAAGGAAATCTCGGATCAAGGTTGTGAAAGATACGAGCATTTTTAGCGGACCCATAATGAATTAGAGCCGACTAATAAAACAAAAGGGAATCTTAAGCTAAGCCCAACCCATGAATAACATAATATCTGGTCCTTAATTAAAGAAAATTTAAATTTAGATCCCGAAATATTAAAAGACATTCATGTCTTTAAATTATATATATTATCAAGCTTTGAATTAAATAAAATTTAAAATTTTTAAATCTAGATCCAAAATTATTAAGTTATAATGTGAATGTGTAAACAGAAGTTACACATGCATATGGCATGAAGTTACACATTCTTATAACATGTGTAATGCAAAGTTACACATCAGAAAAATAGACATAAAAAATAAGGGTTATCATCGAGGAAATCTTAACATTCGAGTCAAACTATATATCCAGACAAGGTTTCAGTCAACAAAAATTGACGGACAGAGTCAAATCGGTCATACCTAGTTGGAAGTGAGTTGTGTTAAAATGACTTAAACCCCTTTTATGTGGTTAACCTAACCGTAGCTACATGGGTGAAGTAAAAGGACAAGAAAAATTTCATACCCGTTAATCAGAATCCTAACGCAATTTTGTTTCTTCCTCATTGTTCTTCGATCTCCCTTTGTTCTATACCATGTTCTCCCTCAGTCATCTACCATGTTCTCCCTCAGTCATCTACCATGTTCTCCTCGGTTTTCTTCTTTTTCTCCAGTGGGTGAAAAACTAGCAGAAAGTATCGAGTGCGATGGACAGGAATCCGAATCCAGGTGACCTAAAATCAATATTCCACATCCACTTGTGATTATGTTGCTATTAAGCGTGTATACGATTTACTGTTGATCAAGCTACGTATTTTGTGATTGAAACTTAATTTTTGTTTTTAATGAGATTTAAGTTTTGAATTATCTTATGACATATGTTCACAATTTAATCTCTAGTTCTTTTCTGATTTTAAATGTGTTTATGGTCCGACTCTAATGTGATCTTCTTCTTCATGTCAGAAGTGTTACAGAATGAATAACGTTGAGAAAAAGCACAATCCTAGCTTCTAATCGGCTCCTACAGTACATATATACCCAAACAGTATTATACTTTACCTTTCTTTTCTTACTACCGTCTAGCTCTGGTACCTGTTTTAAATTATATGACTGCCAAAATTAATTAGAGAGGTACCCAATTTATCTTATACAACAGTTTGAAAGACTAGCACTACTCTGCTTATAGAGATGTAAACTTTCTGGGAAATATTATGGCAAAACGAGATTGCTTTCTCTTGCTACTGGTGTTCCCACTACAGGAAAAACACCCTTCGACAGTGATGTGTTCTTCACCGGAAACAACCCAAGGTCCACTGCGTAAACCTAAATTCATACTACATGTGCACATACTCTTTGCCCACACATTAATTGTACCACTTGCTGCTCAGGCAGTCACAAAACTTTCAGAAAGGAAAATATACACGGTATTGAAAGAATTTCTCCCGCCAGAAGCAGCATGATCCAGTATCTTTGGAATCGGGCTTGTTGAAGGGGATGCATATTTGTGAGAGTTTGCGATTGAATCAAAACGACTGAAAAAGTATACCTTTTTGATTCAATGTGAGCAAGTTTTCCTTTCACTTAGTTTATCTCTAGCAATTGCTGATAGTGTTCTATGGCATCTTTGAATGTGAAGAATTGTAAATATTGGTCACGCAACTAGGGCAACATTTTGTTGAAAGAATGATATATTGTTCTGTGGTAGAATAATTTTTGTGAACTTTAAGTTTCTTGTATTTCTATGATTCATTTCTATTGATGGGTATGATTTTATCAGTTCTTATGCAACCACAATAAGTGCTTATCCTGAAGGAGGGTTAGAAATTTCTTTTCCCAATATGATTTTGTTTATCATGGGTGCAGGGAACTTTAATGGAGGTGGTGAATTCAATGGAGATGGAGGAAATTATGAAGGTGGATGTGGCTTTGGCGGCAGAGGAAGAGGCCGCGGAAGAGGTTATGGTGGCGGAGATATGCAACCTGAATTTGGTGGTTATAACAATGAGTGCAACGATGGGCCTCCTGCCCAAACACGTGGTAAGTTCTCGTCTTGAATATGTATGGTGAAGCATGCATTATTATATGGTACTTGCTTGTAGTTCAAAAGACTAGTATTGAATTACAGTCTCTGTTTTCTATCAAACACGAATAAGAGATGTAAAAAAAAAAAGAGAACTTGTTTTATTGTGTTTGACATGTTTTTGGCAAGTAATGCTGTTTGGCGCGGATCTGCAGGGCGTGGTCGTGGTAGAGGAAGAGGGGGTCGTGGGCGTGGGCGGGACTATAATCGGGCAGATGGACAACAGCAGGTTCAGCCTGTAGTTGCTTGAGCCCTAGGTTACCAGCTTGAATTCCTCACAATGTCAAGCCAGTTTCAAGCAATTCCACTTTAGAAGCATCTTTCAGTCCAGATGGAGCGTTCGTTGTATCAAGTAATTTTCTTAGTTTTTGTTTTTACTTTACAAATTTAACTTGAATTGTTCGACAGATTGGTTGAATCCCTTAAGTTAAATTCTGTTCCACATAATTATTTGATCAAATTTACCCGAGGAATAAACCATTTTGGCAGATATTTTACATACCAGATTATCAATATCTCAGATGGTAAAGATTGGTGGTTTAGCTTTTGTCACTTAGTTTTTGTCACTTAGTAAAATCTTACTTCATTAGTTCTTGCTCTAAACTTTTCCTTTAATTATTTCTCTTATGTAGGTTCAGGGCACGGCAGTGTATATGCATGGAGTGTCAGAACTGGAAAAGAAGTATGATAACACTCGCCACTTAGATCTTTTGAATATGCATACATTTCATAATTTGTATACGAAGTACAAACTACAAAAAATTATCTCTCATTACTGGCCACCTTTTCTAATTTACACAAACTCGAAATCAGAAGCGATCATCACTCACTGTTATTAAACTGTATCAAAAGAGACGATGGGGTTTGAAGTTTAAAGTTGACCCTAAAGTGACCCTAAATTATTTCCACAGTTATATGACGTACCTTGCGGACTAAGGTTATTTCTGGGATCCCCTTGATAAAGAAAAACACATGAGGATTTGTATTTGGGGGCTTGTGGTGCAGTTTCAGACTGAACTCTGAAGTGAAGCAATGTGCAACCTGATATGACTCCGGATATTTCCGGTGAAGATGTAATTTGGATTAATGGACAAACGAGTTTGCAGTAGAGTTTGTAGTTGTCTTGTTGAAAACATTATAAGTTTTTGGTGTGAAGACTCGAATGTAATTTATGCTTAATGCCTAAGTCACTTTGATAATCAACTGCTTGGCTTTTACCAGCAGACACCATCACTAAGTATCTGCTTTTACAGTGAATTCGGCTGTAAACAAAGTTTGAATGCAATATTGAATGATATATCTGATAAGCTTGAAATCCTTGCAAGATAAATAGAAAAAATCAGAAATGGAGAGATACCGATACCATCACAAATGGGAATAAGTACGGTTCTCAAACCAACCCATTTTCCCAAACCCATATAAAGCCTAACTACGGTTTAAGAAGTAACTATGGTGGAGGGGTAAAACTGAAATAAAAAAACGAAACTTAACAATCACGGACGGACGAACTCAGCTGTCCTTCAATTTGGTTTGAATCAAAAGTTGTCCGGATTTGTGGGAAAAAGGAAACGCGAGGATTTCAACGGTGATAGCCCAAAAAATAACGGATACAAAAAATACATGTATTACTTTAATATTCATTTACAATAATTTCTTACCATGTGTAACTTCTGTCTAGTGTAATTGAGAGTTACATATGAATCTATCTAGTGTAATTGAGAGTTACACATGCATCTGATTTGTGTATTAAGCGTCAACTCCAATTCCAGCGAGACCATTACCACATTTAAGCAATTAACTTTTATGAAGTTATTAGAAACCTGAAATATAATAACAAACAAACATAAGCTAGTGTCAAAAGAAAAATGCACATCAAAAATAAAAGAGAATAAAAATTAAAGAAGCATCTGGCTAGTGTAACTAGCAGTTATATATGTGGAAAAGCTGAAATATACATGAAATGACTAGTGTAACCTGAAATATAACTAGCAGTTATTCATGAAATGACTAGTATAACTCTCAATTAGTGTCAAATCTGAAAAAGACATTAAAATTATGCACTGAAACACTACATAAACACTATTTCATGGGCTGTGTCACCTTGACAAAAAAAAATTCCTGATACGAGCTTCTTAAACAACAAAAATTACGGAACACATTAAAAATGGGAATAAAATATAAAACCAATTTAGAAGCAATCAGAAAAGTAGGACTACAAAAATGGATGTGTACTAGAAAGTCACACATCCATATGGCTTGTGTACCTGGCATATGTAATTTTTTTGGTTGTAATGCTTGTTTATTTTAGCATTGTGTAATTAGTAGTTACACATGCATGTGACCAGTGTAACTAAGAGTTACATATGCATATAGCATGTGTAACTTCTAGTTACACATCCGTACGACTTGTGTAACTAGGAGTTACACATGCATATATCATGTTTACATCAGAATGTCTACTAGTAAATATCTAAAATCAAAAAACAATGCTTATTTACAAAAAATGGGTAAACTGGCGGAATTCACGAGGGGATATTCATGGAGACAAGTTAATAACAAAAAGCATGCCACTCAAAAAAGAAACGTAATTACTTACAGAGCTAACCCCAATGGCGAAGAAGAAATACATGCACGGCCAGGCTTAGTTGACGCATAATTGTTTCCCTTAGGCAGTTCTATAAGCTTCGGGAGGCATAAATAACCGAATCATTAACACCAGCTTTCTCCCCATCTTTTAGTACCCTGCTAATACTACCACTAGGTCCAGACCAACACATCCTCTCTGAAATTAACATAACTACCACCATCAGCTTCTTCAATAACTATACAAAACACAAGCACTCAAGGTCATATTCAACAAGTAGTTACCAAAATCTTTAAATAAAAATAATGCAACCTTCATGGAAAGAATGCAACATTTTCAATCAGTAACAACCATTACTATATGTAAGTAAAATCTATGTAATAACCAGAAGTTACACATTCAATCAGTATGTGTAAGTAAAGGTTATACATCTAATTAGCATGTGTAACTAGAAATTACACATCTATTTATCTTGTGTAACTAGAAGTTACACATCCACTTAGCTTGTGTAACTAGAAGGTAAGCAAAAATTATTCTATCTATGTAACTACTTTTTGGCCCTGAAACCTCCTACAAATGTAAATACGAAAGTCATAGGCTTATCCATTGTATGATAATAAATAAGAACCCATTTATATGCAGCAAGGTCCAAATGAAAAAAGAGGATACTTGATTTTTTCTTAAAAGAAGAATAATTTAATGATGGTAGATATACATCCCTAAATACAGGTGTAACCAACAAATACACATCAAATATGCAAGTGTAACCAACAAATACACATCCTAAAAGCATGTGTAACTAGCAGATACACATGCTTATAGCAGCACAATTTCATCAAAAATGGGATCCTATCAATACAAGGTTCCAGAATTTTCATATAATTCTATAGCAATCAACATATGGTGACATAAAGAGTTACAGATGATTCACAGTTACACATGCATCCTCCTAATATAAATGAGAGTTACATATGCTCATAGAATGTTAAGAAATGAGAAGACAATCAAAGTTCCTAGAGTTCATTATTTACCTCCCATAGTTGTACTGCAGTATTTGGAACCTAACACCTTGTGTTCCTATTTTCTTTACCAATTCAACACGAAAAGTTACCTGAACAACAAAATTAAACATCAAAAAATCTCAGCTGAAGTATGAGAACTTAAACCTGAACTTGAACAACTAAGAGTACATATATCAAACCTAACCTGAAGTATGAAAACCAAACCATATGATTAAATAACTCAAAGCAATCAGTCACTTAAACTCAACCTCATCATTCCTGCAATCTGAAATTCAATTCAATTATCATGCAGCTCATCATGTTGCCTTACTAGCTTACACCTGAACTTTGTAACTGAAACCTAAGCATACACCTAAGCTCACCACCAAGTCCATTTTGCAGCTTCAATTGCAACCACCATCAGTTTCAATGCCTGAAATTCAGCATAGTCAACCACAAACATCTCAATCTTTTCTGTCAACATCCACTCCAAACATATTCAAACTGAATTACCACATATCCAAGCATCACCAGTAGATGAATAATCAAAAACATACTCATCAACAGCAGCAGATAGATCGAAACTAGATATAGAAACATACAGTACACCGATTTTAACGAAGAACGGATCCGAGAATTTTGTTCAAATTTTTTCAAAAAATTTACATTAAAACAACCAAAGTAAGCAGATGATTGTAAATCTAAGCTCTGATTTCGATTCAGATAAGTTAATTGAGAAGCATCTAAAGATTTAGGTTTATAAAATCCTAATATACTTTTCTGAAGAAAAAAAATCTGACTTAAATCAACTAAAAACTCTCAATCGAAGCATCATCACAAAGAGAGGAGGATACTTAGCTTGTTGATGAATTCGTATTGAAGCTATAGATCAACTATTGAAATTTGTTTCTCAGATTTGTGTTTTCAACTGCAACTGACGCTCCTCCTTCTCTTGGTGGTGGATTTATGATCTCTATCGTCTTCATCGATTACAATACTTGTTCAAACTCTTGGATCTTTCCAATTTCAGAGAACAAACCAAGAATAAAGTACAACAACAACCGCGAAATCATACAATGAAAACTAGATCAAATGTCGAAACTAATCGATTCAAACCTAAATTTAATTAAACTGGAAAACACGAAATTAATCGATTACATTTTTTAATGGATTATCTCTGCTCAAAATAATTTAGAACCCTAAAATGTGTTTCTGAAAGAACTGGAGAGAGAGAAAAAACCAGAAATGAAAAGCTCTCGAGTGGGGAAGAGAATGAAGAAGAGAATAGAGAAATGAAAAGAAAAGAATCTTCTGATATTCCTCATGTATTTATAGAAAAGAGTAGTGTTCTCATTATTAAAATTCATAATAATTAATTATGGGCCAGATCTGAAGAAATTTTGATTTTTTGGGCCTAACAATATCATTTTCCTAAAGTATGGAATTGATAGTGTAGGATCCATTTATCGGGGCTTCTATATATTGAACCCATATAGTACGGGGGTTCTAGTATTTTTCACAAAACAAAAGATAGAGTCACCTAAACAAAATAGGGTCACCCGAGCATCTCTAGTTTTTCATAATAACGATTTTACCCTTAATAATCGATAATTAAATTTATAATCGGGGGAAATTTGTTATAAAGAGGATTTTTTTTGTTTTGTTTTTTAGTTTGAATGCCATAAACAACCCAGCATGGAGTACCATATCTACCGGTTGTAAACTGCTGAGCCAAAATATATCAATAATCGATAGAAAATGATATTTAATTGGCTTACGATTACAATGTAGCCCCAAAATCGGATTGTGCCAAAATCCTTAAATTTTTGAATTCTCTACACAAACATAATCGATAGTAAATGAAGTTTATTTAAGTGCTTATTACAATCGGTAGTAAATGAACTAACATAATCGGTAATAAATGAAGTTCATTTAACTTCCCGATTACAAAGTAGCCCCAAAATTTGAATTTT
Organism: Papaver somniferum; assembly: GCF_003573695.1. Classification (NCBI taxonomy): domain Eukaryota; kingdom Viridiplantae; phylum Streptophyta; class Magnoliopsida; order Ranunculales; family Papaveraceae; genus Papaver; species Papaver somniferum. The sequence continues at coordinate 199,631,041 of NC_039359.1, forward strand.
GCTAAAATCCTTAAATTTTCAAATTCTCTACACAAAAATAATCGGTAGTTTCATGATGTTCATAATCTACCGATCGTGATAGTAGCCCCATATTCAAAATTTTCAAAAAACCAATGGAATTTTGAATTTCTCTATTTTCATAATTGGTACAATCGGTAGTTTTGTGATGTTCATTATCTATTGATTGTGGTAGTAGCCCTAAATTCAAAATATTCAAAAAAAATGGAATTTTGAATTTATCTATTTTCACAATCGGTAGTTTCATGATGTTTACTATCTACCGATTGTACCCAAACTATGAAGGAATTTTAAGTCCATCTCTAATAGAGGGTGAAAATACTTTTTTTGAGTGACATATAGGTTTAGACCCCCATTTAGTATAAATGTCTCTCCAGTAGTTAGGTCCTATAAACTAGGAGGGATGAAATACTAAATATGAAAGATTTAAACAAAGTCTTAACTACACCTTCGGGATGACCCTTAACTAATTCCACGTTATCAATTTTATTTAAAAAAGTTAATATTTGATACAAAGTCATGTTAAAAGAAATATTTTTTATGCTTATCTAAATCCAAAATACATAGCACAACCTTGACTATTGGAGATGAATTTTAGGAAAAAGGTCTTATTTAGGCCATATTTGAAAACCCCAACAAATGGAGGTCTAAAAATGAACTCCACGTAGAATTTTTTTGACCTGTTATTAGAGACCTCTTATAGCGATTATAGTGGGGCTAGAAAATGGGAAGATTTTTCATTCTCACCCGACAAGGGACAAATAAGTCGGCTAATGGATGAGCAATTGCTCAAATCCGAAAATTTAACCACCCCGTCTCAAGTTGAACCGATCAAATCAAACAAAGACACCAGGTTTAGGAAAATCCGAGTCTCGGCTTTGGTAGAGACAATGGTCGTCTCCAGTTGAGTCAGTCATCCCTAAATGAACCGATAATGGCTAGCTACATCCAGCATCTCGTCTTCTATAAATTCAATCATTTTGACTTCCAAAATCATATCTTCTCCATATTTTATTCTCATAGTTTTCGAGGAATGGCTCAACCATATATTAATATGCGGAGTTTATCATAGATGAAAATTTATCTATATGCAGAGATTTTGTAGTATGTTATCCAGCTAGGGGTTCGGAACAACGACAAAATGGTTTAGTGAGTGCGAGTTATTGTAGAAGAATTATGAAAAAATTTCTAGTATGTTGACCACAATGCAATTGAGTTGTTTTGCCGATATCAAAATATAAGAAAGCATGTAGAAGAATTTATAGTTTTATTTCGGGTTATCAATCGACATCGACTTAAGGGTGAAACCAATGCTAAAGCTGTCTTGCGAGATTGCGAGGAATGGCGAAGATGAAAAACAACAAATTTTGTTACGAAACTCATTACGCAATTCTTAGGGAGTTTTTGGTAACCCGTATGGGATGTTAAATAGTACACATACTACTCGAGCAAGACGTTGATGGGGTTTTTATAAATTTTAATTAAATATGAATTTAAATATAATTTTACTTTCCTTTCCTTTCTAAATAGCTTATAATAATTAATTGTAGCGATTTACATAAATAGATTAGATATTTACCTTTTAAAATATGCTAAATTCGGATTTTAATTAGAAATCATTAAGTTTATATAAGCACAACTACTTAGACATATTCAAGTTCATGTTATACAATCCCTGGCATCATACTTCCAAACCTCTCGTATGATCCTGAAGCTTGAGGTCCTTTACCTTGAGTTGGAGAACCTTCAAAGTCTAACGATCTTCTATGATCTTGATAACTTTGAGGATTTTGTTGAGGGAATTAACGATATGGAGATTTTCACATTAGACGATATCATTCTCTTAGCATAATGTTGACTTGTGAGTCTGTCATTATATCCTGGGATGTTGGATTTACAGTATGGTTTGAAAAATGAGGATTGAAGCTCATGGTCTCTCCCGTTCTGTGTATCTCTTGTACGTATATATGTCTAGTTTTTATATCTCTTAACTCCTTTGAATCAATTGTTCTATCAATTTTTCACGACCGGATGATGTTCTTGTATACAAATTAGGGCACTCGATACCTTGTGAGAAAATTGGAAGTGCGACGCTCTCTAGTGAGAGTAAAAGAGTCTATAGCTCCCACCTCAATTTTGGTAAATTAGACCCATACGATAAATATTCTTCTCTAGAATGTCCTCTTGACGGGTCAAATGAAGATGAAGCTCTTGTTGAAGGATAAATCATCGACGGTGGATGTGTTGGATAAGGCATTTTAGTTAATTCTATGCCCATTGTAGGAAAATCCAACCCATATATGCATACAAATTCTTGACCAATTATCGGCTTTATAACCGATTTGAACCATTTGTCATGTTCGCTTCGTCACAAGCGGTGAATAATGTCTCATACCTTGTACAGCCTCTTCTCTTAAGTCTTGTGTGTTTTGCTGTAAAGACGGTGGACATGGATCGAGGCTTTTGTGGTAGTCCAACTGTACCAGCTAACTATCTAGCCCATACTTTTCGATAATAATAAACACCAAGATCCCTAACAGGACTGTAGAACACATTGCGGTGGAGTGGAAATTATTTGATCTTTTGGGAAACCTGATGACTTATCTCCTCAAAATACTCATACGACATCCAAATAACAGTATGTTTGTCCCTAACAATGTGTTGGTATCTCCATATATACAAATCAATTAGCTCTCCTTTGTTTTGTTTTTATTCCAGTTACCGGCTTCATACATTACTCCAGTTGGGAAATATTTTTGGTGTAGTAAAAAAGTCTTTCACACCATAACCAAAATGTGTTTACCACCAAAACTGAAAGTAAACATCGTATAATTAGTTACTTGCTGAATTTATTTGTAACTAATATAAATCCAGAGGATATGTATTGTTATATTTACCTCAAGGAGTCTATACAAGTACGTGATATCGAGACGAAAGTACAACTCGACTAAAATAACGATGCTTGGATTGGGAAGAAAACATGAACCAAATAACCATAATATAAAAACAATGGCAATTTATGTATCCGCGACAGGGTCAGTTGTATCCTAATAATAAATGCCTCTCCCATGTAATTTTGGATTAGAAATGCCTTTAAACTAGAATTAGGAATTCCACCATTTCTTAAGTTTTTGTGCTTCGTCATTGTTGTTACAGTAAAGTACATCGGAAGGTCGTCTTTATAAATGCCTTATGTCAACCAACTTTCTTATTCAAATGAAACATCATCTCTCACACTGCAAGGTACCTCAAATAGGAATTATAAATCGACTTGTATTATTCCTGTAAAAATTAATTGTTAATTTCATTTACATTTTTGTATTGATATCATTAAAACTATAAATCAAAATATTTCATATACCTATTTCGAGATCTGAACAATGAAACATGTTTATAGTATACCACCGACGTTCCACCAATCAAACATCAATATCGGAAGTTCACATCAATATGTTACAAAGTAAACCAAGGAAATTTTTGACAATAATTTTAGCATCATGAGGTAACATCTCCAATTGCCACAACGGGAGCATCATAGCTATTAACAACATATACCCACGATTGAAAATCACGCGCTTGAAGAAAAGCTCGCATAGCAATTTTTCACCATAAGTAATTAGAGCCATCGAAGACTGGCGGTACGTTAATATAGATATCACCTCTGTCCATAGAGTCAGATCGCTACAAACACAGACTTTTGAGGTCTTGAACGTGTTTGCCTCCTCTGATACCAATTCAAAAAACGGGGGTCCAACAACACCACCCAATATTTCGTTTAGCAATCTGTATGGACAAACGCGAATATACTTTCAAGAGAATCAACAAGACTCAATCAATTAAAAGTATATCAACGAGTTTATATCTCTCTCTTTTGAATTGATTTCCTCAAACAGAAACTGCGAGTACTAATCAAATACAAGGAATAACTTGGATGGTACCAAAGACCAATATCCAAGGATCAATCAATGACAATCAACAACCAAAGGTTGAATTACTCTAATTGATGATCTAACGCACAACCTGTATTATTTCAATTATAAATATAAAACAATATAATGCGGAAACTGAAATAAAACAGACACCAGAAATTTTGTTAACGAGGAAACCGCAAATGCAGAAAAACCCCGGGACATAGTCCAGATTGAAAACACACTGTATTAAGCCGCTACAGACACTAGCCTACTCCAAGATAACTTCGGACTGGACTGTAGTTGAATCCCAATCAGTCTCCCACTGATCAAAGGTACAGTTGTACTCCATACGCCTCTGATCCCAGCAGGATACTGCGCACTTGATTCCCTTAGATGATCTTACCCACAACTAAGAGTTTCTACGAACCAAAATGCAGGCTTTAACAATAAACAAATCTGTCTCACACATACAAGTCTATCAAATGATCAATTTGTCTCCCACAGAAAAACCCTAAAGTTTTTGTTCCGTCTTTTGATAATAATCAAGGTGAACAGGAACCAATTGATAATCCGGTCTTATATTCCCGAAGAATAGCCTAGATAAATCAATCACCTCACAACAATCTTAATCGTATGGTAGCAAAACAAGATGTTGCGGAATCACAAACAATGAGACGAGGATGTTTGTGACTACTTTTTATATCTTGCCTATCGGAGATATTAATCTCAAGCCAATCAATCTGATTGTACTCGTACGATAGAAGATGCAAGATCATATCACACAACTACGATAAAAGTAGTATCGGTCTGGCTTCACAATCCCAATGAAGTCTTTAAGTCGTTAACCTGGTTTTTGAAAAAGAAAACCAAAGTTTAAAGGAGAAACGACTCTAGCACGCAAACTAGTATCACACGTGAGGTGTGGGGATTAGTTTTGCAGAGTTGCTAGATATCCCCTTATATAGTCTTTCAAATCAGGGTTTCGCCTTGGTCACAAAGCAAACAATATCCACCGTCAGATGCAAACCTGATTTAGATTCAAGCTGATATTTCTCAACCGTTAGATCGAAAACTTAGCTTGTTATACACAAATGAAATGTACGCTTCTAGGTTTGTTAACCGTACCCAAACGTGTACATTGTTGGTTCAACAATAATTAACCAAAAGGTTAGCCATATGAGCATTTCATACCAACCATATTCTTCTTCACCATAACTAGTTCAAGTGACTCAAATGAACTAGTTAGAGAGTTGTTCAATTGCAAATAAATCTTATGTACTACACAAGACAAAATTGAAGCAATGATGATTTGATTCACTTGAATCGGTTCATAAAATTTATAGCCACGGTTTGCAATTTTCATTCCTTAGTCTTTATAAGTTTAAGTTCAGAAATCATCTTCAGATATATAAGCTTCTTAAGTTCGCACACTAGGTTCGCGGACTTAAGAAACCGGGCAGAGTTTACAAACTCCAGCAGAAAATCTTGACAAATACTTTCCGCCGGTTCGCAGACTGGGTTCGCGGACTGTTACTCACGTAACAAGTTTGTCAACTCCAGCAGAATTTCTCGGGATGAGAAGTTCGGCAGTTCGCGGACTGAGTTCGCGGACTTGGCAACAAGCCATTCTTCCGTTTTCTCTTGATCAACAAAGTTCACAATCTTTGGTTCAAGGAATAGGAATTATGCACATATGTGTTTCCACAACAATACTTGTATCCATCATTGGTTATATAATCTAAATTGTCATTCCAACCATTGAAACATTCTTAGAGGACGTTATATAGTTTTTATACCATTTCTCGTCAAAGCAATTTTCAAAGTGATTGAAACATATCATGACTTTCGTCACTAGGTAAAGATAAACATGGTCGAAGCGAAACGCTTACCAACACATATTTCGAGATATAGATAGGCGAGGTATTTTCGGCTCGAAATACCAAATGTGTATAATCTAAGTTTATATATAGCACACGACTTTTTGTCTCAAGAAGTAGGAGATAGAGTAGATAGACTTTTGAGTGACAGATAAGTTCAAGTCTTCACATACCTTTTTGTCGAGAAATTCCACCGGTTCCTTGAGTAGTTCTTCTTCTTATATTATGAATCTCCATGAAGTCCTTGAGCTCAACTACACTTTCTATCCTATTCCAAGACTTAGCTATAGTAGACTAGAAATCAAGACTTGTAGTTTTGATCACTAACATTGACAAACATGCTTGAGATAGCAACGCATGCGATTTCGACCGAGCAATGCTCTAACAATCTCCCCCTTTGTAAATTTTAGTTACAAAACTATCAATACATATGGAATACAAAAAAGATAAAGAAACTTTAGTAGCTCATATTCCACATGTCTAATCTTCAACATTCCTCGAAATCTTCGTCACTTCCAAGCACTCCAATGATCCCAAAGGTTGTAAGTTTAGCATCACCGTTGTTGAAGATCCGTAGCTACAAAAACGAGAAAGCATCGGTCTCGATCATTGTTATACAATGTCATAGTATTATTACACAGTGTCAAAGTCCAATTGTATCACAACTTCAACAATAATACTATGGTGATATGTATCACTCCCCCTTAGTCAATACTTCATCTCACATGGAAACCACTCTCCCTTACACAATGATCCGAAAACCATATGTATTTGTAGTGTGAATTATATATTAATTCTCCCCCTTTTTGTCAATAAAATTGGCAAAGGTACAAGAACGGGATCATAATGAAATTTCCGTAAGAGACATTTCATGACTAAAAGAAAAAATACATACCATCTAATTTAGATGGAATCATATAGCCGAAGCTAATATCATTCATCAAGGAGTTTAAAAGATACAAGATAACCCCTTTAAAATTCCACAGCCGCACACCCCTCAAGATATGACCATTAACCACAAGTTCAAAAGAACTCCCCCCCATTAGATGTCATTCCCAAGGGAACAACAAGAGCGACCTTAATTTCAAAAGAAAAGAAGGATTTTTATTGGACAACCAAAACCATGAGAATGATTTTCTATATCCAAAAACTCAATCAAATTAATCATAAGTAAACCCGTGATTAATTTAATCGCAATACGTAATCAAATTAAACACGAAAGTGATCAACTTAATTGATTATGCTCGACATAAGAGAACTTTCGGAGCATACGACTAACATACCCATCAGAAAATGAATAGTATAGTCGTTCATATACTCAACATAAGAGGTATCTTACGGAGTATGAAAATACTCAACTAGATTAATTACAAGAGAACCCATAATTAATCTAATTGGAATACACAATCAAAATAATTACAAAAGTAATCAATTTAATTGTCATTTGTTTTGCTCGACATAAAAAGACTCATGGAGCAATAACTAAATAACCAAACAAGATGATTAATTTAGTTCAAGAATGCTCAACATAAAGTTCCCTAACGGAACAACCAACAAACTTAATAAAAAAAATAATCAACTTGGTTGTATCGTGCTCAACATAAGACACATTATGGAGCCTCACAATATTATATAAAATATGTATCAGTGAAGATCAATACCGTGTAACACACAAGGATTCATTATATCTTCCATCACTATTTGCATAACGATTTTCAATAGACATAATCCTTGAACACAAAAGATTTTAACCTATCTTCCATCAAAGAATTGACAATATAGGCTTAACTTTTGTATATTTCAAAAGTCTATTCATCCTTAAATCAATATATGAATACCGATCATGAAGACTTTACTTTTGACAAAATATGGGACAACATAGTTCACGGACGTAAACACCAATATCCCATAACAAATTGCAATATAACAAATCATAAAGATTAAATACTGCAAACCATCATCCTCCAAATATTTTTAGAATTTAATACCAATAAACCTAAAAAAGAACAAGAAGATGAAAAATATAATAGTTATGTGTAGTCACAATCATTGTTATTCAAGCACTAGTTATTCTTCCAACTAAACCAAAAAGAAGACATACTAGGCAACAATATCTTTGAGAAATTCCTTATCATTCCCGAACTCCTTGTCGTCAACAACCATTGGAATATAAGGTTCATGGAGGAAGGAGTCAATACCAACAAACCGTCTAGGCTGATGATGTCGAACCAGGGGCCTTCTGAATTTCCAAAGATCTTAAAACGCAAGCCTTTATTTCACTAATATCCTTTATTACTTCCTTCAACTCATCAAGAATATCAGAAAACTTATGAGAGTTAGAAGGGACAGCCCTTGGCTTTCTTGTATTCCTCCTCTTTCTTTTCAAGGAAGGAGTTACTGGAGATTTATCTTTTTCCTTGATTGATGGCTTAACAATCATATTGACATATTTTCCATCCAAAGACATGATGCTTAGAGAACAGTTATAAACAACTGGTTTTTTGTGAGTGGAATTCACAATCTCATTAAGCAGTCTTAAGATATAAAGGATATCAGAGAGGAAAAAGGAATATAGGGTTCGCAACCTTTAAACAGGTTCGTGGACGCCCAATTCTAAACCCTATAAAGAGTAAAATTGTCGATAATAACCCTTTACTTTATTTGATAGACAGGAAAAACAAACCTAAGAAAAAACTTTTCCTAAAGCCTGAGCGGTACACAATTTTATTTCTTTTTGATCAGGCACATGAGACAAGATTTACCAAACAACACAACTAATTTGTGTTGCGGTGAACAAAAATTTGTCCACCATTTTCCTCTTTGAGAGGAATCCTCAGACTTCAGTATATCAAAGCGATTTGACCATACCTTCTTCTCTAATGGTCTTATTTTGTCTTTGCAAACGAACTTCTTATACGAAGATAAAATCCTACATACCTCAGCAGTCTTCTGAGCAAGTTTAAGCTTCCTTGCCAATCGATTTGATCTTCGTTGAAGTTTGTTGGCGTGCTTTACTTGAAGTTTGTACTTATAACATCTTGATAGTTCATGACCCTTCTGAGAACAAAACGAGCACGTCAAATTTGGATAGTATTCAGGCATCTGTGGTGTGAAAGCAACCAGACACGTAGTAGATCCTGAAACATTACAACCAGAGTTTCCAAAGGATGTGTCAATTGATTATTCCAGCTTGATTGGATTCTCTTCTTCACTGAAACCATCAGGGTTGATATATGTATTGCTACAATTATCAAAATTAATGTTTTCACATAGAAGACCAACACTTGATTTCCTGTCTTCATCAGAATCATAGATCTCAGACATCTCATCAAGTGTTACACCAAGAACTTTGTTCCCAGTGTATTTTCTACGATTTTGGCACTCGTTTGCAAAATGACCAAAACCTTTACACTTAAAGCACTGTGGCATATCCTCGTCATCATCCCTATTTTTAGGAGGGACACGATTGTGAGGTTTATCTGACGACCTAGGTTTGTCTCTTGAAAACCGTTTACTTCTCTTCAATAGAAGATCCCTAAACTGTCTTGTGATCAAGGAGACTAATTTATCAAGATCTTCATCCGAAAAATCACCCTCAGACTGATCATCCTCAGAGGCATAAACACTTTTACTTTTATCAAGTAACTTAGTGTTCTTCTGTGCTTTAAAGGCAACATCCTTTCGGATTTTGGATGTATGCTCATGATAAAAGATCTTTAGATTTCCAACCAATGTATTTCTGGAAATATTATCAAGGTTATTTCCCTCAACGATGGCATGCTTCTTAGACTCGTATCTAGATGGCAGCGATATGAGAATTTTCATCACAATGTCCTTTTCAGGAATAGTCTTACCCAATGCAAAAGATGCATTAACAATTTCAGACACTTTGTGATTAAACTCATCAAATGTATCTTCATCTGCCATACGAAGGTTCTCCCAATCGGAATTAAGGTTTTCAAGCCTAGCTTCCTTTTCGCTGGAGTTACCTTCAAATACGGTTTCTAAGATATCCCAAGCATCTTTAGACCTAGTGCAATTTGACACATGGTGCTGAAGATATGGAGTAATGGCATGTATGATGGCATTCAAACCGTCGGAGTTTTGATTTGCATCAAGTATCTCGGCAGAATTATACTCACCAATATTCTTGGGAATGTTTACATCTCGAACTGACACAACGGGAGCATCATAGCCATTAACAACATATACCCACGATTGAAAATCACGCGCTTAAAGAAAAGCTCGCATAACAATTTTCTACCATAAGTAATTAGAGCCATCGAAGACTGGTGGTACGTTAATAGAGATATCACCTCTGTCCATAGATTCAGATCGCTACAAACATAGACTTTTGAGGTCTTGAACGTGCTTGCCTGCTCTGACACCAATTGAAAAAACGGGGGTCTAACAACACCATCCAATATTTCACTTAGTAATCTGTATGGACAAACTCGAATATACTTTCAAGAGAATCAACAAGACTCAATCAATTAAAAGTATATCAACGAGTTTATATCTCACTCCCTTGATTTGATTTCCACAAACAGAAACTGCGAGTACTAATCAAATACAAGGAATACCTTAGATGGTACCAAAGACCAATATCCAAGGATCAATTAATGACAATCAAAACCAAAGGTTGGATTACTCAAATTGATGATCTAACGCACAACCTATATTATTTCAATTATAAAGATAAAACAATATAACGCGGAAACTGAAATAACACAGACACCAGAAATTTTGTTAACGAGGAAACCGCAAATGCAGAAAACCCCCGGGACCTAGGCCAGATTGAAAACATACTGTATTAATCCGCTACAGACACTAGCCTACTCCACGCTAACTTCGGACTGGACTGTAGTTGAATCCCAATCAGTCTCCCACTGATCCAAGGTACAGTTGTACTCCATACGCCTCTGATCCTAGCAGGATACTGCGCACTTGATTACCTTAGCTGATCTCACCGACAATTAAGAATTGCTATGACCCAAAATGCAGGCTTTAACATTAAACAAATCTGTCTCACACAGACAAGTATATCAAAGGATCAATCTGTCTCCCACAGAAAAACCCTAAAGTTTTTGTTCCGTCTTTTGATAATAATCAAGGTGAACAGGAATCAATTGATAATCCGGTCTTATATTCCTGAAGAAAAACCTAGACAAATCAATCACCTCACAACAATCTTAATCGTATGGTAGCGAAACAAGATGTTGCAGAACCACAAACAATGAGACGAAGATGTTTGTGACTACTTTTTATCTCTTGCCTATCAGAGATATTAATCTCAAGCCAATCAATCTGATTGTATTCGTATGATAGAAGATGCAAGATCATGTCACACAACTACGATAAAAGTAGTATCGGTCTGGTTTCACAATCCCAATGAAGTCTTTAAGTCGTTAACCTAGTTTTAGAAGAAGAAAACCAAAGGTTAAAGGAGAAACGGCTCTAGCACGCAAACTAGTATCACACGTGAGGTGTGGGGATTCGTTTTGCAGAGTTGCTAGATGTCTCCTTATATAGTCTTTCAAATCAGGGTTTCGCCTTGGTCACAAAGCAAACAATATCCACCGTTAGATGAAAACCTGATTTAGATTCAAGCTAATATTTCTCAACCGTTAGATCGAAAACGTAGTTTGTTATACATGAATGAAATGTACGCTTATAGGTTTGTTAACCGTACCCAAACGTGTACATTGTTGGTTCAACAATAGTTAACCAAAAGTTTATCCAATTGATCATTTCATACCAACCATATTCTTCTTCACCATAACTAGTTCAAGTGACTCAAATGAACTAGTTAGAGAGTTGTTCAATTGCAAAGAAATCTTATGTACTACACAAGACACAATTGAAGCAAAGATGATTTGATTCACTGAATCAGTTCATGAACTTTATAGCCACAGTTTGCAATCTGTATTCCTTAGTATTTATAATATTAAGTTCAGAAATCATCTTCATATATATAACCTTCTTAAGTTCGCACACTAGGTTCGCGGACTTAAGCAACCGGGCAGAGTTTACAAACTCCAGCAGAAAATCTCGGCAAAGACTTTCCGCCGGTTCGTGGATTGGTACTCAAGTAACAAGTTTGTCAACTCCAGCAGAATTTCTCGGGATGAGAAGTTCGGAAGTTCGCGGACTTGGTAACAAAACATTCTTCTGGTTTCTCTTGATCAACAAAGTTCGCAAACTTTGGTTCAAGGAATATGACTTATGCACATATGTGTTTCCACAACAATACTTATTGGTTATGTAATCTAAACTCTCATTCCAACCATTGAAACATTCTTAGAGGACGTTATATTGTTGTTACACCATTTCTCGTCAAAGCAAGTTTCAAAATTATTGAAACATATCATGACTTTCGTCACTAGGTAAAGATAAACATGGTCGAAGAGAAACGCTTACCAACACATATTTCGAGATATAGATAGGCGAGGTATACTTGGATCGAAATACGAAATGTGTATAATCTAAGTCTATATATAACATACGACTTTTTGTCTCAAGAAGTAGGAGATAGAGTAGATAGACTTTTGAGTGACAGATAAGTTCAAGTCTTCACATACCTTTTTGTCGAGAAGTTCCACCGGTTCCTTGAGTAGTTCTTCTTCTTGTATGATGAATCGCCATGAAGTCCTTGAGCTCAACTATACTTTCTATCCTAGTCCGAGACTTAGCTATAGTAGACTAGAAATCAAGACTTATAGTTTTGATCACTAACATTGACAAACATGCTTGAGATAGCAACGCATGCGAGTTCGACCGAGCAATGCTCTAACAGCATTCCCTAAAAAGTAACTGCCAAATTTAAGAATAGTACAGAGACTAGTTCTGAGAACTGACCTAACAGAAGGATATGGTTGAGAACTGGATTGATATATATGGGGTTCACTCTTAGAGTTAGCTTCACTACGATGGTGGCTCTGAGAAGGATCCCAGTGTCACGCTCGTTCTCAGATATAGTACATGGAAAGAAGTCTTTTTTCCCATTATGATTAATAGCTTGATACTCCCAAATCCAAAGTTAAATTTATCCTTTAGTTTAGAAATATATTTTAACATAAAAAGTTTTATTGTTGTTTGTTTTTTCAAATGAGATGACCACTTAAAAAATAGTGTTATTTAGACCTCCTATTAGGATGACCTTAACCTCTAGCTTTACAGATGTTCTTATGGAGGGACTGAACTAGATATATCAAATGTTATGGAAAATTTTTCCACTGTTTGATGACGATGAAGCCATTCAACGACTTAAACAATAACATAGTATTATTATGTTTTTAAAGTGTAAGTGGATATTTAATGTTAATAAGAGCAAGGACGATTATCCAAGTGGCGGTTAGCCCTGACTAATCCAACAAGGTATGATTAGGTTCTTAACTAGGTGAAATACAGTTTATTCCAAAATCCGGTCCAAAATGGACGGTTAGCCCTGACTGATCCAACAAGGTACAAAATAGCCCTTGATATTCAAAAGGTGGAGATTATAAAGTTTTCCTTCTCTCAAGAATATATTTCGATCCACAATCTAGTCGAAATATTTTTTACCAATGTTTTAACAACAAGACCGGACGTCGAACAGGTAAAGTTACTGGGTCAGGGTCAACTGGTCCAAGTGGAGGTTCAATTGGAATTTTTGGATCATTCAATTTAACAAGCTGACAAAACTCTGACTAATCTGTAGATTTAGTACTAATTCAATTTCATGTGTGTTTCTCTAACAAATCTAAAATTACTTTCATTCAAATATTCAGAATGAGAAATTATTTATTCTTATAAAAAGACTGTTAATGCATTTTGAGTTTAAAACATCAAAATGAACCATCACAATTTATCAAATTATATGTACACATTGTCAAATTATATGTGTTAGAGCATTGTTCGGTCGGATTTGCAAGTTTTGTCATCTCAAGCTTGTTGCTAATGTTAGTTGTACAAAACTATATCTTGATTTCCAGTCTACTAAAGTCAAGTCTCTGACTAGGTTTAGAAGTCGATAATTGACTATCAGACATCACTGAATAACCCTCGAATATTAAAGACTAAAGACCAAACGAAGACAATTAGAAAACTTTATGCGAAGACTGAACCATTTTTATTTAATCACATGAATTACTATTTTATCTATATGAATCTATGTCGTATGACTTCTAGCAAATTTAATGTTGCAAAGAAGAAATTTCGAGTCAAGCTTATCTTGTTAAACATATCGAAACATGATTCAAGTAATGGATATTCATAGTTCCTTAACAATCTTAGTTCAAAATAATTTATTGTTCAAGAACTATGTTTGTGTCATAAGGATCATTTGGAAATTGGTCAGGCAATAACATTTGAGGATGTTTGAAAACATCAAAATAGAGTTTCAAGAGCTTACTGAAATCTGGGCACAGGGAAGGTACACGTATCTAATACACATACCATAGATATTTGAGGTTCCGGAGTATAGGTAGGTACATGTACCTAGGATTTTAGATTACTTGGTATCGTCTACACGAAGTTGCAGGTTTACTTTTTGTAGCGTCTTAATTCATTGAGTATTGAAAACTGGACTAGGTCCCGGTTTTTTTTTTGCATTTGCAGTTTCCTCGTTAACAAAATCTTATTGTGCCATTTACTTTACTTTTACACATTATAATAGTTTTATTATGATTAAAGTAAATTGCACTTTACGTTAACTCCGTATTGATTGATAGTGATCCTATAGAGTTTGGTTAAGTCCGAACCTATTATCAACTAACATACTTCGTTTTCGTATTGTCTCCATCTTGTATCCACAGTCAATCATACAAGTTATATTGTTGTTGTATTGTCTCGATCTCGTATCCAAAGACAATCACACGAAGTGTGAACCAAATAGTAGTATTGTCTCGACTTTTTCCATAGAGGATCACTTTCGGTAGAGGACTTATATGTTGAAACAAAATATTGTGGTATATTTGGGTACCCTCGTATTTTCGTTATCTATGAGAGTTGTATCAAAAGAGAATATAGTCATGTAAGACAGTTCGTGAGAGTCCGCTAAACTGGAACTGGATTGGTATGCAAACCGGGTTTGGAACCTCTGGCAGTTCGCGAAGTCAGACTCAAGGGGTGTGCAAAATGGTTTTGCAAACCACTACCGGTGCGAAGTTATATTGTAGTGGTATGCAAATCGGGTTTGCGAACCTCTCCCTATTCCCGAAATCATATGTAAAGGGTATAAAAACCGGGTTTGTAAACCTCAATAGTTAGAAGAATTCAAATCGACTACTTTGTTCCACGCAATTATAAAATTATCTCATTCTTAAATTCGAAACATTCCCAATAGTCATAGACAGTATGCATTATTTGCTTGGGCAATTTCCAAATGATAGAATTGAATAAAAATCGTTTGTGAACAATAAATTGTTCGATTGCTAAGGATCCGTGAACATCCATTATTCGAATCATATTTTCAAGAGTTTAATCAAGATAAGCTTGAACTCGAAATTTATTCTTTGCAATATTAAATCTACTAAAATCATACGACAGCGTCTCATAAGATAAAATGGCATATACAATGAGTAAATAGGATTGGTTGGTCTTCATATACCTTTTTATTGATAAAGTGATCGCAAAAGTCTTCGTTTCTTTTTTAGTCTTCAAATTCGAGGGTCATTCAATGATATCTTACTACAGTATTGTTCGGCCGAAATCCCAAGTTTTGTTATCTCAAGCTTGTTTTCAATCTTAGTTGCACAAAACTATGTCTTGATTTCCATTCTAGTAAAATCAAGTCCCTTACTATGATTAAATTATGGTAGTTGATTATCAGACATCATAGAATAACCCTCGAAGACTGAAGGAAAAACGAAGATACTTGCGAGAACTTCATCAACAAGAGGTGTTAGATCATTGCTCGGTCGAACTCGCATGCGTTGCTATCTCAAGCATGTTTGTCAATGTTAGTGATCAAAACTGTAAGTCTTGATTTCTAGCCTATTTATAGATGTCTCGGACTAGGACATAGATTGTGTAGTTGAGCCTTAGACTTCACGGTGTTCATCATTTGAAGACGAAGAACTACTAAGGGGAGCTTGTGGAACTTCATCAACAAAAGGTATGTGGAGACTAAAAATCATCTATCACTTGGAAAGTTTATTTCTACTCTATCTCCTATATTGAGACATAAGTCGTGTTACAATATAGTTTTCTATTATACACATTTGAGATTTCGAGCTGAGTTTAACTCGCTTAAATATTTCTCGGAATCTGTATTGGCAAGCTTTCCCTTCGACCAAGTTCTTCTTACATTCTTGATGAAATTCAGAATATGATCATATGAAAATTTTTGAGTAACATCCAATCATTTGGTGAAGACTTGAAATGTTTCATTATGATAATTTCAATAACTTAAAAATCACTTTGATGCTAATAGTAAGTGAAAACGACTATTGTCATCCTCTAAGAAAGTTTCAATGATTGAAATAAAGAGTTTAGAATCAAGTAAGCATGGTTGGATACAAACATAGTGTGTTAATCACATTAGTGTGTAAGTCCAAAACCGGGAGACTGAAGTATGCGTACCCGTACGCATACTGGTGGAAAGTTCACCTTCGTGAATTTCTGTTGGAGTTTGGAAGAGTGTAGTAGTATGCGCACCCGTATGCGTACTGGCGTAACCAAACTCAGTCCTACCACTTAAGTATGCGTACCCGTTTGCATACTTGAGTGAGTTACTTTCTAAAATCGGTTGTGTACATGAACTTTAACATTTATATAATAAGGAATGCAATCTTCGCAAACCGTGGATGTAATGTTCATGAATTGATTCGATTGAATCAAACCGATTTCGCTTCAATTGTGTTCTTGTATACTTCTATGAGAATATAGCAATTGAACGACTCTTTAACTAGTTTCATTTGAGTCATTTGAACTAGTTATGGTTAAGATGAATAAGGTTGATATGAGAGCTAATAATATGGCTAACTTTGGTTAACTATTTTTGAGCCAACATGGTGTACACATTTGGGTACGGTTACATAAACCTAAATGAGGGTAAATTTCACTCGTGTGTAACAAGCTAAGTTCGATCTAACGGTTGAAAGATATTAGCTTGGTTGAATCAGGTTTTTTATCTAACGCTGAATATTGAATGCTTTGTTACCAAGGTAACTTAGATTTCAAACCCTGGTTTAAAAACTATATAAAGGAGAACTCTAGCAACAGGGAAACCTAATCCCCACACCTCTTGTATGTTAATAGGGTGCATAAGCTAGAGTCGATTCTCCTTTAACCTTAGGTTTCTATCGAGACCCTGTAGGTTAACGACTTGAAAGACTTAATTGGGATTGTGAAGACAGACCCAACTATTTCTCTTGTAGTTGCGTGTTCTGATCTTGCCCGATTCTATCATTTGAGTATTATATTCTCTATGATTTGCTCAAGATTAATTTCTATGATAGGCAAGATAAAACGTGATCACAAACATCTCCGTCTCATCGTTTGTAATTCCACAATATCTAGTTTCGCCATCATACGGTTTAGATTATTGTGAGGTGATTGATAATACCTGGTTGTTCTTCGGGAACATAATACCGGTTTATCAATTGGTTCGTATTCACCTTGACTTATCAAAAGACGGAAAAAAAACTCTTGGGTATTTCTGTGGGAGACATATTTATTCAATCTATATTTTCTGTGTGAGACAGATTTGTTTATCAAGTCTTCGACTTTGGGTCGTAGAAACTCTTAATTGTGGGTGAGATTGGCTAAGAGAATCAAGTGTGTAGTATCCTGCTGGGATCAGAGACGTAAGGAACACAACTGTACCTTGCATCAGTATGAGATTGATTAGGGTTCAACTACAGTCCAGTCTGAAGTTCATTGGTAGTAGGCTAGTCTCTGTAGCGGCTTAATAAAGTGTGGTGTTCAAACTGGACTAGGTCCGAGGGTTTTTTTGCATTTGCGGTTTTCCTCGTTAACAAAATTCTTGTGTATGTGTTATTTCTTTTCCACATTATATTTTGTTATATAATTGAAATATCACAGGTTGTGTGTTGAATCGATCAATTGGGAAATCCAACCTTTGGTTGTTGATTGAAATTGATTGATCCTTGAACATTGGTCTTTGGTACCGTTCAAGTTACTCCTCTTATATTCAATCGGGCTCGCAGATTTCTATTTGCTGATTGCGGATTGAATTAAGAGTTAGAGATATGAAACTCTTTACTTTTCTCTAGAAGGAGTCTATTTGTCTAGTTGATTCTCTAGAAAGTATATTGGAGTAAGTCCTCTCAGATTGCCAAACGAATTGTTGGGTGTGGTTGTTAGACCCCCGCATTTTCAATTGGTATCAGAGCAGGCAAACACGTTAAAGACCTTACAAGTTTGTGTTTGTAGCGATCTGATGTGGACAAAAGTGTTATCTCTATAAACGTACCACCAGTCTTCGATGGTTCAAATTACTTGTGGTGGAAAATTGTTATGCATGCCTTTCTTCAAGCGCGTGATTTTCAATCATGCGTTTATGTTATTACAGTAGAAGATGCAACCGTTCCAAAGTATATTGGTGCATATGACGCTGCTGAGATACTTGCTGCAAAGAAAAATTCCGACGATTTGAACGCTATCGTACATGACATTGCTCAGATCTTCAGCACCATGTGACTACGTGCACTCGGTCTAAAGATGCTATGGATATCTTAGAAACCGTATTTGAAGGTAATACCAGTGAGAAGGAAGCCAGGCTTCAAAACCTAAATTCCCATAGGGAAAACCTTCATATGGCAGATGAAGATTCATTTGATGAGTTTAATCACAAAGTGTCTGAAATTGTTAATGCGTCTTTTGCATTGGGTAAGACTATTCCTGAAAAGGACATTGTGATGAAAATTATCAGATCACTGCCATCTAGATATGATTCTAGGAAGCATGCCATCCTTGAGGGAAATAACCTTCCTGCTCTCTCCAGAAATACACTGGTTGGAAAGCTAAAGATCTTTGATCATGAGCATACATCCAAAACCGGAAAGGATGTTGCCTTTAAAGCACAAAAGAACACGAAATTACTTGACAAAAGTAAAAGTGTTTGTGTCTGATAAGTGCATAATTCATATGATTTTAGTGTCAATTCCATACTTGTTTTAGCTATTATTCTTGCATATTTTCGTATTATTACTCTTGTTTTCTCTTATTTGTATTTATTAGGTGAATCATCCAAAAAGGAGCCACAAAGTGCTGAAAATATCTATGAAGAGAAGTATTCCAAGTATCCAAGTGCCCAAGTCCAAGAGAAGTGGAAGAAGTGCGACGAAAAGGAGCAAAACGCTCAAAATCAAGAGAAGGGCCAAAGACCGATCTTAACTCATTCAAATTAAGGATTTGTCATCACCATATCTAATAGAATTGAAAGATAAAAATAATGCAAAAATAATGAGGTCATTCCGAGTTCGGATGAAGAAGTTATGGCCAAAACGAGTTTTTATCGAAAACCGAAGACAGTAAAGTACGTATACTGGGTACGCATACTTAATTCCGAAAATTTCTGCTGGAATTTGAGGTACGCATACCAGGTACGCATACTTTACTAGTAGGAAACGTGTATTCATACCTTGGAAGGCCTAAGGTCACGTTTGGAGTCGTTATTTCGTATTTTTGGGTCGGGTTCTTGAACCAAACTAAATACGTGAAGGTCGAGCAATGTAGACCTATAAAAGAAGGTATTAGGTCATGAATGAAAGATAATCAAGAGGTCACGAAATTGTAAAGATTGGAGAGGAGAAACATCACACGGAGCCAAAGCTAGGGTTTCAGAGCGATTCATCAATCGTAATGATATCTCTAAACTTTTCTCGTATGTATATCATGGATGTAGAAATTGATTGAGGATGAATTCTAAGTTCTAAACAAGATCTGAGTTATTATATTAATATACTTTGAAGTTCTTCATATGATTATCATTTGTTTATACTATAATGAATATTTATGATTGATTGATAGATTGTTTAGGTGGCCAACTAAATTGATCTGTTGATTCAATCTATTGCTAGTATTAAGTTAGGAGATAGGTAATCGTCGAATAACTTGTACACAAGTAGAGAACGCAAAACCTTATAGAGGGATTTTGTGGATCGATTGTGTGTATAAACAACACTAAAAAGTGGACCCTGATCTAAGAGTCTAACTAGTAGGATCAATCTATAAATTCACAAAAGATAAAACATTCGATTGGATTACACCTTGAGTGATCTACTACTTGGTGGTTAGTTGAATAGAATCTGGTAGGCGAGAACTTCCGTATCCAGTGATATAAGGAATTTAGGGAATAACACTGATCTAGCTGTTATTCGACGGTTGGTGATAATCTATGATTAACGATGAGTAGGAAACTATAATAACTCATTGACGGTTTATTAACGAAGAAGGATTCCTCGATCATATCTCTCTCTATTGATTACAATACAACTTTATTTGCTTTGATTATTTATTTTGTTCACAATCTAAAACAAAACCCCCCCTTTGTGACACTTCGAAAACTAAAACTCACTGTATCTTCGTGGGAACGATCCTTACTTCCATTATATTACCCGTTAATTGTGTGGAAATAAGATTATTAATTTGTTGAGCCTACGATACCCATCAAATTTTGGCGCCGCTGTCGGGGAGCAGTCGGTAGCTTTAGTTGTTATTTTTATTAGTTTTAATCTTGTTTCTAGAATTTATTTTTAGTTTTTAATTTCGTTTTCTAGATTTTTGTTTTCAGGTACTTAATCTCTGGCACCGAAAGACTGGGAATACCAGAGGTGCATAATCGAAACTCGTAGGGGAACGGTGTTACAAGCACGTCCACAGTTTCAAGAAGAACCTTCTACATCAACAATGATGGACGGTACAAACCCACCTCCTCCACCTCAGGAGAGGAATCTGCGAGAGTTGACATCTCCATGCTTAGATGCACAACCACTGTGTATTACAATCACTAACCCAGTGGATCTGAAGTTGAATCTACTTCATCATCTACCAAAGTTCAAGGGACTTCCAGGTGAAGATCCGAATCGTCATCTTCGACAATTTCAGCACAAGATGACAAATCCTAGGCAAAGCACCGAAGACAGTGGTACAACATTGTTGCAAGCTTTTCAATTCTCTTTAGTAGATTCAGCGTAAGAATTGTTGTATTACCTTCCTCCAGGGAGTATTACAACATGGAATGAGATGAAAAAGATATTTTTAGAGAAATATTTTCCTGCTTCAAAAGCAGCCTCAGTTCGTAAGGAGATTAGTGGTGTTCTTCAAATTATTGGGGAGTCTCTCTATGAATATTGGGATAGGTACAAATTATTAGGGAGTCTCTGTATGAATACTGGGATAGGTATAAACAATATAGAGAAGGTAGTACAGAGGATAGAAGCAGTGATTATTCCATCATACGAAGAGGAAGCCGAGGTAAATGCTTTATTCCCTAATCAGAGGCCAATGTATGATCTATACTCAAATACTTATAATCCTGGTTGGTAAGATCATCCAATTTCAGTTATGCTAACAAGCAAGCTGCAGCTCCTAATCCGTATGCAAGACAAGGTGGTTTTAAACAACACTTACAATAACCTCAACAAGCTAAAGATCAGGGAACTTCTATCGATGATAAGTTCAACATGCTATTGCAAATCATGCAGGGTTTTGCATCTACAACATAGAGTCTCAAGGAAACAGTTCAACAAAATCAACAGAAAGCGGAACAAAATCAGTTAAAAACTGATATTTCTATTAGAGATTTGCAGACTCAAGTGGGGCGATTGGATACTGATATGAATCTCATGAAGGCGCAAGCTTCAACAAAGTTTCCATCACAACCTTTTGTGAACCCAATAGAGAACATTAATGCAGTAACTCTAAGAAGTGGGAGACAAACTGAATAGGCACATCAACAAAAAGAGGTTAGTAACGACAACGAAAAGGAAGTAGAGGAGGAAACTGTCCCAAAGGAAAAGCCAACCTCAAACGGCTAACCTAAGGACACGGTTCCCAGTTTTACCATACCACCTCCTTTTCCTAGTCGTTTTTCCAAGTCGAAGAAGCAAACTCAAGACAAGGAGATCATGGATATTTTCAGCAAGATACCCATCAACATTCCATTTATTGAGGCTATCAAAACCATACCTAGGTATGCCAAGGTTTTGAAGGATTTGTGTACACGGAAGGATAGGTTGATCGCTAATGAGATTACCCAGGTGGGCGAAAGTGCTACAGCTATGTTACTAAAGAAGATGCCTACAAAGTGTGAATATCCTGGTGGATTCACAGTTCCCGTTACCATTGGTAACCGACGATTCGAGCATGCTTTGCTTGATTTGGGAGCATCCATAAGTGTTATGTCAGCCGATGTTTATGATTCTTTGAATCTCGGACCATTAAAAGAGGCAAAGATCACTATTCAATTGGCTAACAAGTCCAATATATATCCTAAGGGAGTCATGGAGGACGTGTTAGTTCAAGTGAATCAGTTAATCTTTCCGGTTGATTTTTACATTGTGGATATGCACAATGGAGATAATTGTTCATCTACTTCGTTACTTATTGGGAGATCGTTCATGAAAACTACAAAGACGAAGATTGATGTTAATAGTGGTGCACTCACTATATAATTTGATAAGGAGATCATACGGTTCAATATTTTTGAATCTATGAGTTATCCTAGATATGTTCACTCAGCTTTCTCCATTGATGTTATTGGTTCGTTAGCGCAACAAATGTTTGATTTGAACAGTAAAGATGAACTTCAAGTTGTGCAATAGAATAACATTGATTTGGACGTTCATGGACATCCGAACATGGATGTTGAGATATCCAAAGAACTGGTGGAGATGTGTGGTGCCTTAACAACACTACAAGGAGCAAAAACAGGTAATATTTCGTTACCCATAACTAATAAGGTTTCGTTACCTTCTATTGTGCAGGCACCAAAACTCGAATTGAAGCCGCTTCCAGACCACCTAAAGTAGGCATACTTGGGTGATAAAGAAGAACTTCTGGTGATTATTGCAAATAACCTCACCCCATTACAAGAAGAACGTCTACTTAGGGTTCTGAAAGAGCACAAAACGGCTATTGGTTGGACAATTGCTGATATTAAAGGCATTAGTCCATCCATGTGCATTCATAGAATCCTAATGGAAGATGATTTTAAGCCTGTACGTGATGCTCAGCGTAGGATTAACCCCCCAATGATGGAGGTCGTGAAGAAAGAGATCCTAAAATTAATAAGTGTGGGGGTGATTTACCCAATTTCTGACAGCAAATGGGTTAGCCCAGTTCAAGTGGTGCCTAAGAAAGCAGGTGTCACTGTTTTTATAAATCAGGATGATGAACTCGTTCCTACAAGAGTTCAAACAGGATGGAGAGTGTGTATAGACTACATAAATCTTAATGCAGCAACCCGAAAGGATCACTTTCCTTTGCCTTTCATTGATCAGATGTTAGAGAGGTTAGTGGGACACTCACGTTATTGATTTTTGGACGGTTATTCGGGGTACAATCAGATTGTTATTGCACCAGAAAATAAATAGAAAACTACTTTCACTTTTCCTTTTGGTACGTTTGCCTATAGACAAATGTCGTTTGGTCTTTGCAATGCGCCTGCCACTTTTCAGAGATGTGTGGTCAGTATATTTTATGACTATGTGGAACGCATCATTGAGGTATTTATGGATGATTTTAGTGTTTATGGTGATTCATTTGATTTTTGTTTAAAAAATCTTGAACTTGTGCTTAAAAGATGCATAGACACTAATCTTGTTTTACATTGGGAGAAATGTCACTTTATGGTAAACCATGGCATATTGCTCGGTCACATTGTGTCCTCTCGAGGGCTTGAAGTTTACAAAGCAAAGATAGACTTAATAAGAAACTTACAATATCCCACTTCAGTGAGGGAGATTCGTTCTTTTCTTGGTCATGCAGGTTTTTACAGGCGGTTTATCAAGGATTTCTCCAAAATCTCAATGCCGATGTGTAAATTGTTGCAAAAGGAGGTTATTTTTGACTTCAACAAGGAGTTCAAGGATGCCTTTGATAAATTGAAAGAATTTTTGACAACTGCACCAATTATCAAGTCACCATATTTTATTTTATTTTCATAAAAGAGGATAACTCCTCAAACTTACACATTTAACAAACGTCTTCTGATGAAGTCGTTTGTGTTCATGACTTGTACATTCCAATTTTGGATGTATAAATAGTTCATAATGGCTAAGAGACTTTCACCTTTCCAATTATTTTGGATAGTGAATCTATTACAAAAAACTGACAAGTTTGCTGCCCAAATGATATTGAATCTACTTGTTAATACAAAAGCCATAGCTTTAAAATTTATATCAAAATTTGAGTTGTTTCTAAAGTCCAAGCTTTGTTTGAATCTTCTTTCTCTAGCTTTAGCATACATTTATATCAGCAACTTGAGAGTGGATTGCGAATCACTTTGAAAAATGATATGGTAGCCACTCATTTCAACTGCCCACTGAAAAGCCGCCTCCGCCCCTGCTACTTCTAACTGTTCTCTAGTGGTACAATTTCTCCAACTACCCCTAGCTTCAATAGTTCTTCATGCAAAATCAATCATTTTTAGTCCAACTCCTGAACTAGTCATAGGTTCATGCATGGATAAAGCTATGTTTATCGTTATTTCCATGTACCCTATATTTCCTTGGGGTTGGCAGCTAGTAACAATCAATGAGTCATCATTTAGCGGATTGTAATACAAGGTTTGCATGATATTGTATTCTTTTCTATTGACCCACATATAACTATTAATGAATTTAACTATCTTCCTTGCTGTCACAGTACTATTTTGAATTTCTTTTTTGAATACACGATTACATCTAGCTTTCCAAACATGCCATGTTAAAATACTAAAACCTTCCATTCAATTACATTGTTTTCTCTATCTACTTTAGTAAACCAACCATTTAGCCGATCATGAAAAGTATTAGCATTTTTCATTACATTGTCAATATCAAAATTAAGATGCATCCATACCTGTTTTGTGAAGTTGCATTTCATGAATAAATGAGTAAAAGATTCATCCTCTACATTACAGAGTTTACAACAGACATCTATTTCTGGTATTATGGCAGCAACTCTCACACTATTTGGAAGTATAGAGTGTGCTTCCTTCCAGATAAAGGTTTTGATTGAAGGAGTTATTTTCATTTCCCAAATTTTGTTCCACTGAATGTTAGTTTCTCCAGTACTATTAACGTTGTTATATAAAGACTTAACAGTAAATATACCTCTGTTGCTTAGCGTCCAGTGAGGAATGTCTGGTAAACCATTGTTAGGAATATGTATCTTGCTTATCTTGTCTACAGTAATTTTGTTGAACCAACCTGCTAGTTTTGTCATATCCCAAGTTTTATTTGTTGTAATCAAATGACATACTTTAGTGGTACCTACATTTCCTGTCCTAGTACTGTTAGCAGTTGGTTTAACATATGGGATCCAGTATTTGTCCAATATATCTATATTTTCTCCATTTCCTAACTCCCAGAAACAATGTTTCTTTAAGTAAGCTACTCCTAGTAATATACCTTTCCACATCCAACTATCACTTTGGTTCGGAACAATGTTTATATGAATAATATCACACAAAGGATAATACTTAGCTTTAAGACTTTTAGCCATTAGAGAATCAGTATTTTCATGCAGTCTCCATCCTATCTTAGCCAGCATAACTATATTAAAAAATTTCATGTTTGGGAATCCTAAACCTCCTTCCTCCAAATATTTGCACATATTATCCCAACCTATAAGACAAATACCTTTTTTACCTTTATCATTCAATCCATTTTCATATCTCCCCCACCAATAGTTTCTTTGCAACTTAGTTATGTCATTACATATCCTAACAGGTATTCTAAAACAATTCATTTGGTAAACACAAATAGAAGAAGAACATTTCTTATCATTACACCTCTACCAGCAGGATTTAGAAGCGTACGTTTCCATCCTATCAATTTGTTTTTCATTTTTTCCACTAGGGGTTCAAAATATTTTATTTTTGAAGTGTAAGTAAACAAAGGTGATCCTAGGTATTTATCATTTATAGGTATTTTATTTACTCCTATTATCTTCCTCACACTATTTCTGAGAGTAAGATCAGTTTTAGAGCTAAAGAAGACCCCTGATTTAGCCAAATTGATTAACTGACCCGATGTCTCCCCAAAATCCTTAAATAGTTTAACAAGATTATTACTTAACAAATTTTTCAGCTTCACAAAATATAATACAATCATCAGCAAACATTAAGTGACTAATTGAAGGAACATTATTGGTTATTTTTATTCCTTTTATTAAGTCTTGGTCTTTAGCATGTATAAGGGTTCTAGAAAGTGCCTCCATGCAAAACAGAAAAAGGTATGGAGATATAGGATCTCCCTGTCTTAATCCCCTAGTTGGTTTAAAAAAATTTGTTGGGGATCCATTTATAAGAATAGCTAGAGTAGTAGTAGAAATACATTGATAAACAAGATTACACCATTTTTCATTAAAGCCCATTCTCTGCATGATTCAGATTAGGAAATCCCATTCCACTCTGTCGAATGCTTTCGACATGTCTATTTTTAGAGCCATAAATCCTTTCTTACTTTTGTCGTTTCTCATTTTATGAATTAACTCATGGGCTAGAGTGATATTTTCAGATATCTGCCTTCCAGGAATGAAGGCAGACTGAAATGGGGATATAATTTTGCTAAGCAGACCTTTCATTCTATTCGCCATTAGTTTAGAAATAATTTTGTAAGTTTTATTAGCTAAAGCTATTGGTCTAAATTCAGCTGGAGTGATTGGGTTTAAAGTTTTAGGGATAAGAGAAATGAGTGACGCATTCATCTCCTTAGATATAAAACCTGTTTCAAAAAAAACTTGGATCATTTTTGTTAAGTCAGAACTTATGATTTCCCAATTCTGCTGAAAGAATATTGGTGGGAATCCATCTGGCCCCGGATTTTTGTCAGCTTCCATAGAGAAAAGAGTTTGTTTTATTTCACCCAAAGAAGGGATAGTGCAAAGCATATCATTATCAACAGAAGTAATGGTAACGGGGATCATATCAATCATATTTTGGTCCAAACAAGGGCTTACAGTAGTTGCTATTTCATGAAAATGGTTAGTAATACAAGAGACAATTTCAGGTCTACTGTTAATCCATACATCATTTGTATTTTGTCTTTTGTCTTTTAACGTTTCTATCCTGTTTCTTCAAAACTTTTGTTTACCTCTAGTATGGAAATATCTAGTGTTTCTACCTCCTAACAGAATATTTTGATCCCTACTTTTATCCTTCCAAAATTTTTCTTGTATATCGTACCATTCCGTAATATTTTTTCTAAGTATTGCAATGTCCCTATTTTTATTAGGATAATTGTTTCTACTATTGATTCTCTTAAGGTCAGCCTTAGTTTTTTCTATGTTTGTTATTATATTGCCAAAGAGTATTTACTCCAATCCCTAAGGATATGTTTGACAGAAGTAAGTTTCTTATTCATCGTATGAGCATGCAAACCTCTAATTTCATTTTCCCAACAAGCCTGTATTAAAAGCTTAAATTCATCATGTTTCATCCAGTCTCCAAAATACTTAAATGGGGTATCCCAATCATTCCAAGTATTATGTGTATTTAGAAATATAGGGACATGGTCAGAAGCAAGAGGGCCAAAATGTTTTACACTGGATTTAGGAAAACTAGTAATCCGCATGGGGTTACATAACGCCTTATCGAGTCTCTGTTATATAATATCATCATCATTTTTGTAATTATTCCAAGTAAAAGTATAACCAGAAAAGCCAAGGTCCAATAAGACCACGAGAGTTAATAAGATTATTAAACACAGCAGCTTCGCTATTATTAAAATCAAATCTACTTTTTTTTCTTCGGCATGCAAAACTACATTTAAGTCACCTATGATTACCCAAGGTTTGTTCATACTGCTAGCTAGATTTTTAATAATGTTCCATGATTCTAATTTCAACTGAGAGTAAGGACTCCCATAAAAACATGTGAGGATCCATTCAACATTATTATTACTAGGAAAAACAACAACATTTATGTAGTTATGCGCATAATCAGAGATAATCAGTTTTACATTATTTTTCTAAATCAAACAAAGACCTCCAGCAGTACCTCTAGGCGGAACCAACCAGTAATTATAGACATCCAACGATCTCATGATATTATGCATTGCTTTATTTTGTTGTTTAGTCTCGGATATAAACGATATGTCAGGATTTGATCTATTTAGAGTGTCAAGCAAACTTTGCCTAGTTTCATTACTACCTAAACCTTGGCAGTTCCAAGAAAGAACACTAATAAATACCCAAAAATACGAAACAATAGGATATTCCACAGCGCGCAAAAATGGATTACTAAAAATATAATTATTCGGAAATGTAATGTTAGATAAATTTTTAACATGATAAATTATGTACTCATAACCAAGGTGATTAGTTATTACAATACAGTAAAGACAATTAGTTTCAGAACTAACATTCTCTTGTTTATAGCCACTTTCTAATCGCATAAACAAACAAAGTCTTGAATCATGTCTGTTTGCAAGTGTAGTTTCAAACTTAACATTCCCAAATGTGTAGTCATATTCAAACAGCTTAGACCAGCCATCTATAATCAAGTCGTCAACAACAAAAATTACCAAGGAAATCAACACATCAAAAAAGTGCAAATTAATTCTTACACTATCATACCAGTTATACATTGAAAACCCATGTCTAAGGTCAAAAAAGATCATGAGATCCATCATATTTATCCATTTTAACATCTAGCTGACTCTCCATTTCAGAACAAGAAATTAATCCACCAACACACCTCTTATAAATGCTTAATTTGTAGCAGAGATTTAATTTTTGTTTTACGCTTACCTCAATTTCACAGTGAACCCAAAACTTGGTAAGAAAAGGACCCTTGATTTCCGCAGATGAAATTGAGCTATTGGCTGTACCATTTTCTGAACGCCGGGGTTTCCTTTTTTTCCATTTATAACAAAGGGTACCTAAGATCAAGCAAGAACCCATTAGGCTTGAGATAGAAATCAAAAGACCTTTGCAAATTTTAATTCACTTCATATACTTACTAAACACAGGATAAAACCTAAAGGGAGAAATAGATTATGAAAGAAAAACCAAAATTTTTTTTCGTGAATCAAAATCAATTATACAGAAGAACAATAAATCAAAAAGAGAAGGTTTGAGAGAACAATTCAAATTCAACAACAAATCTATAAATTGTTATTTTTTTCAGAGTTTAGAAACTTTGGGTCCGATAGAAGGATCTTGAAAAATTGGTGTCCTTGAGTTGATTTATGTAAAATCTCTGCTTCTCTGTGTCTTTGAAACTTTGGATCTTGAAGTAACGGTGTCTTTGAGTCTCTGAAACTTGAAAAAATTTGTGTCTTGGTGTCTTAGAACGTAGAAATCAATTGAAATTAGGTCTTTGAAGTGACATACAATCGAGTTTTAGTAGCCAGAATCAACATATCTGAAAGGGTTTTTGATTTATAGACAAAAAATCGAGTTATTGATGAACATCACCGCCTGCTACGGTGGGTACTGGCTAGTTCACGGTGGTTTAAAGGTTGTTTTTAGGGCGGAGGAAAAATCGCCAGAGAGAGAGGAAAGTCACCGGATTGGAGTTTACTATTTAAATTAATGTGTGATGCAAGTGACTATGCAGTTGGAGCCGTTTTGGGTCAAAGAGTAGACAAGCTGTCTCATTTGGTTTATTATGCATCTAGGACCCTAAACGATGCAAAAATCAACTATTCTACCACCGAGAAATAATTTTTGGCTATAGAATTTGCAATAGAAAAATTTAGATCCTATTTGGTGGGTACAAAAGTGATTATATATTCCGATCACGCAGCACTTAGGTACCTACTAAAGAAGAAAGAAACTAAGCCAAGACTTATACGGTGGATACTACTATTGCAAGAATTTGATTATGAAATAAAGGATAAAAGAGGTGTTGAAAATACTGTCGCTTATCACCTTAGTAGACTTGTTGTTTCCGAAGAAGAACTTCCTTTACAATATCGTTTTCTAGACGAACAAGTTTTCTCAATTGAAGATTCAACACCTTGGTACGCGGATATAGTGAACTATTTGGTTACAAGACAAGTACCTAGTACAATGTCTAATTTTCAAAAGATTAAGCTTAAGAAAATAGCCAAGCAGTATGTGTGGGATGAGCCCTACTTATGAAAATACGGTTCTGATCAAATCATCCGCAGGTGCGTACCAAATTCTGAATGTGTATTCTTAATTTTTGTCATGCATATGCATGTGGTGGTCACTTTGGTTCTAAACGTATCTCTTTCAAATTACTTGAAAGTGGATTTTATTGGCCTACCCTATTTGAGGATGCATATATTTTTTGCAAATCTTGTGATAGATGTCAAAGAACGGGCAATCTAGGTGCTCGAAATAAAATGCCACACACACCAATTCTTGTTGTTGAAGTATTTGATGTGTGGGGAATTGATTTTATGAGTCCTTTTGTCAATTCTAAATGGAAAATTTTATATACTTCGTGTTGTGGATTATTTTTCAAAATGGGTGGAAGCTAAAGCCACCCTTACTAATGATTCTCAAGTTGTTTGTGAGTTTGTGAAGGAATATATTTTTCTATACATGGTACACCAAAAGTGGTTATCAGTGACGGAGGTTCACATTTTCAGAAATCATTTCATGCTCTACTCAAGAAGTACAACATAACACACAAGGTTGGTACGCCGTATCACCCACAAACTAGTGGGCAAGCCGAGATCTCGGACCATGAGATTAAATCCATTCTTGAGAAAACCGTTAACACTACACGGAAAGATTGGAGTTATAGGCTTAATGATGCATTACGGGTATAGAGAACGGCGTACAAAACACTGATTGGTATGTATCCATATCGGTTAGTGTATGGAAAAGCTTGTCATCTTCCGGTTGAACTTGAACACAAGGCATATTGGGCGATAAATATGTGCAACATGGATTATGAAAATGCGGGGAAACAAAAGAAGTTACAACTTAACGAGCTAGAGGAGATATGTAATGATGCATATGAGAGATCTCGTATATACAAGGAGAAGACGAAACTTTTCCATGACAAGATGATTTCTCAAAAGAATTTTGTTGTGGGCCAAATTTTTTTTTTATTTTATTCACGTCTCAAACTATTTCCTGGTAAGTTAAGGTCCAGATGGATTGGACCGTATGTTGTGACTAATGTTTATTCTCATGGCACGGTTGAAATTTATAGTCTTAGAGATGGAACAAATTTTAATGTGAACGACTTGAAGCCATATTATGAAAGCATTGCTTATGTGGATATGGATGTGCAAGGATTTCATGATTATCTCCCTCTGGAGGAGTAATTGAAGGAATGCCAAGTCGGGTTGAGGACATTAAACTAAGCGCTTAATGGGAGGCAACCCATCGATTTTGTATCTCTATCCCTTTTGTTTTTAATTTTCTTAGTTTTACATATCATATCTTGCATTCCCATCTTAGATTTTACAAATCCTTTATCTATAATGAAAGTTTTGACGAATTCTCGTCAGACAATTCTGACTGCGCACTTGTCACAAAACTTCTTACGGAGTCCGATTTGAGTGGTTGACCCCAAATTTTAAATAGGACAGACTCACCTTTCTTTTACAAAAAGAAAATCTGAATTTGGAGTTTGTTAACTTGGAGCAATAGTCCTGGACATTTGAGTTTCGGTATTTTATAGAACTTTTTCAGATTGCATGTCAGTCAGTCCGGAGGCCATAAAAGTCAGACCATTTATCGAAATACTGTGATCTTTTGACACCTTATATAAAAGACATAGGCGAACAACTTTCGTTTATAATGTTTTTGCTAATTCCCTACCCATTGGTACATATTTTGAGTTTTTCAGGGCTGTTATGTCAGAAATCAGAATTTTCGGTTTTGAACATTGAGGACAATATTGAGTTCTTTGATTTCTTGCATTCTTGAGACTACATCTAATTCATATTTTGGAGTTAATTGTGAGCTAATTAGGATGACACTCTAAATATTTTAAGGTTGAAACAGTTCTTACGGATGTAGATTGAGTTTCAGTTTATCGTTCTAAAATCCTTAAATATATACGTTCATAATTGAATGTGAACTAAGCTATGGTAGTAGTTTGAAAGATTTATCATCGCAATTAATCATTACTGAATCACTTTCTTTTTATTTTTTGCAGTTGTATGTTTCTCTAAAGTGATTTGGTGAGATCTTGATACTGCCGTGGATGTTGTAGCAAGATAATCATTGGTTGAGTTTATAAAAGCCCCATAAGACAATTGTCTTACATTCATAAAGAGTGGGGTATATTATTTATATGTCCCTAATTTTGACACCCAATAAATATATCCTTATATAACAATAAATATGTCCCTACTTTTTAATAACCTTATCCATTTAAAATTAGATTCCCTTAATACCCTCACCCATATAATATTTTTCTTTATCTCAAAATGCAACAAATTTATTCCTCTACCACTTCACCACCACCACTAGCACCACCACCACTAACATTCAACTACCATTTCACCACCACCGTTCAACAACCACCACCTACCAACCACCACCACCACTAATATTCTTCCACCACCATTACACCACCAGTCCTCCACCACCACTAGTTTGTCGTCTCCACCACCATTAGTCCTCCGCCTCCGCCGCCACCACCACTGGTGAAGATATTTTTGTATCAACAATAGTAGTTGATCTAAATAAAAATAGAACCAAAAGTAGAAGTTGATCCAAAAAAAAGGGATCAACAATAGAAGTTGATCCAATTTAGGGGATCAACAATGGTAATTGATCCCCTAAATTGGATCAACAATGAAAGTTGATCCATGTAAATGGAGTTAACTTGGCATGAATCGAACACGCATCATCTGACATGGAGTCAGTCATGCTACCATTGCACCACAAGTTCAACATTGGAAGAAATTTACATGATTTAAACTACAAGCATGATTACACTTATCCAAGAAAATATTGTCAACAATATGAGTTGAAAGGATCAACAACAGTAGTTGATCCAATAAAAAATTCGGTCAACAACAAGAGTTGATCCAATAAATGGATCAACAACCGTAGTTGATCCCATAAAAAATTGGGTCAACAACAAGAGTTGATCCCATAACTGGATCAACAACAGTAGTTGATCCCATAAAAAATTGGGCCAACAACAACAATTGATCCCATAAAAACATATAAACAACACCAATTGATCATCACATGTAGCTTCATAAACAACAACAGCTTCATCTCCTTCATTGCAGTAACCACCAACAAAACCATCAACCACCATTTATAATCCATAGCAGCAACCGACACTGTCTTCTATAAAGCTTCAACACCAATTCGAACCATCTGAACCAATTGATAAAATACTAAATCCTAAATCAAATCTCCATCTCGTCAGATCTGATTTTGAAAATTAATCTTCAAAATCCCGAACCAGTTGGCAGCAAAGAAGGTGCTGATAGTTGCAGAGCTGGTGACGATGAAGATGGTGGTGTTGGGAGTGGTTTGGTTTGATTTGTTTCAATCACAGAACTCTCTATCTCTCAAATCTTAAACCTCTGCAACAAAATTGAAAATCATACATACCAAATCAGTATCTTCTTTCAATAATTCGAACATACAAAGATCTCCTGAATCTCCAACTCAAAATTATGAAATCGAAAACCAAAAACAAATCTGTCGATCCATGAATCTGAAAAATCAATTTTTAACCTAATAAGATGAAGAAAAATAATTAACAGGTTCAAAATCGAACATAAAGATATTGATAGATCAACCGATTATAGTGGAGGACATGTTGGTGCGGCGACGGAGGAGTTGGTGGTGATGTGGTTGCAGACGTTGAAGGGAAGAAGGGAAATAAGAAGAAATAAAACCTTGATCCGATCTAAAAGAGGGAGGTAAATATGGAAAGGAGAAAAAACGTTAGTGGACCCCTGATGGGCTTATAGATAAAAAATGACATATTTATTGTGTGATAAGGATATTTGTAAAATCCATCAAAAGTAGGGACAAATATTCAATTACCACTAAAGAGTGAGCAAAAAAAAAACATATATATAAGGCTCCTCTTCATTTATCGACACTAATAAATGATAGGTCCGGAATTGCGGACTAATCATAGTCGATAAAAACAAAAACCATATCATCATTATATAATAAGTCAAAAAGACTATTGATGAGGTTCTCGACACTTGGATAGCAGTATGTGTGAAACGTTGTCCCTGTCTTCGTCGCCTAAACAAGCGTGGAATGCAGGATCCAAGGCAATTATCACATACTTGCTGAAAAGGAACATGCACTTAGAGTATCTAATCATTTGGTCGAGTTAAATGGGTGCTTCTATCAACTATTGTGCTATAAATAAAGATCCTTTGACGACATTCATACAAGTATTGTGGGTATACATCTTTCACTTAAGTCAACATTTGCACACTCACCTTTCTATTTCCATTCTCTTATCTAACCATGTGATTCAGTATGCGAGTGTTGTGACAAACGTTGCAACAAGTACAATGATTATCTTAGTAGAGTTTTGCAATCAGGTTGAATATCACACGTAAGTAATTGCTAATGTGTGATGATTGGAATGTATGTGGGATGTTTGTAGTTAAAGAACTTATGCAAGCTAATTATTTGGCTTTCTACTTTGTGTCTATCCTTAGTTGTTCTTCCGAGGAGAGAAATTGGAGTAGGTTTTATTGGTATACCTCTTGTAAGCCCTCACGATACTATAACTCGTCCACTAGGGACACCTAGGGGTTTAAAGGCTTGTTATACATGCTAACTATAACCGTTTTTCAACGACATGAAGTTGTTGTATTTAGGATTAGTTTGATTTAGTTTGCTCTAGGACTAGAAAAAGCTAAGTGTGGGGGAATCTGATAAGTGCATAATTCATATGATTTTAGTGTCCATTCCATACTTGTTTTAGCTATTATTCTTGCATATTTTCGTATTATTACTCTTGTTTTCTCTTATTTGTCTCTATTAGGTGAATCATCCGAAAAGGAGATACAAAGTGCTGAAAATATCTAGGAAGAGAAGTATTCCAAGTATCCAAGTGCCCAAGTCCAAGAGAAGTGGAAGAAGTGCGACGAAAAGTAGCAAAACGCTCAAAATCAGGAGAAGGGCCAAAGACCGAGCTTAACTCATTCAAATTAAGGATTTATCATCACCATCTTGAAGAAAATTGAAAGATAAAAATAATTCAAAACGAATGCGGTTATTCCGAGTTCGGATGAAGAAGTTATGGCCAAAACGAGTTTTTATCGAAAACCGAAGACAATAAAGTACGCATACCGGGTACGCATACTTAATTCCGAAAATTTCTGCTGGAATTTGAGGTACGCATACCAGGTACGCATACTTTACTAGTAGGAAACGTGTATCCATACCTTGGAAGGCCTAAGGTCGCGTTTGGAGTCGTTATTTCGTATTTTTGTGCCGGGTTCTTGAACCAAACTAAATACGTGAAGGCCAAGCAATATAAACCTATAAAAGGAGGTATTAGGTCATGAATGAAAGATAATCAAGAGGTCACGAAATTGTAAATCTTGGAGAGGAGAAACATCACACAGAGACAAAGCTAGGGTTTCAGAGCGATTCATCAATCGCAATGATATCTCTAAACTTTTCTCATATGTATACCATGGATGTTTCTACATCCATGAGTAGATAAACACCTATTGATTGAGGATCAATTCTAAGTTGTAAATAAGATTTGATTTATTATATTAATCTACTTTAAAGTTCTTCATATGATTATCGTTTGTTTATACTATAATGAATATTTATGATTGATTGATAGACTGTATAGGTGGCCAACTAAATTGATTTGTTGATTCAATATATTGCTACTATTAAGTTAGGAGATAAGTAATCGTCGAATAACTTGTACACAGGTAGAGAACACAAAACCTTACAGAGGGATTTTGTGGAGTGATTGTGTGTATAAACAACGCTAAAAAGTGGATCTTGATCTAAGAGTCTAACTAGTAGGATCAATCTATAAATTCACAAAAGATAAAGCATTCGATTGGATGACACCTTGAGTGATCTACTACTTGGTGGTTCGTTGAATAGAATCTGGTAGGCGAGAACTTCTGTATCCAGTGATATAAGGAATTTAGGGGATAACACTGATATAGCTGTTATTCCACGGTTAGTGATAATCCATGATTAACGACGAGTAGGCAACTATAATAACTCATTGACGGTTTATTGACGAAGAAGGATTCTTCGATCATATCTCTCTCTATTGATTACAATACAACTTTATTTGCTTTGATTATTTATTTTGTTCACAATCTAAAACAAAACCCCCCTTTGTAACACTTCGACAACTAAAACTCACTGCTCTTCGTGGGAACGATCCTTACTTCCATTATATTACCAGTTAATTTTGTTGAAATAAGATTATTAATTTGTTGAGCATACGACACCCATCAGTGTCTCTGAGGATGATCTTTCTGAGGCTGATTCATCAGATGAAGATCTTGATAAGTCGGTCTCTTTGATCACAAGACAGTTTAGAGATCTTCTATTGAAGAAAAGTAAACAGTTTTCCAGAGATAAAACCAGGTCATCAGTCTCGTCCACATCCCTGTTTTTAGAAGGAACGCGATTGTGATCAAAGAGACCGACTTATCGAGACTGATGACGAGGATATGTCTCAGTGCTTTAAGTGTAAAGGTTTTGGTCATTTTGTAAATGAGTGTCCTAACCTCAGAAAATACACTGGGAGCAAAAGTCTAGCTGCAACTCTTGATGAAATGTCTGATCACTATGATTCCAATGAAGAAGAAAAATCAAGTGTTGCACTTCTTGTGAAAATATTGATTTTGATAATTGTAGCAATACATACATCAATCTTGATATTCTTTCAGAAGAAGACTCAACCAATCTGGAAAAACAAATTGACCTTTCTGTTGGAAACTCTCTGCCTGATTTTTAAGGTTCCACTATGTGTCTAGCAGCTTGCACATCTCGGGCGTCCGAATCATCTTATGCGTTGACATTCTCTTCAAGGGTCATGAATTTTTAAAGTGTTTCAAATACAAACACAAGATGTGATATGTCAACAAATTTCAACGAAGAGCGAATCGATTAGCAAACAAGCTCAAACTTGTTCAAAAAACCGCTGAGTTATGTAAGATTTTATCATCTTCGAACAAGTTAGTTTCCAAAGATAAGACAAGACCATTAGAAAAGAAAGTATGGTCTAAGCATTTTGATATACATGGTTCTATGAATTCCTTCCAAAAGGGATATGGTGGACAGATTGTTGTTCACCTCAACACAACTTGATTGTGTTGTTTTGTGTATCTTGTCTCATGAGCCTGATCAAAAGAGACAAGATTGTGCACACCTCAGGCTCTAGGAAAAGTTGTATTTCTTTTCTTCTTATATTTGCTATGTTTTGCAAGTTTTGGAATTCTTTTATATCTAATTGATATTGGAAGGGACTTCCCTGTTTCATCAACAAATAAGGGTTATTATCGATAATTATACCCTTGTTAGGGTTGTGAGTTGTGCGTGTACGAACCTGTTTAAAGGTTGCGTAACCCTACATTCATTTTTTCCTTCTCTGAAACTCTTTTTATCTCAAGACTGCTTGTTGAGTTTAAATTATGATTTCCTCTCACAAACCCGTTCTCTTATGGATACTCCAAGCATCATGTCTTCTGATGGAAAAGATGTTAATATGATTGTTAAGCTGTCAATCATGAAGGAAAAATAGATATCTCTTGTTACCTCCAACTTTGAAAAGAAAAAGAAAGAATGTGGGGAAGCCAAGAGATGTTTCTTCAAATTCTCAGAAGTTTTCCTGTGTTCTTGAAGAGTTGAAGGAAACAAGAAAGGAGATTCAACAAATAAAGGCTATTGTTATGAGAACTCTTGAAATTCAGAAGGCCCTGGTTCGACATCATCATCCTAGAAGGTTTGTTGGAATTGACTCATATCTTCACGAACCATATGTTCCTATGGCTGTTGATGACAAGGAGCTCGGGGACGATAAAGAATTATTCAGAGGTCTCAATATTTAGGAAACTTCTTATGAGAATTTTTATTCTTGTTTTTGTTTAGAAGGATTACTAGGGTTTGGAATAGCCATTATTGTGAGTACACATAGCTATTTCCAACGTTTTCATCTTCAATGTTTTTAGATTTATTTATTTAAATTCTACGTTATTTGGAAGATGATTTTTGCAGTATTAATCTTTATGGTTTTATATATTGCAATTTTTTATGGGATATGTTGTTTACGTCCGTGAACCTTGACTGTCCCATACTTGTTCAAAAGTTATCTCTATTATATGTCGGTATGAAAGTATTGATAAAAGATAGAATGAACTTTTGACTAAAAAAAGTTAAGCCTTTTATGTCATTATGCAAATATTGATGGATGGAAGGATAAACTTTTGTTTACAAGGATTAAGTCTATTATATGTTATTGTGCAAATAGTGATGAAAAATAGAATGGATCCATGTTTATTCCACATTATTGATTTTCCCTGATCCACAACTTTGTGTATGTACTGTGTTGCTCCGTAAGTTCTTTTATGTCGAGAATGACCAATTGAATTGATTATCTTTTGTGGTTAATTCAATTGAGTTTTGGATACAAATTCATGTTTTCATGTGATTTGGTTTTATCCAAAGAAATCTTTCTTTTCTTGTAAAAGCAAGGTCGCCTTTGTTGTTCTTTCAGGAACGACATTTTATGGGAGAGAGTTCGTTTTTGAACTTGTGACTTAATCGCCATATCTTTGTGGGGAGTGCGGTTGTGGAATATGATAGGGGTTATCTTTTATCTTTATAAACTCCTTGATGAATGCATTTAGCTTCGGCTTTATGATTGCATCTAAATTTGTTGGTATGTTGATCTCTTTTGGTCATGAAGAATCTCTATGGAAATTTCATGAGGATCCCACTAGTTTTCGTACCTTTGCCAATTTATATTGACAAAAATGGGGAGAATCAATGTGTAGTTTCATACTACAAATACATATGGTTTATATATCATTATGTAAGGGGGAGTGGTTTTCATATTGAGATGATGTATTGACTAAGGGGGAGTGATACATATCACCATAGTATTTTTGTCAAAGTTATGATACAATTGAACTTTGATGATGTGTAATAATACTATGACATGTATAAAAATGATCGAGAGCACTTGTTTTCTCATTGTTATCGCTACGGATCTTCAACAACTATGATGCTAAGTTGAACACGTTAAGAATCACAGAGTACTTGGAAGTGACGAAGATTTCGAGTCATGTTGAAGATGCCAAGGAGATCAAGCATTTGGATGAGAAGCTACAAAGTTTTTATTTATTTTGTAATCCATATATATTGATAGTTTTGTCATTAAAATTGACAAAGGGAGAGATTGTTAGAGCATTGCTCTGTCGAACTCGCATGTGTTGCTATCTCAAGCATGTTTGTAAATGTTAGTGATCAAAATTATAAGTCTTGATTTCTAGCCTATTTATAGATGTCTCGGACTAGGACATAGATTGTGTAGTTGAGCCTTAGACTTCACGGCGTTCATCATTTGAAGACGAAGAACTACTAAGGGGAGCTTGTAGAACTTCATCAACAAAAGGTATGTGGAGACTGAAACGCAACTATCACTTGGAAAGTCTATTTCTACTCTATCTCCTATATTGATACATAAGTCGTGTTACGATATAGTTTTCTATTATACACATTTGAGATTTCGAGCTGAGTTTAACTCACTTGCATATTTCTCGGAATATGTGTTGGCAAGCTTTCGCTTCGACCAAGTTCATCTTACATTCTTGAGGAAAGTCAGAAAATGATCATATGAAAATTGCTGAGTAACATCCAATCATTTGGTGAAGAATTGGAATGTTTCATTATGATAATTTCAATAACTTGAAAATCGCTTTGATGCTAATAGCATGTGAGAACGACTATTGTCATCCTCTAAGAAAGTTTCAATGATTGAAATAAAGAGTTTAGAATCAAGTAACCATGTTTGGATATAAACATAGTGTGTTAATCACATTAGTGCGTAAGTCCAAAACCGAGAGTCTAAAGTATGCGTACCCGTACACGTACTGGCGGTTACTGATGTCTGGGCAAGTATGCGTACTGATGGGTTTTCAAAGTTTTTGTAGAAAATAGCTTCGTAAGACTTGTGAAGGTTCGATTTTAAACTAAATTTTTAGGCTAAACAAAGATAAACTCAAATAAAGTGATATCAAGATTTTAAAACTAGACCAAGACTCCGGATTCCACTATTCCTTTAACTGATTGGTTGATAAAAATTATTTCAAGAATTATTATTAAGATCTTTCTTCACATTAACTCACTAATATCTATAAGATTTCCAAACATTAAATTGTAATCCCTAAGCATGAATTATCAAAGAATTATTTCTAAGCATAAGACATCAAATTGATTCACAACTAATTAAGAAAACCATTTTCATCTTATAAAAAAAACATATATTAATGTGATCTTAGTGAATTAAATTAAATTAATAATATTTGAAATTATAAAAGAAAATTACCAATCACACATAAGAAAATAGTTTCCTCCGTCGCCTTGGTCACCGGGTATTTTAGCCGCTCATCATATTGAAAGACCTCTCAAAGAATTTATTCATGCTCAAAAGTGGTTTACAATTTATGAAAAGGAATTAAAATTGATTAAAACCGAGTTTGTAACACTTTTATTTGTTACAAATTATTGTTACAGAAAAACGATAACGTATATGTGTCACTGTCACTGTAGCAACAACGACTGTCTTCAGGGGTCGATGTTCTTCGTGTTCTTCACAGCAGCACTAGAAAGCTCGTCTCTGCAACTCAATCAATCCTCGATGTATCACTCCCTAACCCTCTGTATCCCTTCTCTGCTACTCCAGCCTCTTATTTATACTCAACAGATCCAAGAATAACACCTCATTACTTCAAAATCTTCTCCATTACTCGGCATTAACTCAGAATATTTTTCTTTCCTTTTTGTCTCTGGCACGCATCCGCAACTGTTAATTACGTGCATATTATTCCTTTTTAACTCCATCACGTCTCTGCAGCAACCAAACGCATGCAGAACACGTCCAAACTCGTTGTCATCCCGTGATTATCTTAACTACATACGTACTCCCCTGGTTTTTTCCCAACGATTATCCAGCCCAACTAAACTCATTTGAATACCCATACCAGCATTGTTTGGGCATATCACGTTCATCTCGATCGAAACCAGTAGTTGAGTCTAACTGAAACTCCTCTAAAAATCCAACAGAAAAGTACGCAACCAACTGCAATATTTTCCCGCCAAAACTGGAATTTTGAAACGATGAAAATGGTGTCCCCCTAACCAAACAGGGGGTGCGAATAGCAGGTGCCCAACTGAGCTGCCCCTTATCCAAAGTGAGGGTGCCTTTAGTAATTTTCTCAGGAGGTCCAAAAAACACTTTTTCGAGCCAAATTTTCCAAAAATGTTTATTTCCAAAAATACATAAAAACATAATATTCGTACAAAAATCGAGTTCCAACAATACAGC
Source organism: Papaver somniferum (assembly GCF_003573695.1). NCBI lineage: Eukaryota > Viridiplantae > Streptophyta > Magnoliopsida > Ranunculales > Papaveraceae > Papaver > Papaver somniferum. The sequence goes on from NC_039359.1 coordinate 199,672,473, forward strand.
CAATTGAGGACAATTCAGACATAAAAAATGTGTCTATCAAATACCCCCAAATTTATTATTTGCTAGTCCTCGAGCAAAACTAATCTAGAAAATAAAATCCTAACTCACTAGTGACCGAGTTATAGTCTCGGGAGGGTTTACCAGAGGTGTACCCACAAAAAATTTACTCCAGACCCTAGCTATCTACGCAGAACTTTGAAAGGCACTAAAGAATCTCCTTGGTTGGCATACAATCATTGACTACAAGAGGAAGTACCTTGATGCGAAATTCCAATTGTTGTACACGAGTTTGCACCCAAGCATACTAAAATTCATATATAAGTGACAGAGCTCTACTCAGATAGTTTCTGGACATCATAACCGGAATCAACCAATCACATGGATAGATTAAGAAGATGGATGTAGAGAAAAACGTAGATGGTTTTGATACTGACTAAGGTGAACGGTGTTTCCCATATCTGTCTGAAAGCCACTGCCAGGATGAACCTATCCTAATGGACTGAGATACCGGTCTGACTAATATCAACACAGCTGGCATATACAAGGGGACCAGCGGTCGATAATCCTGACTCTAGGTCAACACAACTGGCACATACAAGGTCACCAGTGGTCGACTTTATTGAATTTATTCCGGTTGGTCTGATGGTCTAGTCTCTTTTTTTTTGTGGGTAACTCAGTCACTCTATTTCAACCTAGCAGTGGTAACAACTTGATTCGTGTGCCCCACCAAATCACTTAGAAACATATTTAATATAAAAGAAAATAAAAACAGAAGGTGAAAAGGATTCAACGAGATATGGTGAAACTACCATTTCTTTTTTCTAACACCCGAGCTCTGTGATGTTATGAATAGACTATATTAGATGTTTCCATCCAACTCGGATTGGTTCCTCAACTCCTACAACCAAGATGCTTCCATCCACTTAGATTGGTTAGTACCATCCTTAATAAACATAAATTTCTAGGCTCTGAAGTTTATTTATTGCAACTAAAAGATAACAAAAATTTTCTTCCCCACCCCCAAACTTAAATCTAACATTGTCCTCAATGTTTTTAATGAAAGATCAATACCAAAAAGTAAAGTAACACGAGGAATCAGTAAAGAGAGAAGTCGGAAAGATAGTACCTGGGTGAAGAGAGAAATCAAAAACTAATATACAACATACAATCGCCTCGATGGTCAATCAATGGTAAACAGTTTCCTCCAGAGGGACCTCCTCAACATCACCTGTAGGAAAAGGATATAAAAAGGGTTTCGGTCAGAGGACTTGTCCACCGAGAACGTAACTTCCCAGGGAAAGAGAACCTATCCCGGACTAATACCATCCGGTGTCTCGATCTCAACAGCTCCATGAGGAAAGACAGTGCGAACAATAAAAGGACCTATCCACCGAGAACGTAACTTCCCAGGGAAAAGAGGCAAGCGGGTATCATACAGAAGAACTTTTTGACCTGGATAAAATGACTTTCTTAAAATATTTGTATCATGCACAAGTTTCATTTTGTTCTTATACTCCTTAGCACTATCGTATGCATCTCTATGAATCTCTTCCAACTCATTGAGATGGAGTTTCCTATGGGCTCCTGCCTTGTCAAGTGAAAAATTTAGCTGCTAAACATCTCAATATGCTCTATGTTCTAACTCAACAGGTAAGTGACATGCCTTGCCATACACAAGTCGATAAGGTGACATTCCAATAGGGGTCTTAAACGCAGTACGGTAAGCTCATAAGGCATCATTAAGCCTAGACGAACAGTCTTTCCGATTAGGATTAACTGTTTTCTCTAATATACGTTTTATCTCCCTATTGGAAACCTCTACCTGACCACTAGTCTGCGGATGATACGGGGTGGCTAACTTATGTGTAATACCATATTTCTTCATCAAAATCCTAAAAGGTCCATTACAAAAGTGCGACCCTCCGTCACTAATTATAGCTCGAGGTGTACCAAAACGTGTAAGTATATTATCTTTCAAGAACTCAATCACAACCATATGGTCATTAGTTTTACACGTGAACGCCTCAATCCATTTAGAAACGTAGTCTACAACGACTAGGATGTATAAGATACCAAAAGAATTAGGAAACTGACCCATAAAGTCAATACCCCACACATCAAAGACCTCAACAATCAGAATCGGGTTCAAGGGCATCATGTTCCTACGGGAAATGGTTCCTAATTTCTGGCAACGTTCACAAGTAACACAGTAACTATGGGAGTCTTTAAACAACGAAGGACAATAGAATCCACACTGCAATATCTTAGCAGCAGTCTTCTTAGCACTAAAGTGACCCCCATAAGCATGATCATGACAAAAGGAAATAATACTGGACTGGTCACTCTCAGGTATACATCTCCTAATATCTGGTCTGGACAATACTTAAACAAACAAGGATCATCCAAAAAGAAGTGCTTAACCTCGGCTAAAAACCTAGAACGATCTTGTTTACCCCAATGTTGGGGCATTCGACCAGTAACAAGATAGTTCACTATATTTGCGTACCAAGGTAATTGGGTAACAAAGAACAATTGTTCATCAGGAAATCTATCCCTTATAGGAAGGGAATCATCAGGGGAATCAATAACTAGCCTAGACAAGTGGTCTGCTGCTACATTTTATGCACCCTTTTTGTCTCTAATGTCTGGAGAAAAATCTTGCAACAAAAGGATCCACCTAATCAATCTAGGTTTTGTATCCTTCTTTGACAGAAGATATTTCAAAGCAGCATGATCAGTATATATTACGACCTTAGAACCTAAGAGATAGGGTTTAAACTTGTCTAAGGCAAACACAATGGTTAATAATTCCTTATCTGTAGTGGTATAGTTCAATTGGGCATCATTCAGAGTTTTGCTAGCATAGTAAATCACATGAAGTAATTTTTTTTCTCGCTGATCTAGCACAACTCCAATAGCATAATATGAAGCATCACACATGATCTCAAATAGTAGGTTCCAGTTGGGTGCCTGGACTATGGGGCGGTAGTGAGTAAAGTCTTAAGTTTCTCAAAAACCTCTAAACAAGCATCATCAAAGAAAAACTTAACACATTTTTCAAGCAAATTGCAAAGAGGTCTAGAAATCAAGATAAAATCCTTAACGGATAGACGATAAAAACCTGCATGCCCTAAGAATGACCTAATATCTCTTATAGTTTTTGGGACCTGTAAAGTCTTGATAAGGTCAACTTTGGCTTTATCTACCTCTATACCCTTAGATGATACGACATTACCTAGAACAATTCCTGAACGAACCATGAAATAACATTTCTCCCAAATAAGCACTAGATTCTTTTCCTTACACCTAGTCAATACTAATGACAAATGATGCAAGCAATCATCGAAAGACGAACCAAACACTGAAAAATCATCCATAAAGACCTCTAAGAACCGTTCTACCATATCTGAAAATATGCTCATCATGCAATGCTGAAAAGTCGCAGGGGCATTACATATCCCGAAAGGCATGCGTCTATACGCAAAGGTACCAAAGGGACATGTAAAAGTGGTTTTGTCCTGGTCTTCTGGGGAAATAACGATATGGTTATAGGCAGAGTAGCCATCTAAAAAGCAGTAATGACTATGTCCAGCTAATCTCTCTAGCATCTGGTCGATGAAGGGTGGTGGTGGTGGTTTTTAGTATAGGGAGAAAACTGTAAAAGTCTATCTACCTGACACGACATCAGATGTAGTAGACATCGATATGTCTATATTCCGCAGGGAATTTGGAGAATATATCAAAATCTGATGAGTGCCTACATCTCTCTTCATATTATATTGAATCTCAAGCTCCTAGATGAATTGTTCACCAGTATAGAGCCTAATGAGTATATAAGCTCCTAGATGCATTACTCACTAATGCCGGAGCCTAACGAGTATTTTTCCTATGTTATGTTCCCCGACCGAACCCTTAATATTGATATGGCATGACAATTTATGTTCACTCGCAGCAGAGTAGCACGAATTTCCAAGTATCAAGGTTAAGGTCCTTGCATAAAAGTACTCAATCGGAAAGCATACTGCTCTTTGGAAATAAACTTAAAGAACTCTGTGTCAACACATGGAATTCAATCAATTTTGTGATAATTCATAAGATTCAGATATTACCCTGACTAATTTGCAAAAATTAGGGTTTTGCGCCCTGCGCAGTATATTAGACCCTTCCGGTCAGAATTAAGCTTAGGCGAACTAGGAAATTAATTCGCCATGGATTAGTAGGTGCAAAATCCTACCCAAAATCAGAAAACAAGGAATAAAAGGAGTCGTGGAATTGGAGCAGCAACAAAGGGAGGTGTGGCCATGCCATAGGCCAGCCGGCGCCACTTGCAAGTGGACACACCCCATGTTGCCCGACCGGCCCTTGTTTCCCGTTGACCAATCAGGTCGCCTTAACCCTCCATACGCACATGAGTTGTGGCTGGGCCCATACTTTCCGGCCCTATTTCCCATCGACCAATCAGGTCGCTTTAAATTCACCACGCGCGCTGGAATTGTGGACACGCCCATGCTTGGCCGGCCCCTCTTTTTATCAACCAATTAGGTCGCTCTAAACCTGCCACGGTATTAAAAGAGGCAAAATTGCGCCAGATGGTCACAATGCCAAATTGGCTTTCCAAAACCGCGCCAACATGCCAATGGCATGCCAAACGTACATGCAAAACGTGCCATTCCGCTCTGCATGCTAATGGCATGCCAAACATGCCATGCCGCGTCAATGCACTAAACGTGCATGCCAAACATGCCAACCGTGCCACTTTGCCACAGCAGCATTCCAAACGTGCCAACGTGCCATGAATAGCGTGCCTATACGCTAACCCACCTTCTGTTCGTGGCCAACTCCATAACAAAGTTCAATTAGGGTATCCTAATCAGAAACACGACCTTGATTTAGCGGGGTTAGTCGAAACTGTTTGAGCATTGCTCGGTCGAACTTGCATGCGTTGATATCTTAAGCATGTTTGTCAATGTTAGTGATCAAAACTGTAAGTCTTGATTTCTAGTCTATTATAGCTAAGTCTCGGACTAGGATATAAAGTTTAGTTGAGCTCAAGAACTCCATGGCGGATCATCATACAAGACGAAGAACTACTCAAGGAACTGGTGGAACTTCATCGACAAAAAGGTATATGGGGACTTGAACTTATTTATCACTCAAAATTCTATCTACTCTATCTTCTATCTTGAGACAAAAGTCGTTTTACTATATAGACTTTGATTATACGCATTTGCTATTGCGAGCCGAGTTTAACTCGCCTATCTATTTCTCGAAATATGTGTTGGTAAGCTTCGCTTTGGCCAAGTTCATCTTTACCTAGTGACGAAAGTCATGTTATGTTTCAATCACTTTGAAAATTGCTTTGACGAAAAAATGGTTTGTGAATAACAACTATATAACGTCCTCTAAGAATGTTTCAATGATTGAAATGAGAGTTTAGATTATATAACCAATGATGGATATAAGCATTGTTGTGGAAACACATATATGTATAAGTCCTTATTCCTTGAACCGAATTTTGCAAACTTTGTTGATCAAGAGAACCAGAATAAGAGCCGTGAACTAAGTCCGCGAACTCAGTCCGTGAACCCAGTCCGCGAACTGGAGGAAGTTCTCGACCCGAAAAAACCTGCTGGAGTTTGAGAACTCTTTCCGGGAACTTAAGTCCGCGAACCCTGTCCGCGAACTTGAGTTAGGTTATATCTAAAAACGGTTGTTTGTGAACTCATGTTTATATAAACTAAGGAATGTTAATTGCAAACCGTGGCTATAAAGTTCATGAACCGATTCAAGTGAATCAAATCATTTTTGCTTCGATTGTGTCTTGTGTAGTTACATAAGATTTCTTTGCAATTGAACAACTCTCTAACTAGTTCATTTGAGTCACTTGAACTAGTTATGGTTGAAAAATCGTGGGTCTAACAACACCATCCAACATTTCTCTTAGAAATCTGTATGGACTAACTCCAATATACTTTGCTAGAGAATCAACTAGATAGTGAGACTTAATCTAGATTGAAGTATATCGAGAAGTTAATATCTCTCTCTTGTTTTGATTTACTCGAGCTAACAGAAATCAGTGAGTCCTTAATCAAACACAAGGAATAAATTGGATGGTACCAAAGACCAATATCCAAGGATCAATCAATGACAATGAACAACCAAAGGTTGGATTACTCTAATTGATGATCTAACGCACAACATGTATTATTTCAATTATAAAGATAAAACAATATAATGCGGAAATTGAAATAACATAGACACCATAAATTTTGTTAACGAGGAAACCGCAAATGCAAAAAAAACCCGGGACCTAGTCCAGATTGAACGCACACTGTATTAAACCGCTACAGACACTAGCTACTCAAAGCTAACTTCAGACTGGACTGTAGTTGAACCCAAATCAGTCTCCCACTGATCCAAGGTACAGTTGTACTTCCTACGCCTCTGATCCCAGCAGGATACTGCGTACTTGATTCCCTTATATGATCTCACCCACAACTAAGAGTTGCTACGACCCAAAGTCGAAGACTTGACAATAAACAAATCTGTCTCACACAGACAAGTCTATCAAAGGATCAATCTGTCTTCCACAGATAAGCCCTAAAAGGTTTTGTTCCGTCTTTTGATATTAATCAAGGTGAACAGGAACCAATTGATAATCCGGTCTTATATTCTCGAAGAACAGCCTAGAGTTATCAATCACCTCACAACAATCTTAATCGTATGGTAACGAAACAAGATGTTGCGGAATCACAAACAATGAGACGAAGATTTTTGTGATTACTTTTTATATCTTGCCTATCGGAGATATTAATCTAAAGTCAATCAATCTGATTGTACTCATACGATAGAAGATGCAAGATCAGATCATACAACTACGATAAAAGTAGTATCGGCCTGGCTTAACAATCCCAATGAAGTCTTTAAGTCGTTAACCTGGTTTTAGAAGAAGAAAACCAAAGGTTAAAGGAGAACCGAATCTAGTATGCATACTAGTATCACACGTGAGGTGTGGGGATTAGTTTTGCACAGATACTAGAGTTCCCCTTATATAGTCATTCAAATCAGGGTTTGCAATTAAGTTAACTTGGTAACAAAGCAATCAATATCTACCGTTAGATGAAAACCTTATTTAGATTCAAGATAATATTTCTCAATCGTTAGATCGAAAACTTAGCTTGTTACACACACTTGACAATGCACGCTTCTAGGTTTGTTAACCGTACCCACATGTATGCACTTGTTAGTTCAACAATAGTTAACCAAATGGTTATCCATATTAGCATTCCATATCAACCATGTTCTTCTTCACCATAACTAGTTCAAATGATTTCAAATGAACTAGTTAGAGAGTTGTTCAATTGCAAGGAAATCTCATGTACTACACAAGACACAATTGAAGCAAAGATGATTTGATTCACTCGAATCGGTTCATGAACTTTTATAGCCACGGTTTGAAAACTACATTCCTTAGTCTTTTTAAGTTTAACTTCAGTAATCATCTTCAGATATATAACCTTCTCAAGTTCGTAGACTAGGTTCGCGAACTAAAGTTACCGGGCAGAGTTTACAAACTCTACTAGAAATTCTCGGGTATGAGAACTTCGCCGGTTCGCGGACTGGGTTTGCGGACTTAGTTTCACGCAAGTAGTTTGTCAACTCCAGCAGAAATTCTCGGGTTTGAGAACTTCGACAGTTCGCGGACTTGGCTCACGCCATTCTTCCGGTTCTCTTGATCAACAAAGTTCGCAAACTTTGGTTCAAGGAGTAGGACTTTTACTAAATGTGTTTCCACAACAATGCTTATGTCCACCATTGGTTATGTAATCTAAACTCTCATTTCAATCATTGAAACATTCTTAGAGGACGTTATGTAGTTGTTACAGCATTTCTCGTCAAAGCAATTTTCAAGATGATTGAAACATATCATGACTTTCGTCACATGGTAAAGATAAACTTGGTTAAAGTGAAAATCTTACCAACTAATATTTCGAGATATAGATAGGCGAGGTATACTCGGCTCGAAATACCAAATGTGTATAATCAAAGTCTATATATATAGCATACGACTTCTTGTCTCAAAGAGTAGAAGATAGAGTAGATAGACTTTTGAGTGATAGATAAGTTCAAGTCTTCACATACCTTTTTGTCGAGAAGTTACACCGGTTTCTTGAGTAGTTCTTCTACTTGTATGATGAATCGCCATGAAGTCCTTAAGCTCAACTACACTTTCTATACTAGTCCGAAACTTAGCTATAATAGACTAGAAATCAAGATTTATAGTTTTGATCACTAATATTGACAAACATGCTTGAGATAGCAACGCATGCGAGTTCGACCTAGCAACGCTCTAACAATCTCCCTCTTTGTCAATTTTAGTGACAAAACTATCAATACATATGGAATACAAAAAAGATAAAGAAACTTTACTAGCTCCTATTCCACATGTTTAATCTTTAACATTCCTCGAAATCTTCGTCACTTCCAAGTACTCCAATGATTGAAAAGGTTATAAGTTTAGCATCACCGCAGTTGAAGATCCGTAGCTATAACAATGAGAAAACATAGTTCTCGATCATTGTTATACAGTGTCATAGTATTATTACACAACGTCAAAGTTCAATTGTATCACAACTTCAACAATAATACTATGGTGATATGTGTCACTCCCCCTTAGTCAATACTCCATCTCACATGGAAACTACTCCCCCTTACACAATGATCCGAAAACCATATGTAGTTGTAGTGTGAACTACATATTAATTTCCCCCTTTTTGTCCATAAAATTGGCAAAGGTACAAGAACGGGATCACAATGAAATTTCCGAGAGAGACATTTCATGACAAAAGGAAAAAAATACATACCAACTAATTTAGATGCAATCATAAAGCCGAACCTAAATGAATTCATCAAGAAGTTTAAAGATACAAGATAACCCCTCTAAAATTCCAAAACCGCACACCCCTCAAGATATGACCATTAAGCACAAGTTCAAAAGAACTCTCCCTCATTTGATGTCATTCCCGAAGGAACAACAAGAGCGACCTTAATTTCAAAAGAAAAGAAGGATTTTTTATTGGACATAAAAAACCACGAGAATGATTTCCTATATCCAAAAACTCAATCAAACTAATCACAAGTAAACCCATGATTAATTTAATCGGAATACACAATCAAATTAAACACAAAAAGTAATCAATTCAATTGATTATGCTCAACATAAGAGAACTTATGGAGACACGAAAATACTCAACTAGATTAATTACAAGAGAACCCATAATTAATCTAATCGGAATACACAACCAAAATAATCACAAGAGTAATCAATTTAATTGTCATTTGTTTTGCTCGACATAAGAAAACCTACGGAGCAATAACTAAATAACCAAACAAGATGATTAATTTAGTTCAATATGCTCGACATAACATATCTTACGGAACAACAACTAAGCTAAAAAATCAACTTGGTTGTATAGTGCTCAACATAAGATACATTACGGAGCCTCACAGTAATACATAAAATATGGATCAGGGATGATCAATACTGCGGAATACACAAGGATTCATTCTATTTTCCATCACTATTTGCATAACGATATTTAATAGACATAATCCTTGAAAACATATGTTAACCTATCTTCCATCAAATGTTTGACAATATAGGCTTAACTTTTGTATTTGTCAAAAGTCCATTTATTCTTTTATCAATACGTGAATACCGATCACGAACGACTTTACTTTTGACAAAGTATGGGACAAACATAGTTCACGGTCGTAAACCCCAGTATCCCATAACAAATTGCAATATAACAAATCATAAAGATTAATACTGCAAAAACAAATAGTTCTTAGAATTTAAACCAATAAATCTAAAGACATGAAGATGAAAACGTTGGACATAGGTATGTGTAATCACAATCATTGCTATTCCAAGCACTAGTTATTCTTCCAACTAAACCAAAAAGAAGACATACTAGGCAAAAATAAGAACACGAATTACTCATCTTCTTCCTCATCGGAGATACTCCAAGGTGCTTGAATTGCGTTCAAATCTTCCTTGAGCTCGGGAAACTTTATTGCAACCAAATACAATTGTTCTTGGACACACTTCACCCTTGAATTAACCTTACACATACCTTCATGAATTTTTTGAAGAAGGCTCACGGTGGTACGGTCACTGAAATCAAGAAAAGCGATTCTTTATCGCTTGCAGGCATTTTCCCTTATGCGCCTGAAGGTACACGAACGAACCGGTTTGGGAACCCCAAGAGAGTTTCCAATTGAATCAAACCCGTGGTCACGGAAAATTTGACTAATCAATCAAGGGTAACCTAACATCTTGACGGATGAAGTCATCGAAATCATTTGAAAGATAATAAAACCACAAATATCAAGACTTGGAATACCCGATTCAAGGAAATAAACCAATTCTGCAAACTCATGACTCCACCAAGAATTTTAAATTGTGGAGGGACAAAGATTGGGGATACCAAGTTTTCCAAAATCCATCAAAGAAATACTAAGATCATTAATAGGGAACTTTCCTTGACTCCAAAGGACCTTCTTCCCACAAAGACCAACTGAGATATCATCACATGATGGACGTTCATCACTTGGTCTAAGAAGCCGTACGTTCCCCAACGGGATTTTGGTAATTCTTAAAATTAATTCTCTATAAACAAGAAACCTTTCTATACCAATCATGGATTCGAGCTTCATCTTGTTGTAATCAACATCATGAATGTTGGCATAGAAAATCCTAGTAAGAGAATCAAATCCTTGACCAAGACCATCAAGATATTTCCAAGTTTGAATTTTCTAAAGCATACCAAATCCTCTTCATGCCCACTAGAGAAATCCAATTTCTTTTCTAGAATGAAACCTTTTGAAGCAATCTTATCAAACATTCTATCACAAGAATCATCCACAAACCTAATTCTAAGAGAGTTTTGGCCACAAGGAGAATTCAAGCTAGAGGATTTTGAGATTTTAGAATATCTTTTTGTGCTTCTAGGATTCATCATAGATCTAGAAATATGAAGGGATCAAGAGATATTTACTTACTTGGAGTGAATCTTACACACTTTTTCTTTCAATTTCTCCAAGGAGGCTTTAATGGTGGAAACACACAAAACCCTAGAAGTTTACTTACGCGGACGGATGAAGAAGAAGAGGGTGGGCGAACTTCTTCTTTATAAGACCAAAAATGGGCTTGGACCAGTTTTTGAACCGCAACCCACATGAGGAAAGTAGGATTTTCTCTTAGACGTTTGCACATCAAAGGTTATGCATCCCATGACAACACACTTTGTGAGAGACGATTGATGTAGTAGAAAGCTTTATTTGGTGTTCTAAAAGAGAATAACACAACTGTACACAATTAAAACCATTTATTGCCGCATTCCAAGATATATACACATGGGGTAGTGCCAAGCTTGTTACCAAGAGGCATAATGTACAGAGGAATTCTCATGCAACATTTCCAGTTGATATGTATGAACAGTCCCTATGATATAATCAACGTAGTGATGATAATCAGAGCATTCAGAGCTTTCTATCCTTCGTTTGATCTGGCTAGAAGGAAAAATCTTCTGATTCCTAGGATGTACAATATTATTTAAAGGTTTACCATGTACAAAAAAATTTTCATAAGGATTCTTAGACTTAACAGAATTAAGTTTTTCTAAGAGATTAAACACGCCTTCGAACGCTCTAAATAGATCTTTATCAATTGATCCATTATGAGATAGTATTCCTCAAAGAGATCAAGAGTTAATCTAATGAGGGTCAATATCCTTGAGCGTGACGAACGTTTCCTCAATCTTTCCTTCTTTTTAATTTTTCCGTTAGATTGGTTCTCATCATCTAAGTTTTCCTTTTTAGATGAGATGAGATTATCATGTAAACCCATAGGAATGTAATATGATAATCTCTGAACAACCTTTAAGGAACTCTAGTGTGCGTTACAGATGCCATGATCAAGCCTTCCAAAAAGATTTACCATAGGGATAGATTTTTGAGGATCGAACAAACACAAACTTATAAGGGCTAAGGTGTTTGCCTGGTCTGATACCAATTGAAAAAGCGGGGGTCTAACAACACCACCCAATATTTCTCCTAGTAATCTGTATGGACTAACTCCAATATACTTTGCTAGAGAATCAACCAGATAGTCAGACTCAATCTAGACTAAAGTATATCGAGGAGTTAATATCTCTCTCTTGTTTTGATTTACTCGAGCTAACAGAAATCAGCGAGTCCTTAATCAAACACAAGGAATAACTTGGATCGTACCAAAGACCAATATCCAAGGATCAATCAATGACAATGAACAACCAAAGGTTGGATTTCTCTAATTGATGAGCTAACATACAACCTGTATTATTTCAATTATAAAGATAAAACAATATAATGCGGAAACTGAAATAACACAGACACCAGAAATTTTGTTAACGAGGAAACCACAAATGCAGAAAAACCCCGGGACCCAGTCCAGATTGAACACACACTGTATTAAGCCGCTACAGACACTAGCCTACTCCAAGCTAACTTCGGACTGGAATGTAGTTGAACCCCATTCAGTCTCCCACAGATCCAAGGTACAGTTATACTTCCTACGCCTCTGAAACCAGCAGGATACTGCGCACTTGATTCCCTTAGCTGATCTCACCCACAACTAAGAGTTGTTACGACCCAAAGTCGAAGACTTGACAATAAATAAATCTGTATCACACAGACAAGTCTATCAAAGGATCAATCTGTCTCCCACAGATAAACCCTAAAAGGTTTTGTTCCGTCTTTTGATAATAATCAAGGTGAACAGGAACCAATTGATAATCCGGTCTTATATTCCTGAAGAACAACCTAGAGTTATAAATCACCTCACAATAATCTTAATCATATGGTAGCGAAACAAGATGTTGTGGAATCATAAACAATGAGACGAAGATGTTTGTGATTACTTTTTATATCTTGCCTATCGGAGATATCAATCTCAAGCCAATCAATCTGATTGTACTCGTACGATAGAAGATGCAATATCAGATCACACAAATACGATAAAAGTAGTATCGATCTGGCTTCACAATCCCAATGAAGTCTTTAAGTCATTAACCTGGTTTTAGAATCAGAAAACCAAAGGTTAAAGGAGAACCGACTCTAGTATGCAAACTAGTATCACACGTGAGGTGTGGGGACTAGTTTTGCACAGATACTAGAGTACCCCTTATAGAGTCTTTCAAATCAGGGTTTGCAATTAAGTTACCTTGGTAACAAAGCAATCAATATCCACCGTTAGATGAAAACCAGATTTAGATTCAAGCTAATATTTATCAACCGTTAGATCGAAAACTTAGCTTGTTACATACAATTGACAATGCACACTTCTAAGTTTGTTAACCGTACCTAAACGTATGCACTTGTTGGTTCAACAATAGTTAACCAAATGGTTAGATATATTAGCATTCCATATCAACCACGTTCTTCTTCACTATAACTAGTTCAAACGATTTCAAATGAACTAGTTAGAGAGTTGTTCAATTGCAAGGAAATCTCATGTACTACACAAGACATAATTGAAGCAAAGATGATTTGATTCATCGAATCGGTTTATGAACTTTTATATCCACGGTTTGCAAACTGCATTCCTTAGTATTTTTAAGTTTAAGTTCAAAAATCATCTTCAGATGTATAACCTTATCAAGTTCGCAGACGAGGTTCGCGGACTTAAGTTACCGGCTAGAGTTTACAAACTCCAGCAGAAATTCTCGGGAATGAGAACTTCGCTGGTTCGCGGACTGAGTTCGCGGACTTCGTTTCACGCAAGTAGTTTGTCAACTCTAGAAGAAATTCCCGGGTTTGAGAACTTTGGCAGTTCCGACTTGGCTCACGCCATTCTTCCGGTTCTCTTGATCAAAAAAGTTCGCAAACTTTGGTTCAAGGAATAGGACTTATACATAAATGTGTTTCCACAACAATGATTATGTCCACCATTGGTTATGTAATCTAAACTCTCATTTCAACCATTGAAACATTCTTAGAGGACGTTATACAGTTGTTACACCATTTCTCGTCAAAGCAATTTTCAAGATGATTGAAACATATCATGACTTTCGTCACATGGTAATGATAAACTTGGTTTAAGCTAAAATCTTACCAACTCATATTTCGAGATATAGATACGCGAGGTATACTCCTCGAAATACCAAATGTGTATAATCAAAGTCTATATATATAGCATACGACTTCTTGTCTCAAAGAGTAGGAGATAGAATAGATAGACTTTTGAGTGATACATAAGTTCAAGTCTTCACATACCTTTTTGTCGAGAAGTTCCACCGGTTCCTTGAGTAGTTCTTCTACTTGTATGATGAATCGCCATGAAGTCCTTGAGCTCAACTACACTTTCTATCCTAGTCTGAAATTAGCTATAATAGACTAAAAATGACTTATATTTTTTATCACTAACACTGACAAACATGATTGAGATAACAATGAATGCGAGTTCGACTGAGCAATGCTCTAACAATGGTGAAGAAGAATATGGTTGATATGAAAGTGCCCATATGGCTAACCATTTGGTTAACTATTGCTGAACCAACAAATGTACATGTTTGGGTACGGTTACACAAACCTAAAAACGTGCATTTCATTTGTGTGTAACAATCTAGGTTTTCGATATAACGGTTGAAAGATATTATCTTGAATATAATCAGGTTTTCATCTAACGGTGAATATTGAATGCTTTCTTACCAAGCTAACATTGATTGCAAACCCTGATTTGAAAGACTATATAAGGGAGAACTCTAGCAACTGGGAAACCTAATCCCCACACCTTACGTGTCATACTAGTTGTGTAAGCTAGATTCGATTCTTCTTTAACCTTTGGTTTCTTCTCTAAAACCAGGTTAACGACTTAAAGACTTCATTAAGATTGTGAATCCAGACCGATACTACTTTCTCGTAGTTGTGTGATCTGATCTTGCTATTTCTATCGTACGAGTACAATCACAAAGATTGGCTTGAGATTGATATCTCCGATAGGCAAGATATAAAAATAGTCACAAACATCTTCGTCTCATCGTTTGTGATTCCACAATATCTTCTTTCGTCGCGTCGATTAAGATTATTGTGAGGTGATTGATAATACTAGGCTATTCTTCGGGAATATAAGTCCGGGTTATCAATTGGTTCCTTTTCACCTTGATTTATCAAAAGACGGAACAAAACTCATAGGTATTTCGGTGGGAGACATATTTATCTATTACCGTAGACTTTTCTGTGTGATACAGATTTTTTTATCACACAGACTTTTCTGTAGCAACTCCAAGTTGTGGGTGAGATCAGCTAAGGGAATCAAGTGCGTAGTATCCCGCTGGGATCAGATACGTAAGGAGCGTAACTGTACCTTGGATCAGTGTGAGATTGATTGGGGTTCAACTACAGTCCAGACCGAAGTTATTTAGTAGTAGGCTAATTTCTGTAGCGGATTAATACAGTGTGTGTTCAATCTGGACTAGGTCTCGGGGTTTTTCTGCATTTGCGGTTTCCTCGTTAACAAAATTTTGGTGTCTGTGTTATTTCTATTTCCGCATTATATTGTTTATCTTTATAATTCACAGGTTGTGCATTAGGTTCAATCAATTAGAATATCCAACCCTTGGTTGTTGATTTAAATTGATTGACACTTGGATATTGGTCTTTGGTACCATCCAAGTTATCTCTTTGGTATTTGTAAAGACTCGCGGATTTCTATTTTCTTGAGTATAGATCAAATCAAGAGATTGAGATATTAACTCTTTGATATACTTTTATCTAGATTGAGTCTGACTGTCTAGTTGATTCTCTAGAAAGTATATTGGAGTTAGTCCATACAGGTTTACAGTGTGCGCCGTGCAACACGCCCATTATAAGAAAGTCTCAGAAAGCAGGGCAGTTAGTGGCGCAAGAAGTAGTGGGTGTAAACTAACTTGTTTCCTTCATAGTGGGAACGTGGTATCTGGCATTTAAATATTACCCCACTTCTCCATCACTCAATCATTCCCACTTTCTCCGAGATCAGGGTACATTCAATATGACTTGTATAAATAGGTTCTACCTATTTTAACTAAAGGGCAACAGAGTTTTGTGTTAAGAACAACACAGTATCCAGAAAATACAAAAAGAAGTGATAGCTTACATTATGCAAGACGATTCCAAATTCTGATACAAGTCATAAAATAGACACACCTTCAGAATTAACCGTTTTGATCTCAACACCTTCTTCGCTTCTCTCCCTAAGACCAACCCTTCTCCTTCACTTTGTGACCGAAGCAAGACTGGAACGACCATTTCTTAGTTTAGGCCAGGATTGTACAAATTGATCTCTCGAATCTAAAGTACTTCCGCACAGTGCATTTGTTTAAGGTTTAGATTTTTTTCTCATCCAAACACCCAAAAATTTACCAAAACCAGTAGAAACAGTTTTTACCCACAAACAATTGGCGACCAATATGGGAGATTAAATCTCTCGGTTGCAAATTCAATTCTCAATTTCATTTCCATCCCAATTGGTCTTAGGCCTAATTCAATCATTAGATAAAACTCATTTCAATCAAAGATTCCAACTTTCCAGATGTATCCTGGTCATCTGAATCACTTCCAAATCCGCCAATGCTTGAAATCCAATCACCATGGAAGGTGTGGAAAAAAATATTAGAAGATGTTGTCGCAAATCAAGTTGATGTTGTCAAGCTGAAAAATGAGACGTTTTTTCTCTTAAAAGTATGGAAAACCTGATGTAGCAAGAGCCAGCAAACATTTGCTCGGAGAACGCCACCAATTTCAGATATTAACACAAAAATGTAGAATCCTTGTCTGAGGTATGTGCCTCTGCCAAAGACGATGCAGACAGATTATGGGGACGTATTGAACGAGACAAAAAGGGAATGACCAACACCAATGTACCGTCCGAAAGCGCAGTCAGCACATCGCATGGTGTTACACCCTCTAGCACCAACACCAGCAACACCGGAAGCATCCCCTCTGGCGTGATACCTCCTATTACCAGAGCCAGAGCCGCCGCTAATCCTAATATTCCTTTGAGCATGACGCCTCCAATCATCACCATGGCTGATACCACTTCTTCATCAGGACGAGATACTGGAGGAGATATAGGAAACCAACCTCCCATTAACCACTGTCGATTTAATGGAGAGACGGGAAGTTCTTGCCAAAACTCAGATGGATATGGACACAACTCAAAGGGAGCGAAGGAACGAACATCCGAATGATTATGTCAAGGGATTCAGAATTCGGGCGTTAGATTTTCATGATCCAAATGTGACTGAACATCAATTGGTGGAGTTGTGCATTAACGCTTTCTGGGACTCTGTTCACAAAACCGTGTAGTCTATGATGGAGCATGTATTTTCAGCCATCAACCGTGTTGCGTCGAGCAGGCGATTGTCTTCAATTGGAGAAGCTACCCTGAAATCCCAGTCTCTCTTGGAAGGTACGACTGGTAAATGTAATTCGGGACTCTTAACCAATACTCACCTGAAAGGTGTCGAGTTTGAAAGCGCACTGATTGACGCGGCCTCTGACTTCAACATTGTAACCATCAAGACTCTAAGAGTTGCAAGAGAAAATCAAACAGACGTAGCGTATTCTTTCCCGAGAGGAGAAAACACGACTTGTCGACTAGCACTATTTGTGCACCATTTTCCCATCTGCCATATCGTGTCAACTTGTCTTTCGAAGTCAAGGGTTAATGGCGCCCTCACTATATTTCGCTCTAGGAGATGCTTCAACGTTCTCTCCAGAAGCCGCTTCAATGTTTCTCTCCAGGAGACGCTCTGCTTCAAAGTTTCGCTCCAGGAGCTCCTTCAACGTTCTCTCCAGAAGCCGCTTCAACGTTTCGCTCCAGGAGCCGCTTCGCTTCAACATTTCGCTCCAGGAGCCGCTCTATTTCAACATATCAACGTTCTCTCCAGGAGCCGAAGCCGCTTCAACGACCCCTTCCTGCCAAGGTTCGTGCCCGTAACCTCCACTCCTTCCTGCCAAGGATCGTGTCGTAGCCGCCACTCCTCCCTGTCAAGAATCGTGATGGAATCCATCCAAGCCAACCTATTTTTTTACCACGACAATGTAGTCTCTTCTAATCACATCTGCTGCCAAGAACCGTTGCTGCTCGTTTGTTGATACCATCCAGAGCTTCACCATAGTAACAACCATTACGGGCAGAGGTAATCCGAATTCTGCATATTTTAGTTTCTCATAGAGGAAGTTATAGAGTCACTAGTATGGAGGAAAGATGGTGATACCTTTATCATGGTCAACCCACCGACCATACAAGATAGAACCACGTAAACCACCCTTGGAGACTGAGGCTCAACACAAGATCCCTTCATTGTCAAGGACCTCTTCAACTCAAAAGAGACGGTCACACAGGAAGTCATAACCGTGACACGGTTATACAAGAAGTCATTATCATGACAAGGTCACCACTCTTCAAAGATATAACGCAAGGATATCACCACCTCCTTGTCTGGAAGGCGCCTGACCAACAAGCAGTATTTGGCTCAGCCATTCATAAGCGTTGTTGTTAGTGAAGAATCAAAGAGGAAAGTCGCGACTCAGCAATCCATACATACCAATACACCATGTCTGCCACATCACCTACTCAGAACTCAGCACCGCCTACCCAAGGCCTGCATGAAGCCGCATATTGCTGACAAAGCCAAATTCGGTGTTTCTAGATTTCCAATTTCCTATGGAAGGGGTGCATGGGTTTCCAGAAGTTGGATACAATGCAGAGCTATCAAGTGAGACTCCTACCCACTGATCAAAAAATGACGAATCCAAAAGATTGTCGCCTTCATCAATTCATCAACCACCTTACCAGTAAATGCAATAGAAGAATTTCTCAACATGAAGTCGTACACGTGCGTCAAAGACTCCAAAGCACGCCTCAGATTTATTCACATATCCGGCCACGCCATCGGATCTATGACCAGACGGAAGTGTAACTAGGGACTGCTCATCACATCCCATTCGATACAATAGTCCAACAATCAGAAGATGGTTCGAAGGATGTCGCTTAGAATGAAGTCCTTGGATACTTGATAGAAGCACGTCGGCAACGCAACGCCTCTCGGCTCGTCTACTTCACCCAGCGGTTCTGGAAGATTTCGACCATACAAGCATCCACAGCATATCATCAACGTAATTAAAAAGGCAAGAATAAGCCTTCCAGACACCGGCTCAGCATTCCAGACACCAAATAATTTAAATTCAAAGACGGATCAACAACGTAGCTAAACTCTCCAAGATTATCACTGACATGATTATTGCGAGCATATATTTCATCCATCCATCCCAGGAGTGCAATGGAGTTTGGTAAATTTTGAAATCTACTGGAGAGGTTAGATACTCATTCTTATGGAGTCAGAAACTTATTACACATTCTGGAGAAGATCGATGGTACTTTTGGGTGGCTACATGCGCAAAATAGAAAAGAAAACCTACCTTGAGTTCTCCTGGCTCGCCTTGCTGCTGATTATAACTATTGGAGATTGATTTGTTGCCTTTGACGCTCTCTTTACCGCCGCTAATAAAGAAAGTCATTCACACCGAGCTAAATGTCCAAGTTTGATCAACTACTCATGGATATTACACCCGGGGCAAAAAATACGAACACGAATGGCACTCCTATGATCGAGCTGCTGCAAAGGAACGCAAGAAGCAGACGAGAGAATAATGAAAGGGGAGGAAGTTATCACGCCCTTTTATATGCATAGCGCTCTTAGAATTCGAGTAGATGAAGATTTTTTCTTTTGGACCATGTACGGAAGAAGGCAGCTGGGTCCGCAGCGCCAACGCTCCATGGCACCAACCTCCATGACTGAACCAACAGCGCGCCAACACGAGGAACACTAGCCGCTCAAACTGCAATACTCCATAGCCAAGCCATCCGCTCAACCTTCAATGCTCTGTGGCGCCAACACTCTGTAACACCAGTACTTCGTGGCCAAGCCAGAGGCGCGTTGACACAAAGATCACGGATTGTTCATGCCTCTTGCCAAAGGTCAATCAGACTTTTTCCTGGTAACCGCTTCATGTCCTGCCCTTTCGATTTATTATCCTTGTCTGTCACCATCTCATGCTTACCCCGCAACAATGCCACTGTTACGTGCTAAGCAGGGGACTTAATGTTGATGGTGGTTTTTAGTATAGGGTGAAAACTGTAAAAGTCTATCTACCTGAACCGACATCAGATGTAGTAGACATTGATATGTCTATATTCCGCAGGGAATTTGGAGAATATATCAAAATCTGATGAGTGCCTATGTCTCTCTTCATATTATATTGAAACTCAAGATCCTTGATGAATTTTTCACTAGTATAGATCCTAATGAGTATATAAGCTCCTAGCTGCATTACTCACTAATGTCGGAGTCTGCCGAGTATTTTTCCTATGCTATGTTCCCCGGCCGAACCCTTAATATTGATATTTCATGACAATTTATGTTCACTCGCAGCAGAGTAGCACGAATTTCCAAGTATCAAGGTTAAGGTCCTTGCATAAAAGTACTCAATCGAAAAGCATACTGCTCTCCGGCAATAAACTTAAAGAACTCTGTGCACATGGAATTCAATCAATTTTGTGATAATTCACAAGATTCAGATATTACCCTGACTAATTTGCAAAAATTAGGGTTTTGCGCCCTGCGCAGTATATTATACCCCGCCGGTCGGAATTAAGCTTAGGCGAACTAGGAAATTAATCCGCCGTGGATTAGTAGGTGCAAAATCCTACCCAAAATCAGAAAACAAGGAATAAAAGGAGTCGTAGAATAGGAGCAGCAACAAAGGGAGGTGTGGCCATGCCATAGGCCAGCCGACGCCACTTACAAGTGGACACACCCCATGTTGCCCGACCGGACCTTGTTTCCCGTTGACCAATCAGGTCGCCTTAACCCCGCCACACGCACATGAGTTGTGTCTGGGCCTATACTTGCCGGCCCTATTTCCCATCGACCAATCAGATCGTTTTAAATTCGCCACGCGCGCTGGAAGTGTGGCCACGCCCATGGTCATTGAAGCGACTTCGGTATTAAAAGAGGAAAAATTTCGCCAGATGGTCACTGGTAGGCTTGGGAATGTGTGTAAAATAAGAGAATAAGAAGCCTACATGTTATAACTGCAAGTGCACGGTGTCGTGATGTAGTGTGTGCAAGTGTGAGTCGATCCACAGAGACTTGTATGTGTAAGTTGAAGTTTCCTAAACTATTCTAAACTAAGCAGTGACAGTAAAAAAGAATGTGAACTTCAGTGGCAGTGAGCCAAAGGCAGTGATAAAGAAACAAAGGCAGTGAGCCAAAGAACACAGAGTGTAAACACTAAGGATGAAGGTACTAGGGCAGTGAATCCACCACTAACTTATACTAGTTATTCTACTAGTGATCCTAACCTTGTCCTTATAATTGATAACAGGGGAGATGCAAGTCTTCTGTGTATCTAAGGTAACTCCTATATGAATAAATCAATCACAACAGCTAAGGTATCTTCTCCAAAGCATCAACTGTCTGTTTAAGGCACAGCTGATCAAAGGGTCAAGATGTGTAATGAATCATGAGCTTCAGTTCTACAACACTGGAGTGTTCTAACTACAATGGATGCATGACATTCACTGTGAAAGGTTAGTGTTGAAGCCCTAAGACTGAGTTTCAATTTAAACATTTAAGCACAACAAGATTAATGCCATTAGCATGAATAATAAGTAACAAACTAGAGCTTCATCTAAACCCTAGCAGATGGAATTAAAACATCATGAACATAATTGACAGTGCAAAACAATTGAAAATAACACAGTTGAGGAACTGGCTAGTCCAGTCCTCTTGGGTGAAGCTCTGGCTAGCCCAGGCATGGTTACAACACATACCCACACATCATATTTATACCCAATTTATCAATTTAGGGTTCCCCAAATTCCCAAATTCAACAGTTGAAATTAGGGTTCGACTTTACCTAATTTGACGTGACAAATCACTCAAGAAGGTCGACCCATTTCTTCTCTGACTCTCCTGCTCCTCTCCATGCCTTCCAATTGCGTTTCTAACTCGACCTAATTCATCAATCTCTCACCTAGGGTTTCAGAGATAGAAAAGAGGAGAGATTGATGAAATAGATGGGTAGAAGGCTAGGGTAATGATGGGTTTTGGTTGTTAGAGTGGTAGGATGGTGATGGTAGCTGTGGCAGGTGGCTGAGGCAGTGGAGAAGGTGGTGGCAGGGAGTGGTGGTTCTGCATCAGGTGAGGGAGAAGATGAGATCGATGGTTTTGGGAAGAAGGGAGTGTTTGGTTTGTTGCTCTACTTGGGATGTAGGTGTTTGGTACTAGGGTGTGTGTCGGGGACAGCAAATGTTGATGCACAGCGAGGATGAGACGTGGGATGTGGAGATGGTGGATCGATCTAACGGCGAGATGGAAGAAAGCGAGGAGCGACCGTTGGATGCGGAAGTACAACGAAATTGACGGCTCAAGATGGAGTTAGGTGATATAGTGTTTGACAGGAGCTTCAGATTTTGATGCACTATGATGAAGCGACCGTAGGATGCTGAGATGATCCAATCTGACGGCTGAAGATGAAGGCGGGTATGGATATTGGAAATGGGTTTGGGTGAGGGGTTTGGGCCTTGGTTATGCCAAGCCCATATCTTCTTTAAGAACAATTCTTCCTCTTCAAGCCCAGTTCTAGCCTTTTGGTCTTGCGCACAACATTCTTCGCGGCTTCCTTGTGTGATTCCTCTTGGCTTCCACCACTTTTCTGCTCTTTTTGCTCCGTAATTCATCCAAACTTTATTTACAACCTAAAAATGCAAAATTAATTAATAAAAATATTTATTCTTGAAAACAATGAAAATACAGAATATGGGATAAAATGTAGAATTAATGCACAAAAGATGAGTTAAATGCCAAGAAAAATATATAGAAATATGCACTTTTTAGCACTCATCAAATACCCCCAAACCTGAATTTTACTTGTCCTCAAGTAAAACAAAACTAAGGAAATCCTACCTATACCACTGTCGCTAGTCTCTCGAATGCATTTAGCGTATGCACTAATCCTTTTAAACCACTAAGTGTCCCTAGTGGACGAGTTGATGTCTCGTGAAGGTTTTCTTAGAACGTACCAACAAAGTTCTAGGACAAAATATAAGCTCATATTCCATGAAATGTGACATGTGCAAGACAGTAGAAGCTCACAGCAAAATGGAGATGTCAATCTAGCTATCAAAGGCACAATCCTAGCACTGATAACAAATAAAGACATGTGATAAGAGTGTAAAGTGTATCTACACATGTGTAAAGAAAGATCGGATGTTATGACTACTAATCACCAAGAGATAGTTTCTCAGGCTAAGAACCGAGGTCGAAATCTAGCTAGCTGTCCGGACTTTACGAGAATTGTGAATGAGTTGGAGGTATTTCACAATTACTCGCGTTGTACATCAATGGCATACACCCTTCCTTGCTTATAACACAAAAACACAAAAGATGACTCTTTACATGACTCTTATTTACATTGACTACTCTCTTTTATTTTTGGAACAAGAGAGAACTATTGTCTTTACATGACACATATGGAATTGGTAAATACTTGAATTTTTTTTTTTTTTTTTTGAAAAATAAATTTACAACATGGTAACTCTTTTGATACATAAGCAAAAAGAAACAAAAATTACATGACACTTTGCAAGAGGTAGCCCTTTTTGATGCACCCAGTTAAATTCGATGGTTGTCTTTCTTAATGTAACCTCCACCTTCTATCCCAACCAATCAAAGAACAAGCTAGTCAAGTTTCGTTCAGTATTCTAAAGTGATTGGCAACTAAAACTTCCGATAGAACACTTCAAGGATGAGGCTATACATGTATTGGTAGATCGTGCGCGTGCAAGTTTCTTATCACTATGTGAATTGTGCTAGAATCAGGGTGCCTAAATATCTAGACTAAGAATCCTTATGTTTACATACATGCACAATAGTCAACATTTCAAGGTAAATGAGCTCCATTTTTATGTTTTTATCATTTTCTATTTTTTAATTTTTAATTTTGATTTTTTCATTTTTTCATTTTTTTTTCCAAAAAGAAAGAGTTCAGTTTTCAATTATAGCATGTGATCGTGGTATCTATACCATACCCCCAAACCTCAACTAAACATTGTCCTCAATGTTTCAAAATATGAAAAGAATTATAACATACGAAGAGGATTATGCTGAGTAGAGAAAAAGGAAAGAGAATACCCGATTTGACGGCGAAAGAAAAATTAGAACTCCGTTATTCAAGGCAAAAATCCAACATATTTCAGTTAAGAGTCACATTGGATTAGCAAAATATGTACAAAAGAAACAAAAGTTTTAACTAAGAAACTATCTACTAGATTCTATACAAGAAAATTTGGTTTTTAATGGGATTGGACTTTTTGGGAAAAATTTGGTTTTGTTGGGAGACATTTGGTTTTGATGGGAAAAAGAAAAATTTTGGTTTTTAGGGAAACATTTGGAAAACATTGGTTTTTATGGGAGAAAAACATTTGGTTTTTAATGGGTTTTGAAAAGAAAATTTTGGTTTTAAAATCGGGAGCAAGCCCACATTGGTGGAAGAATGCACAGCCCACTAGAAATTTGAAAACAGCCCACAACTTGTGTGAAGTGAAGCCCAACGAATTAGTTTGAATTGAGCCCAACAAAAGGTTTTGAAAAAGAAGAGGTCCAACTGTTTGGGTTCAGGAGACCAGAAGTTCAGTTTCAGTTTGGTTTTGGGCTAACATAATAGCCAAAATTCGAGACCCAGTTGGGCTTAAAAATTGTTTTTCCAATTTTAATTTGGGTCAAGCCCAGAGTTCAGAAATTCAAATTTCAGGGTTGAAACCCACAGTTCAGAAACAAAATAAGCCCACAGTTCAGCTTAAATACAGGCCCAAAATTTAGTTAAACTACAAGCCCAGCATTCAGTCTTAAAATTACAAGCCCAAAAATTGGGTTTACTGATGGGTTTAGGCTTACTAGTTAGCACAGCCCAGCTGCTCAGTAATTGCAGTTGCACAGCCCAGTTGGGCTTGGTTCACAGCAACAACAACTTCAGCAAGAGCACCAGAGGCTCATCAGCAACAGCAACAATAAGAAGAAGCGGCAGCAGTAGGAGGAAGCAAGACAGCGGCAGCAGCAACACAGAAAACAGCAGCAGCACCAGAGGCTAGCTGTAGCAAAAGAAGGAGTTGACAGCAGCAGCAGCATCAGTTCAGCCACAGCACAGCAGCAAGTAGCACCAGCAGCAAGTAGTTCAGTGCATCAGCAACAGGAAGAAGAAGAAAGAGTAGCAGCACAGCTGCAGCAACAACAGCAAGAGCACCAGAGGCTCAGCACCAGCAACAGCAACTCCACAGCAACAGAAGACAAACAGCAGCAGCACCAACTACCTGACACTCATTGTGTGTGATCATTACACAGAAAAGGCAGGGAAAAAAAAGGAAAACTGCATAAAGCAGTGCAGTTTGCAGCTGTAGTTGGCAAGGCCAAGATGCTTGACAGATAATATGCAGCTACAGATGCAGATGTGGGTGCAGATGCAATGAATGATGCAGATGCAGTGAATGGAATGCAGATGCAGTGATGCAATGATGCAATATTCTTACAGCTAAGTTAAAGATGCAGCTAAAGACACTAAGGTTAAGTTAGAGACACTAAGGCTAAGTTAGAGACACTAAGGCTAAGTTAAAGTTGCAGCTAAAAAGCTAAAAACACTAAAAGAGCTAAAACAATTATACTAAGTTAAGGTTACAACTAAGGTTACAACTAGGTTACAACTAAGATGCAGCTAAGGTTACACTAACAGCAAAGCAAGAGCAAGAAAGCTAAAGACACTAAAAAAAAAAAAATCTTGTTTTTTTTTCTTGTTTTTTTTTCTTGATTTGAAAATGTGAACAACAATTTACATCACACTAACAATTTTGATGAACAGAAATTAAAATTTACATGTCCCCAGCAACGACGCCAAAAACTTGGTAGGCTTGGGAATGTGTGTAAAATAAGAGAATAAGAAGCCTATATGTTATAACCGCAAGTGCACGGTGTCGTGATGTAGTGTGTGCAAGTGCGAGTCGATCCACAAAGACTTGTGTGTGTAAGTTGAAGTTTTATAAACTATTCTAAACTAAGCAGTGACAGTAAACAAGAATGTGAACTTCAGTGGCAGTGAGCCAAAGGCAGTGATAAAGAAACAAAGGCAGTGAGACAAAGAACACAGAGTGTAAACACTAAGAATGAAGGTACTAGGGCAGTGAATCCACCACTAACTTATACTAGTTATTCTACTAGTGATCCTAACCTTGTCCTTATAGTTGATAACAGGGGAGATGCAAGTCTTCTGTGTATCTAAGGTAACTCCTATATGAATAAATCAATCACAACAGCTAAGGTATCTTCTCCAAAGCATCAACTGTCTGTTTAAGGCACAACTGATCAAAGGGTCAAGATGTGTAATGAATCATGAGATGCAGTTCTACAACACTGGAGTGTTCTAACTACAATGGATGCATGACATTCACTGTGAAAGGTTAGTGTTGAATCCCTAAGACTGAGTTTCAATTTAAACATTTAAGCACAACAAGATTAATGCCATTAGCATGAATAATAAGTAACAAACTAGAGCTTCATCTAAACCCTAGCAGATGGAATTAAAACATCATGAACATAATTGACAGTGCAAAACAATTGAAAATAACACAGTTGAGGAACTGGCTAGTCCAGTCCTCTTGGGTGAAGCTCTGGCTAGCCCAGGCATGGTTACAACACACACCCACACATCATATTTATACCCAATTTATCAATTTAGGGTTTCCCCAAATTCCCAAATTCAACAGTTGAAATTAGGGTTCGACTTTACCTAATTTGACGTGACAAATCACTCAAGAAGGTCGACCCATTTCTTCTCTGACTCTCCTGCTCCTCTCCATGCCTTCCAATTGCGTTTCTAACTCGACCTAATTCATCAATCTCTCACCTAGGGTTTCAGAGATAGAAAAGAGGAGATATTGATGAAATAGATGGGTAGAAGGCTAGGGTAATGATGGGTTTTGGTTGTTAGAGTGGTAGGATGGTGATGGTAGTTGTGGCAGGTGGCTGAGGCAGTGGAGAAGGTGGTGGAAGGGAGTGGTGGTTCTGCAGAGGTGAGGGAGAAGATGAGATCGATGGTTTTAGGAAGAAGGGAGTGTTTGGTTTGTTGCTCGACTTGGGATGTAGGTGTTTGGTACTATGGTGTGTGTCGGGGACAGCAAATGTTGATGCACAGCGAGGATGAGACGTGGGATGTGGAGATGGTGGATCGATCTAACGGCAAGATGGAAGGAAGCGAGGAGCGACCGTTGGATGCGGAAGTACAACGAAATTGACGGCTCTAGATGGAGTTAGGTGATATAGTGTTTGACAGGAGCTTCAGATTTTGATGCACTATGATGAAGCGACCGTAGAATACTGAGATGATCCAATCTGACGGCTGAAGATGAATGCGGGTATGGATATTGGAAATGGGTTTGGGTGAGGGGTTTGGGCCTTGGTTATGCCAAGCCCATATCTTCTTTAAGAACAATTCTTCCTCTTCAAGCCCAGTTCTAGCCTTTTGGTCTTGCGCACAACATTCTTCGCGGCTTCCTTGTGTGATTCCTCTTGGCTTCCACCACTTTTCTGCTCTTTTTGCTCCGTAATTCATCCAAACTTTATTTACAACCTAAAAATGCAAAATTAATTAATAAAAATATTTATTCTTGAAAACAATGAAAATACAGAATATGGGATAAAATGTAGAATTAATGCACAAAAGATGAGTTAAATGCCAAGAAAAATATATAGAAATATGCACTTTTTAGCACTCATCAGTCACAATGCCAAATTGGCTTTCCAAAACGACGCCAACATGCCAATGGCATGCCAAACGTGCCATCCCGCTCCGCATGCTAATGGCATGCCAAACATGCCATGTCGCGTCAGTGCACTAAACGTGCATGCCAAATATGCCAAATGTGCCACTTCTCCGCAGCAGCATGCCGAACGTGCCAACGTGCCATGAATAGCGCGCCTATGCGCTAACCCACCTTCTTTTCGTGGCCAACGCCATAACAGACTTCAATTAGGGTACCCTAATCAGAAACACGACCTTGCTTTAGTGGCGTTAGTTGAAACCCTAATTTCCAGTCGTGGCCCAAATTGCGCCACTTCGGGCCTCACAACATGCCACGAGCCATGTCGGACCCAGGAAACCCTAAGAATGGCGCCATAACATAGCCACTCATAGCAACCCTTGCTCATGTGGTTGTTTCCACATTATGGCTTTGTTGTAGTTCCTTTGGCATGGCTATGGCACCGTTTGCACAAAAAAAAAACGTCACTGTGCCGCGGCCACATGCCACACGCCACACGCACTAATTAGGGTTTAGGCATGCCAAACCCTAATTTAGGTAAAGTTGCTGCGCTAACCAAGCCAAGTAATGCTACCCAGAACATTGGGATTGATATGACAACTAGAACTAATATTGCCAAGCCATATTTGAGTCTGACACCATTGTGCCACTGGCATGCGCTAAATATGCCACGACGCCATTGGCATGGGCCAATGGCGCCATGATCAATGGCCACCCGTTCTCATGAGTTACGATCTCAGCTGTCCAAATTCTCCATAGAATTGACAGGCCCGTGGAAAGTCTTAGGCGATCAACTAAGACAAGCCTAATAACATCACATGCTATTCTACTGCGGCAAGTCTCCTGACTTTGACTTGCCACACATAGCAATCTACTACACGTTTTCCATGAAAACACTCGAGACATCAAACATGTTACAACCTGGGGGATACTCATCAGGATATTGGTCTGGCATTTTACAGCGTGCGGCGTGCAACACGCCCATTATAATAAAGTGTCAGAAAGCAGGGCAGTTAGTGGCGGAAAGAAGTAGCGGGTGTAAACTAACCCGTTTTATTCATAGTGGGAACATGGTCTCTGGTATTTACACTTTACCCCACTTCCCCATCACTCAATCATACCCACTTTATACGAGATCAGGTTGCATTCAATATGACTTGTATAAATAGTTTCTACCTATTTCAACCAAAGGGCAATAGAGTTTTGGGTTAACAATAACACAGTATCCAGAAAATACAAAAGGAACTGATAGCTTACATTCTGCAAGCCAATTCCGAATTCTGATACAAGTCATAAAATAGCCACACCTTCAGAATTAACCATCCTGATCTCAACACCTTCTTCGCTTCCCTCCCTAAGACCAACCCTTCTCATTCACTTTGTGACCGAAGCAAGACTGGAACGTCCATTTCTTGGTTTAGGCCAGGATTGTACAGATTGATCTCTCGAATCTAAAATACTCCCGTGCAGTGCATTTGTTTAAGATTTAGATTTGTTTCTCATCCACACACCCAAATTTACCAAAACCAGTAGAAATAGTTTTTACCCACAAACAAAGGGAAGGGGAAAGTGGTCCTTCCTAGTGACCTTGTTGAATTTCCTATAGTCAATACAAACACGCCAACCCGTGGTCACTCGAGTTGGGATTAATTCATTGTTATCATTCTGGACTACAGTTATACCGGATTTCTTGGGAACAACCTGAACAGGGTTGACCCACTTACTATCTGAAATGGGCTAGATAATGCCTGCATCTAACAACTTAAGAACCTCGGTGTGAACTACTTCTTTCATATTAGGGTTCGGTCTACATTGCATATCCCTATAAGGTTTGGTGTCACTCTCTAAATAGATCTTATGCATACAAACAGTGGGACTTATACCCTTAATGTCAGCTATGGTCCACCCTAAAGCTTCCTTGTTGTTTTGAAGGATGGTTACTAGCCTACTTTCTTGATCACTATCCAAGTCGGATGCTATAATTACAAGTAAAGTTTCACATGGGCCTAAAAACACATACTTCAAGGTATCTGGTAGTTGTTTAAGGTCCAACTTAGGAGGCTCTTCTAACTAAGGAACTAGGGTAGACTTAGAAACTGGTAGTGGTTCGAACTTAGGTTTCCATCCATTATTAGTGTCTAACAAAGGGGTTGAATCTAATAAAGCATTCACCTCATTAATCACATCATCATCATCAAAATCAATCCCAAAGTGAGCTAGGAATTTCTCTAATGGATCTTCTAACAAAGTGTTTGGTAATGACTCCTCGACTAATGTTCCTATCATGTTCACCTCTTCTATGTTCGAGTCATATAGTTCAGAGGGTAGCTTACTAATCTCAAAAATGTTCAGCTCAATATTCATATTATCAAAAGACAAATTCATAATACCATTTCGACAATTAATGATCGCATTGGATGTAGTTGGCAACCTAAAATCACTGGTATTTGGTTCTCTGGGTCAGGGACGGGTTGGGTATCTAGGATAACAAAATCCACTGGATATATAAACTTGTCTACCTCTATAAGAACATCCTAGATTACACCACGAGGAATTTTAACAGACCTATCAGCTAACTGAAGTGTTATCTAGGTAGGTTTCATCTCACCAAGTCCTAGCTTAAGTTGCACATGGTACGGGAGTAAGTTCACACTGGCTCCTAAGTCAAGCAAAGCTTTCTCAACACGGTATTTACCTATTGTGCAAGAAATGGTAGGGGACCCTGGGTCTTTATACTTAGGAGTAGTGGTATTATGAATAATGGAACTCACGTGACTAGCTAGAAAGGATTTGTTCTGGACACTAAACTTTCGCTTTCGCGTACACATATCCTTAAGGAACTTGGCATAAAAGGTAATCTGCTTAATTGCATCTAATAATGGAAGGTTGATGGTTACCTACTTAAAAACCTCCAATATAACATTAAAGGTGGACTACCTATAAGTTGGAACTGGAAGTTGTGGGAATGAGGCTCTAGGAACAAAGCTGGGATTATCAGGAACCTCATCGGTCTCTTTAGAGACTCTATCAGTCTCCTCAGTTTATGGTTCAGAAGGGTGAACTATAACATGTTCACTATCAGGCATGGCAACCTTGTTGTCTATCACTCTACCACTCCTAAGGATTTTAATAACATTCACATGATCAGATGGTCTTTCACCTATTTCATTAATTCCTCTAGGGTTGGGTTGAGTTTGACTAGAAAACTTACCTCTCTCTCTCTCTCTCAAAGACTCATTTATCTGACTAACCTGGGTTTTTAACTTGGAAATAGACTGAGAGTTAGACTGACCTATTCTCTTTTTTTTTCTTTTAAACCTTGAGCAACAGATTGCTGAAACTGCACAGTGCTACGAGTTAACAAAGCAAGAGACTCTTCTAAACTCATGATCTTATTATCTGAAGAGTTCTGAAACTGTGCCGGAGCTGAAAGATTCTTAGTATAGTCAAAACCTGGGGGGAACCTGAGCGTTACTAGACTAACCTTGATTCTGTCCCTTAGACCAAGAAAGGTTTGGATGGTTTCTCCATCCAGGGTTATAGGTTTCTTAATATGGGTCAAACTTCTAACGGTTATCAAATCTAGTGTTGTTATAAAGAGCATTGTCCTGCTCTTCAACAATATGACCTTCCCAAAAAGGCTCTATTCTACCACCACTACCACTAGAATGACCTAATTCTAAGGCTTCTAACCTTTTGGCTATGGCTACTATTTTAGCATATGACTCATAATATCCTTCTACCCTATTGACATTTCCTCTACTTAGAAGAATTGTTTTTTGGGGTTCCTTACTATTTTCCCATTGTTGGGTCTTATCGGATATTTAATTCAAAAATGTCATCGCATCATCAACAACTTTATTCTCAAAACCACCTGTGCATAAGGACTCAATCATGGTTGTTATCGAATAATCTAAACCCTCGTAGAGGATCTGAACTAGCCTAACCTTTTCTAAACCATGATGAGGACATTGAGCTATTAAGTCATTGAACCTTTCCAAGTGCCTATATAAAGATTCTCCTTCTTGTTGAGCAAAAGTACATATTTGTGTACTAATAGACGATGTTTTGTGCCTAGGGAAAAACTTCTATAAAAAGGCAGATGTAAGTTATTCATAGGTTTCAATTGACTCAGAAGGCAAACTATATAGCCAAGATTTGGCTTTATCTCTCAAGGAGAAAGGGAATAACCTAATTTTCAAAGCATTATCATCTAGGTTTTTAATTTTCAGTGTACTACAAACTTCCTCAAATTTCCTAACATGAAAATAGGGGTTTTCATTTTCTTTCCCTAAAAAGATTGGGAGCATCTGCAGGGTCCCAGGTTTCAGTTCATAATTTTCCTCAGTTTCAGCTAACTTGATACATGACGGACGAGAGGTCCTAGTTGGGTTTAATAAAGCTTTCAAAGTTTCCATTTCTGGAACTACCAAAGGACTAGGAGTACTTTCTTCACTAAGTGTCAAGTTTTCAAAGCTGAAGTTTCTGAAAACAGGGCTCTCAAAAGAAGAGTCTTTGAGCTCCCCGCCTTCACAAGAAGAACTACTAGGTTTTTCACTAATCAATCGACCTAGAGTGTCTTTTTTGCAAACCCTCTCTCTAATAACCTCGGGCATACACTAGACAGACAAAATTAAAAAGAAAAGTCC
This sequence comes from Papaver somniferum, assembly GCF_003573695.1. Lineage (NCBI taxonomy): Eukaryota > Viridiplantae > Streptophyta > Magnoliopsida > Ranunculales > Papaveraceae > Papaver > Papaver somniferum. Next base: position 199,705,077 of record NC_039359.1, read on the forward strand.
TAAAAGGAAGGGAAGTTCCATGAAAACATAAACAAGGATGACTCCACCACAACAAACCTACTGATTTCTAGCAAACAAAAAGCATGATGGCTCCACTTAGATTGTTTCTAGACCAGCTTCTAATTCTTCGAAAAGGAATTCGTTACAATTTAAGAAAATCCCTCTGGAATCAATCTGACTTAAAGTAAGTTGAATAGAGACAAGGGAAGCTCAATGGAGCTTTGACACCCAGGCCTCACTGGCAAAACATTCACTTGGGTTACAAGGCGGCACGCTCAACTTACATTAACCATCATGAACTTCAAAGTATGCTTAAAAGAGCAACCAATACTTTTTGAACGACTTTCCTTTTAAGCTCGTTACCGTATAGGTATCGTTCTAGTCAGTATTTTAAGCTTGGGTTCGCGATTGGTTTCGTTTTCCTATAGCGGGCAAGAAGAGAACGGTGATGAAATCCGAACCCTTATCTTGTATGGCTAGTCCTTGCCCTTTACTAGAAAATAAATCTGTGTTCAGTTCCTCAACATATATGCATACGAAGGAAGACAGTAAACCCGCTGACAGGGGATTCGCGGGTGTTCAGATAAACTTACCTCCCGTTCCAGACGGGGGATGAACCGTTGTAGTCGACTCGGGCCACGACTCCTATGTCATGTACGAATCCGAGGGGCCGAGGCAATATCGTAATTTCCGTCCTTCTCTGCAAACATTGTTGGATATTATCGGCGATTTCATTCAAAAATGTCATCGCATCATCAACAGTTTTATTCTCAAACCCACCCGTGCATAAGGACTCAATCATGGTTGTTGTCGAATAATCTAAACTACCCTAACCTTTTCTAAACCATGATGAGGACATTGAGCTATTAAGTCATTGAACCTTTCCAAGTACCTATATAAAGATTCTCCCTCTTGTTGAGCAAAAGTACAGATTTGTGTCCTGATAGACGATGTTTTGTGCCTAGGGGAAAACTTTTGTAAAAAGGCAGATATAAGTTTTTCATAGGTTTCAATTGACTCAGAAGGCAAACGATATATCCAAGATTTGGCTTTATCTCTCAGGGAGAAAGGGAATAAGCTAAGTTTCAAAGCATCATAATCTAGGTTTTTAATTTTCAGAGTACTACAAACTTCCTCAAATTCCCTAACATGAAAATAGGGTTTTTCATTTTCTTTCCCTAAAAATATTGGGAGCATCTGCAGGGTCCCAGGTTTCAGTTCATAATTTGCCTCAGTTTCAGCTAACTTGATACATGACGGATGACAGGTCCTAGTTGGGTTTAACAAAGCTTTCAAAGTTGCCATTTCCGGCACTACCAAAGGACTAGGAGTACTTTATTCACTAAGTGTCAAGTTTTCAAAGCTTAAGTTTCTGAAAAAAGGGCTCTCAAAAGAAGAGTCTTCGAGATCCTCGCCTTCACAAGAAGAACTACTAGGTTTTTCACTAATCAATCGACCTAGAGTGTCTCTTTTCCAAACCCGCTCTCTAATAACCTCGGGAATACACTGGACATCCAAAATTAAAAAGAACAATCCTAAAAGGAAGGGAAGTTCTATGCAAACACAAACAAGGCTGACTCCACCAAAACAAACCTATTGATTTCTAGCAAACAAAAAGCATGATGGCTCCACATAGATTGTTTCTAGACCAGCTTCTAATCCTTCGAAAGGGAATTCGTTACAATTTAAGAAAATCGATATGGAATCAATCTGAATTAAAGTAAGTTGAATAGAGACAATAGAAGCTCAATGGAGCTTTGACACCCAAGCCTCACTGGCAAAACATTCACTTGGGTTACAAGGCGGCACACTAAACTTACATTAACCATCATAAACTTCAAAGTATGCTTAAAATATCAACCAATATATTTTGAACGACTTTCCTATTAAGCTCGTTACCCTTGGGTTCGCGATTGGTTTCGTTTTCCTACAGCGGGCAAGAAGAGAACGGTGATGAAATCCGAACCCTTATCTTGTATGGCCAGTCCTTGCCCTTTACTAGAAAATAAATCTGTGTTCAGTTACTTAACATATATGCATACGAAGGAAGACAATAAACCCGCTGACAGGGGATTCGCGGGTGTTCAGATAAACTTACCTCCCGTTCCAGACGGGGGATGAACCGTTATAGTCGACTCGGGCCACGACTCCTATGTCATGTACGAACCCGAGGGGCCGAGACAATATCGTAATTGTTGTCCTTCTCTGCAAACAGTTTAATACTTATATACAACCCTTCCATAGGGTTTAAAAATAAAAGAATGACCAAGTCCAAAGTCAAAATTCCAAAAAGTAAAGTCCAAAATAAAAAGAAAATTACAGAGAATATCTTAATACAATTTCTAAAAGCTATAAAAAATCTAAAAGATAAAAACAAAATCTAATAAAGTTCTCTCCTTTTTCTTTTTGATTTTTTTCTTCGTTCTTTTCGCTTTGTCTTTTGACTCCAAATCTTTAAGTGGTCATCAAAAGCTTTGGAAACTCCTTTTTATTTCGCTACAAAATCCAAGAATCTCTAATAAAAAGACAAATACCCAAAAACGTAAAATAGAACAAATAAAAAAATTATAAAAGATAAAAACCTAAAAAAAATAAATCTAAAAACTCTAGCCTAAAGACAAGTCCGCGTCGGCGACGCCAAGATTGATGGATTTTCAAATTTTTTGTAGAAAATAGGTTCTTAAGACTTGTGAAGGTTCGATTTTTAAACTAAATTTTTAGTCTAAACAAAGATAAACTCAAATAAAGTGAAATCAAGATTTTAAAACTAGACCAAGACTCCGGATTCCACTATTCCTTTAAATGATTGGTTGATAAAAATTATTTCAAGAATTATTATTAAGCTCTTTTTCACATTAACTCACTAATATCTGTAAACTTCCAAACATTATTGTAATCCCTAAGCATGAATTATCAAAGAATTATTTCTAAGCATAAGATATCAAATTGATTCGCAACTAATTAAGAAAACCATTTTCATCTTATAAAAAAAACATATATTAAAGTGATCTCAGTGAATTAAATTAAATTAATAATAATTGAAATTATAAAAGAACATTACCAATCACGCATAAGAAAATAGTTTCCTCCGTTGCCTTGGTCACCGGGTAGTTTACCGCTCATCATGTTGAAAGACCTCTCAAAGAATTTATTCATGCTCAAAAGTGGTTTACAATTGATGAAAAGGGATTAAAATTGATTAAAACCGAGTTTGTAACACTTTTATTTGTTACAAACTACTGTTACAGAAAAACGATAATGTATATGTGTCACTGTCACTGTAGCAACAACGACTGTCTTCAGGAGTCGATGTTCTTCGTGTTCTTCACAGCAGCATCCAGAAAGATCGTTCTCTGCAACTCGATCAATCCTCACTGTATTACTCCCTAACCTTCTGTATCCCTTCTCTGCTACTCCAGACCCTTATTTATACTCAACAGATCCAAGAATAACACCTCGTTACTTCAAAATCTTCTCCATTACTCGGCATTAACTCGGAATATTTTTCTTTCCTTTTTGCCTTTGGCACGCATCTGCAACTGTTAATTACGTGCATATTATCCTTTTTTAACTTCATCACGTCTCTGCAGCAACCAAACGCGTGCAGAACACGTCCAAACTCGTTGTCATCCCGTGATTATCAACTACATACGTACCCCCCCTGTTTTCTTCCCAACGATTATCCAACCCAAGTAAACTCATTTGAACACCCATACCAGTATTGTTTGGGCATATCACGTTCATCCCGATCGAAACCAATGGTTGAGTCTAATTAAAACTCCTCTAAAAATCCAACAAAAAAGTACGCGGCCAACTGCAATATTTTCCCTCCAAAAATGGAATTTTGAAACGATGAAGATGGTGTCCCCCCTAACCAAACCGAGGGTGCGAATAGCAGGTGCCCAACTGAGGTGCCCCTTATCCAAAGTGAGGGTGACTTTAGTAATTTTCTCAGAAGGTCCAAAAAGCACTTTCTCGAGCCAAATTTTCCAAAAATGTTTATTTCCAAAAATATCTAAAAATACATAAAAACACAATATTAGTACAAAAATGGAGTTCCAACAATACAGAAATTTAGGACAATTTAGACACAAAAAATGTGTCTATCACGTGCCCGTACGCATACTGGTGGAAAGTTCAGCTTCGTGAATTTCTGCTGGAGTTTGGAAGAGTGTAGTAGTATGCGCACCCGTACACGTACTGGCGTAACCAAACTCGGTCCGGCTACTTAAGTAGGCGTACCCGTTTGCATACTTGAGTGAGTTACATTCTAAAATCGGTTGTGTATATGAACTTAAACATGTATATAATAAGGAATGCAATTCTTACAAACCGTGGCTATAATGTTCATGAATTGATATGAGTGAATCAAACTGATTTTGCTTCAGTTGTGTTCTTGTATACTTATATGAGAATATATTAATTGAACGACCCTTTTACTAGTTTCATTTTAGTCATTTGAACTATTTATGGTTAAGATGAATAAGGTTGATATAAAAGTTAATCATATGGCTAACTTCGGTTAACTATTGTTGAGCCAACATGGTGTACATGTTTGCGTACGGTTACATAAACCTAAACGAGGGTACATTTCATTTGTGTGTAACAAGCTAAGTTCGATCTAACGGTTGAAATATATTAGCTTGGTTGAATCAGGTTTTTCATCTAACGGTGAATACTGAATGCTTTGTTACCAAGGTAACTTAGATTACAAACCCTGATTTGAAAATTATATAAAGGAGAACTCTAGCAACTGGGAAACCTAATCCCGACACCTCCCGTGTGTTACTACTTGCATATGCTAGAGTCGATTCTCCTTTAACCTTAGGTTTTTATCGAGACCTTGTAGGTTAACGACTTGAAAGACTTCATTAGGATTGTGAAGCCAGACCCAACTATTTCTCTTGTAGTTGTGTGTTCTGATCTTTCCCGATTCTATCATATGAGTACTATCTTCTCTAAGATTTGCTTGAGATTAATTTCTCCGATAGGCAAGATAAAACGTGATCACAAACATCTTCGTCTCATCGTTTTTGATTCCATAATATCTAGTTTCCCCATCATATGATTTAGATTATTGTGAGGTCATTGATAATACTAGGTTTTTCTTCGGGAATATAAGACCGATTTATCAATTGGTTCCTGTTCACCTTGATACATCAAAAGACAGAACAAAAACTCTTGGGTATTTCCGTGGGAGACAGATTTATTCAATCTATAGACTTTTCTATGGGAGACAAATTTGTTTGTCAAGTCTTAGACTTTGGGTCGTAGAAACTCTTAGTTGTAGGTGAGATCGGCTAAGGAAATCCAGTGTGTAGTATCCTGCTGGGATCAGAGACGTAAAGAACACAACTGTACCTTGAATCAGTGTGAGATTGATTAGGGTTCAACTACAGTACAGTCTGAAGTTCATTGGTAGTAGGCTAGTGTATGTAATGGCTTAATACAGTGTGGTGTTCAAACTGGACTAGGTCCCAGGTTTTTTCTGCATTTTCGGTTTTCCTCGTTAACAAAATTCTGGTGTGTGTGTTATTTATTTTCCGCATTATATTTTGTTATATAATTGAAATATTACAGGTTGTGTGTTGAATCGATCAATTAGGAAATCCAACCTTTGGTTGTTGATTGAAATTGATTGATCCTTGAACATTGGTCTTTGGTACCATTCAAGTTACTCCTCTTATATTCAATCGGGCTCGCGAATTTCTATATGCTGATTGCGGATTCAATTAAGAATTAGATATATGAAACTCTTTGATATACTTTTCTCTAGATTGAGTCTGACTGTCTAGTTGATTCTCTAGAAAGTATATTAGAGTAAGTCCTCTCAGATTGCCAAACAAATTGTTGGGTGTGGTTGTTAGACCCCCGCATTTTCAAGAGGTATGTGAAGACTGAATCATTCTATTTACTCATGGTATTTACCAGTCTATCTTATGAGACTATGTTTTATGGTTTAGTAGATTCAATATTGCAAAGAAGAAATTTTGAGTCAAGCTTGTCTTGATAAATATCTCGAAATATGATTCAAGCAATGGATGCTTTTAGATCCTTAATTATTTTGGTTAAGAACAATTTTTGTTTCAAATCAATCATTTGGAAATTTCCCAAGCAATCATATTTATTATCTACGGCCATTGGTGTTTGAGGGCAAAAACTGATTCTGCTGGTTTTGGTAAATTTGGGTGTGTTGATGAGAAACGAATTCAAACCCTAAAGAAATATACTGCACATGAGTACTTTTGGATTCGAGAGATCAATCTGTAAGACTCTGGCCTAAACCAAGAAATGGTCGTTCCAAATTCAATTCGGTCACAAAGTGAAGGAGAAGGTTTGATCTTAGGGAGGGAAGCGAAAAAGGTGTTGAGATCAGAATGTTGAATTACAATGGTGTGGTTGTTTTATGACTTGTATCATAATATGGAACTGGCTTGCAGAATGTAAGCTATCAGTTCTTGGTGTTTTTTGGATACTTGTGTTGATAACACTTGTGTTTTGTCGAAATAGGTTGAAATCCTATTTATACAAGTCATGTTCGAGCACACCCTGATCTCGCAAGAAATGAAGGTGATTAAGCAGTGGAGAAATGGAGTTGTATAAAAAGTGGTGATCACCACGTTTCCATTATGAGGGGAAACTGGTCACGCCTTCACCCACTATCTCATTGATGTTAACCGTCCGTTCTTCCCTGACACGTTCTCGTAATGGGCGCGTTGCACGTCGCACGCTGTAAACCGCCATACCAACACCCCAGTGAGCATCCCCCAGTTTGTGATATGTTGGATGTCTCGAGTATTTTCGTGGAAAATATGCAGCAGGCTGCTGAATGGGTCTTGTTTGAAAGACCTAGTTATTCTGACCAATCACGCGCAAGCTAGGTGGCGGGTGGTCATGTGCGAGTAGCTGCCAAGAGCTATCCATGTACATTAAAGATGTGGTGATCGGTCCCTATAGGAGAATGGTGGCTTGTAGCCATTTTGACATCTTATTGGTTTGACCAAATTAAATTTAAACCTTTGAAGTTGGCTAGCCAAGTTGGATGGTTGATATGATTTTCAGAAGTTTGTGCTAATTCATGAAATTTGGTAATCGGAAAATTCAGATGTGAGACCCTCACTAAAAACGTTGTAGAATTCTCATACGAATTTGGATTTTGACGATTCGCCCCTCCATTCTGATCAGAACAGAATTTCCTATCTTCCTACGAGGGAATATTTAGGTTTTGAGATCGTTTAGGAGGTGAAAACATCCCGACAGTAAAAACTCAGGAAGAATTCAGGAGGAATTCTGTCAGTTTTCAGCCATGACCTAGCTCGCCTTTTAAGTTGTATCTTTTAGCTCGTTACTCCGATTGATATTATTTTTTATTATGTTATGCTAGACATCCATACGAAACTTTTGGAATGTAACTCATACTAAAATCGTTTACCAAGTGCTCCCAGTTATTCGTCCAATCTTTGGGTGATCGATTGAAAGCGTTGGGCGCTAGTTTGAGCAGGTCGATCGGCCATGTGCAAAGGTGGGTTGTCAGTGAGCACCCTGATATATTCGGGGCCTCTTGAAATTAAGTTTAATCCGCTTGATTTGTCCGGAGAAGATGGATGGTTGTGATCGCTTTGCGACAGTAACGTGTTGCCACAACGCAACTTAGGGTTTCCAAAACAGCGCGTTTACCCTACTTTGGGGGAGCGATTCAACGCACTCTTGGTTTTCCGTGGGAAATTCGATCGAGCAAGGATGTAGTTGGGTCGCTGGTGAACACGCCAGTACCCTTTTGATCATTCGAGGGAAAATCTAGACCGTCCCACTAGGATATCTAAGTTGGACGGATGTGATGAATTTGAGACCGTCATGGTCGGTCTTGGCTTGTTCGAGCTCTTTTTCAACAGCGCGATCACCCATGTTTGGGTTTAGCGTTCGATGATGTTAGAGTGTGCTAGGTGGAGTCCGACCAGCTGGGACATTAGTGGGCCCGCAAGCGGTCATCCTAGTGACCGCCTAGTTCCACTAGGAGTAGACTAGGCCTATTGAAATGTATGGCCAAATCGTGCGGCCTTGATCATTTTTTAAGACTGATATAGACAATCTAGATTTCCCTTAAGGAATTTAAACGTGTTCGATCGCGCTAACTTTCAATTAAAAGGTGAGTAAACACGCTGATCTCTTTGTCACAGGGTAATGTAGCCTATGTGAGTGTTTTCATGCATGTCTCAATATTGACACCTGGGGAGATTTATGCTACTCCGTTGCGAGTGAATGTTAATCGTCATGTCATGTCAATATTAAGAGTTCAGCTGAGAACATAGCATAGGAAAACACTAGGCACGCTCCGACATTAGTGAGCAATGCAACTAGGAGATTAAATACTCATTAGGCTCTATACTTGTGAACGATTCATCTAGGAGCTTGAGTTTCAATATAATGTGAAGAGAGACATAGGCACTCATCAGATTCTGATATATTCTCTAAATTCCTTGTGAAATATAGATATATCAAGTTCTACTACTTCTGATGCCGGGTTAGGTAGACAGACTTTTACGGTTTTCACCCTAAGCTAAAAACCACCATCAACATTAAGTCCCCTGCTTAGCACATAACAGTGCATTGTTGCGGGGTATGCACTAGATGGTGACAGGAAAAAAATAAAATTGAAAAGACGAAGCAGGTAGATACTACCAAGGAAATCCAAATCGACCTTCAACATCGGGATCGTGCGGCCAGTGGCTTTCGTAGTAGTGTGTTGCTAACTCAGCTATGGGGTATGGGTGCGGTGCGGTGCGCTCAGTCATCCATTCTCGTTCATGGAGCAAGAAGGAATCCTTTTATGTTTAAACTCTAGAAACTCCATTTGTATGAAAAGGGGTATCGACCCTCTTCTGTCTTTGTTGCTCGTCTAGCTCCATGCTTTCGTCTGCAGCGGACGGCTCCTCTTCATCATTGTCAGCATCTCGATCATAAGTGTGTCAATCGTCAGCGGCAAGGTAAATTCATCTTGTCTTAGTATTTTAGCTGTGAGTGTAATATCCATGAGTAGTTGATCAAACTCGGATATTTAGCTTGGTGTGAATGAATTTCTTTGTTAGTGGCGGTAGAGCGAGCGTCTACGGAAACAAAGCAATTTCCAATAATTGTAATCAGCAGCAAGGCGAGCCATGAGAACCCAAGGTAGGTGATGACTCTACCTTCTCCTGAATGTGTAATAAGGTTATGATTCTAGAAGAATGAGTATCTAACCTCTCCAGTAGGTTTTGAAATTTATCAAACTCCATTGCGCTCAATTGCAAGAGGCCTTGAATTTAAGTTGCTTAGTGTCTGGACTGCTGAGTTGCAATTGAAATGTTCTTTAAACTCTTGAGCATTGACTGGCACGAAAGTGTATTTATTCTGACTCTTTAGATCATAGACCTATTCTTCCTTTCTGATTGCGATGATGACATGCTTGGAAAGCTTGTATGGGCAAGATCTTCCGAAGTCGTTGAGTGAATAAGATGAGCTGAAAAGCGTTCTGTTGCCGACGTGCTACTATCAAGTCTTCAAAGAATTCGTTCCAAGCGACATCCTTTGAATCATCTTTTGAATCTTAGATTGTTATATGGAATAAGATGCGATGAGCAGTCCCCAATTACACTTCCGTCTGGTCGCCAGAGCTATATTTTTTAGTCTGCTTGGGAATACAATGTGGTCTTGTAAGGAGGTGTAGATGTGTACTAGATCCGATGGCGTGGCCGGATACGTGAAAATATCTCTACGGCGTACTTTGGAGTCTTTGATGCAGTGTACGGCTTCATGTTGAGAAAATCCTGCGGCTCGTAAAGCTTTGACAGTGATGATGTTATATCATAAATAACCTGGTTGAAGGACGTGAAGGCATCCCGTGCTGGCAGTCCCCAGGTGTAATTATCCTGAGCCTATTTTCTCTTGAAAGACGTACTTCCATTACATTTGCTGGTAAGGTGGTTGATGAATTGATGAAGGGGGAAATATTTTGGATTCGTCACTTGTTGATCAGAGTCGTGTTTGATAGATCTGTATTGTATCCAAACTTTTGGAAGCTCATGCACCCCTTCCATAGGAAATTGAAAATCTAGAAACACCGATTCTGATTTTGTCGGCGATGTGGCAGACATGATGCAGTTGGTCTGCGTGGCTTGCTGAGAGCGCTGAAGCGGCTTCGGGAGAGAGAGCGTTAAAGCGGCTTCTTCTGGAGAGAGCGTTGAATCGTCTTCAGGAGAGAGCGTGCGTTGAAGCGGCTTCTGGAGAGAGCGTTGAAGCGGCTTCAGGAAAGATCGTGAGTTGAAGCGTCTTCTGGAGGGCTTCTTCTAGAGAGAGCGTTGGAGCAGCTTCAGGAAAGAGTGTGCGTTGAAGCGGCTTCTGGAGAGAGCGTTGAAGCGTCTTCAGAAGAGAGCGTGCATTGAAGCGGCTTCAGGAGAGAACTCCAGTGAGGGTTCCCTTAACCCTTGATTTCTAAAAATGAGTACTTATAATTCTTTTAAGGCGATACGATATGGCAGATGGGAAGACGACACACAAATAATGCTGGCCGGCAAGTCGTGTTTTCTCCTCATGGGAAAGAATACCATTTCTATTGTAACATCTCAACGCATGCAACGCTCTCTCCGGTGATTCGAAATAGGGCAGATAACAATAATGGTTAAGGATTCTACCAACCTTCGGTTTGATTTTCCCTTGCAAACTACATGCTTCTTGATTGACCATCTCTCTTGTGTTGAAGAAGTCCTTGACTGACGGCGAATTAACTTCATGCTGAGCCTTAGTCCCCAGTTTACGTTGTTCCATCATGTATGGTCGATGGGTTGACCATGATGAGGATATCACCATCTTGCACCCATATTGATGACTATGTACCAAATAGGTTTGTTGGAGCTTGGATGGATACGATCACGATCCTTGACAGGGACGAGTGATGACTACATGCACAAATCTTGGCAGTGACGAGTGGTGGTTATGGCCATGGATCTTGAAAGGAAAGAGCGGCAACTACGAGCACGAACCTTGGTCGGCCATGACCATGAACATGGACGGGCTTTGATAAATCACGTATGTGAGTTTATTCTGCCTTCTTTATTTTTGGTGAAGCAGCTCCTCACTGATTCCCTGCGTGCGGAAACTCTCTTATTGTTGCTTGCATGAGTGCTCCATCATGGTCTGTACAGTTTCGTGGACGAAGTCCCCAGAAACTATGCAACTCCTGAACGGAAGAGGATCTTTGTGCACTCCTTCAGTAGTTAGTTGAAGTTCTCCTGCATCCACCTTCTCTTTGAAAATGCGCTTCAATTTGTTGCAATCGCTGGTGGGGTGATGGACGAATCTATGGTAACGACAATATTTTGGATTTGCCATTTCTTCTTAGGTTGGAGGACGTCTGGTAGGAGGTAGATTGATGACACCATCTTGAAACCACGCTTCTAGGATTTCGATCACCTCTTGAATTGTACACGGGAAAATTAGAGCAGACTCTCTAGTTTCTTGTTGTTGTGCAGGCGTCTTAGTCGCATCTTTCCGGGTTTAAGTTTCCTGCTGCGCTAGTGCCGCACGTTTGGGTTGTTGATAGCCGTTCCCCAGATGCATTCTCTTTCCACCCTCACTAGAGATTTCTGGAGGTTGGATCTTTTATTGGAAGGACGCTTGCTTTCCTGAACATCTTTACGAGTTTCTTCATTCTGGGACGGTTCGGATCGACTGAGTAAAGCAGCAGCGGATCTCTTAGCAGCTTCTGATACAATATGGGAATTGATATTTTCCAGGAAGGACGCACATAATGAAATCATCTTTTCATTGCGAGGAATCTTTTCATTGCGAGGACTCATATGAGAACGTGATAAATCCCAAGAGTCTTCTTTCTGAGTTTGAGGAAACATCTCTCGATCTTCATGAGCATACATGTTAGGTTGGTGGTTTCCTTTCCATTCGACGTGACCATAGGCTTCATCTTCCTCACAGGGAATAGGAATATGAATTTTAGAAGAAGGGCTACTACCATCAGTATTGATCCAAAATGAATTTTTGGTGGTGTTTCCTTCAGAATGAATGCGCGTTGGTTCCTTTGATAGTTGATCCGTGAGGACTTTCAAAAGTGCAAATACTCCGTATTGCGTCTTGACCATAGTAGCTTGATTCCTGACAATATCATTCAGGATTTTCATCAAATCATGAATAGTTGTTAAATATTGAGACAATATCACTCAGGAGGAATTCTGTCAGTTTTCAGCCATGACCTAGCTCTCCTTTTAAGCTGTATCTTTTAGCTCGTTACTCCGATTGATATGATTTTTTAGTATGTTATGCTAGACATCCATACGAAACTTTTGAAATGTAACTCATACTAAAATCGTTTCCCAAGTGCTCCCAGTTATTCATCCAATCTTTGGGTGATCGATTGAAAGCGTTGGGCGCTAGTTTGAGCAAGCCGATCAGCCATGTGCAAAGGTGGGTTGTCAGTGAGCACGCTGATATCTTCGGGGCCGCCTGAAATTGAATCTAAACCACTTGATTTTTCTGGAAAAGATGGATGGTTGTGATCGATTTGCGACAATAGCGTGTTTCCACAACGCAACTTAGGGTTTCCAAAACAGCGTGTTCACCCTAGTTTGGGCGAGCGATTCAACGCACTCTTGGTTTTACATGGGAAAGTCGATCGACCAAGGATATAATTGGGTCGCCGGTGAACATGCCAGTACCATTTTGATCATTCGAGGGAAGATCTAGACCGTCCAACTAGGCTAGCTAAGTTGGACGGGTGTGATGAATTTGAGACCGTCATGGTCGGTCTTGGCTCGTTCGAGCTTTTTTTCAACAGCGCGATCACACATGTTTGGGGTTAGCGTTCGATAACATTAGAGTGTGCTAGGTGGAGTCCGACTAGCTGGGGTATTAGTGGGCCCACCGGTGGTCACCCTGGTGATCGCCTAGTTCCGCTAGGAGTAGACTAAGCCTATTGAATTGTGTGGCCAAGTCATGCGGCCTTGATCGTTTTTTAAGACTGATATGGACAGTCTAGATTTCCCTCAAGGAATTTAAACGCGTTCGATCGCGCTAACTTTCAATTAAAAGGTGTGTAAATACGCTGATCTCTTTGTCAGAGGGTGATGTAGCCTATGTGAGTGTTTTCATGCAAGTCTCAATATTGACACTTAGGGAGATTTATGCTACTCCGTTGCGAGTGAACATTAATCGTCATGTCATGTCAATATTGAGAGTTCAGCTGAGAACATAGCATAGGAAAACACTAGGCACGCTCCGGCATCAGTGAGTAATGCAACTAGGAGCTTAAATTCTCATTAGGCTCTATACTAGTGAACAATTCATCTAGGAGATTGAGTTTCAATATAATGTGAAGAGAGACATGGGCACTCATCAAATTCTGATATATTCTCCAAATTCCTTGTGAAATATAGATATATCAAGGTCTATTACTTCTGATGTCGGGTCAGGTAGACAGACTTTTACGGTTTTCGCCCTAAGCTAAAAACCAGCATCAAAAATTAGGAAAGTTTCAAATCGTTTAAAGAGAGTTTTCAGAACATCTGAATTCCATGAATATGGTAGGCATGCATATCCGATTGATCTGAGTTCAGGAATTGGAGGACGTACGCATACTAGTACGCGCACTCCTGAGATATGAGTTTGTGAATGTCCAAGGTATGCATACCCGACATGCGTACCCTTGAAGCCTGAGTTTGTGGATTGTCCATAGGTATGTATATCTACCCGGTTATGAACCAAGTAGAAAATCATGAACTGTTTTTACAAACAGGTTTATCTTTGTTCTAACTTTCATAAATACTTCTAAGAATTATTTTTTTTCACAAAATCTCTTGAGTCTGTGAATCATGGTTTAAGTCTTGAGTGTTATCGAACACCAACTATGATTATAGATTCAAAGTATACTTAGCCATCATGAACCATCATTAAAATCTACTTGATTCAAAGGATACTACTTACCCTATACCGTAATATATGAAAAATGCGGGGGTCTAATAACCACACCCAACAATTCGTTTGAAAATCTGAGAGGACTTATCCAATACACTTTCTAGAGAATCAACTAGACAGTCAGACTCAATCTCATGCAACACGGTAATATCTTTCCTTAACTCTTTCGCTTCAAATGGTAACAGTTTCTCCTTGTTCATGCTTTTAGTTTCATCTTTAAAACATTGAGGACGATGTTAGATTTAAGTTTGGGGGTATGGGAGAAACTTTTTAGTTGCAATAAATAAACTCCAGAGCCTAGAAATTTACGCCTATTAAGGATAGCACTAACCAATCTAAGTGGATGGAAACATTTTTGTTTTAGGAGCTGAGGAACAAATCTGACTAGATGGAAACATCTATAGAGTCTATTCATAAAAGCACAGAGCTCAGGTGTTAGAATTAACATGATAGTTTCGCCATATCTCGTCGAGTCCTTTTCACTTTCTATTTTTAGTTTTCTTTTATTTCAAGTGATTTGGTGGGGCACACGATTCAAGTTGTTACCACTGCTAGGGTAAAATAGAGTGACTGAGTATTGAAAAAAAAAAAAAAATGAAAAAAAAAAAAAAAAAACGGAAAAAAAAGAAAAGACCAGACCAGTTAGACCAATCGGAATAAGTATTAACACTTGGATAGCAATATGCGTGTGTTCTCCCTGTTTCCGTCGCCTAAGCAAGCGTGGAATGCAGGACCCGTGGGAACTATCGTGTAATCTGCTGACAAGAAGCATGCGCTTGGATCCAAAAGATCTATTCATGCCGTTAAGTTTAAAAAAAAAAAAAAATGGTTATTGTTATGTGTAGTCAACTGCTGGTTCCCTTGTATTTGCCAGTTTGTTGATCTAGATTTAAGTTATTGACCACTGGTTCCCTTGTATATGCCAGTGTGTTAATATTAGTCAGACCGGTATCTCAGTCATTTAGGTTAGGTTCACCTTGGCAGAGGCCTTCAGACAGATATGGGAAACACCGTTCACTTTTCAACCATCTACATTTTTCTTTTTCCATCTTCTTAATCTTTTCATGTGATTAGTCTGACTCCGAGTATGATGTCCATCGTGAAACTATCTTAGTAGAGCTCTGTCACTTATATGAATTTTAGTATGCTTGAGTGCAAACTCGTGTACAGCAATTGGAATTTCGCATCAGGGTTCTTCCTCTTAGAGTCAATAATTGTATGCCAACCAAGGAGGTTCTTTAGTGCTTTCCAAGGTTCTGCGTAGATAGTTAGGGTCTGGAGTATTGGTTTTTGTGGGTACACCTCTGATAAACCCACCCGAGATTAACTCGGTCACTTTTCAAGAATAATTTTTGCTCGAGGACTAGCAAATAATAAGTTTGGGGGTATTTGATAGACACATTTTTGTGTCTAATATGTCTCAATTGTATGCATTGTTAGTGCTCGATTTTATATTTATTGTGTGATTTTATGTCTTTGTAGGTATTTTTAGAGAAATAAGCCCTTGCAGCGAAATGGGCTCAAAAGCAGTGTTTTACACCCCGGAGAAATGTACCGGAGGCACCCAGAAATTCACCGGAAACGTCCCAGAAATATCCCGGAGGAACCCAGAAAAATTACTATTTCAGCCCCAAATTGCTAAAGGGACACAAGAACTGGATTAGGGGGAGATCAGTTTTCCTCCCAAAATTTGAATGAAAAATTTGGCGGAAAGAAGTTTTCACGTCTGACAGTTAAGAATCGAGATTTTGGGCTATCCATGAAGAGATTAAAGCTATGATTTATCTTGGGATTGTTTCTTAGCCCTCATCAGGCGAGGAAAGGGTCTTGGAATGGATCCAAATTGTCTGGATAAGACGATCAAGAGCTAAACAGGGTATACGTGAATATTCTGGGAGATATTCTCGAGAATTTGTTCACAACAGGGACTGGGAATATCTCTGGTGATTGGTTCGGATATATGGAAGTTATTTGAGAATATATTCACTGCGACGTTGGATTCTATGTTTAGAATATATACAAGGAAATCTCGGTGATTCCTGTGAGAGTAAAGAGAAAATATTCTTGCATTCAACCGAGAGGATTCAGAGTTATGACGAGATATTTTCATCCCCTGTTGGCTATATAAAGATGTTACGAGACTCAGAGAAGACTGTCGAGAGTTGGGAGGAGAGAAGGAACGCTGCAGATCGAGAACCATGATTTCTCTCTGCTGCTGCTGCTGCCATTGATGAAGATGAAGAACACGAAGAACGGACTCGCAGAAGCAGTCGTTTAACAACAGTGTCTAAGACGCACACGCGTGGGTCGTAGTTCTTCGTACAACAGCAGTTAACATTTATCGTTCTTTTTGTAACAGCTGAACAGCGCCTTTGGAACAGTTATTTCTGTTGCGATTTTTCTGTTCAATTGTTTTACTCATTTTTATCATTTGTAAACAACTTTTTGAGCAATAAATAATTATTTTGAGAGAATTTTTACTATGATGAGCTAAAACCCAACACTGGGACGACGGAGGAGGCCAAACTTCATACTTGGGGTAATTTCATTAATTCTTTTTAAGACTTTTGCATTAATTTAAAATTGAAATATGATTTGAATTAATTGGTTGTTATTTAATTTGATGATGTATGCTTGGCTTAGGTGTTTTGATACATCATGCTTAGGACTTACAACCAATGTTTTGAGAATCGACTTTGGCAAAATAAGAGTCCATATATGTTTTGAGCTATTATTGTTGAGAATAAATCATTAACCCTTATGTTATGAAGATTGGCCGAATCATTAGTCCCAGTACCTCTCTACCAATTTGTCAATATTTGTATATATATTTATTTTCTATAATCCTTCACAAGTCCGAGAGTTTGAACCTCATTACTACAACCACACACGAAAAACTATAATCAGTTCGACATAGGGAACCTTACAGAGAAACAACTAAGTTAATCATACGAGAATGAACAACGCAGTCGATTGGGCTCAACATAAGAAACCTTATGGGACAATACAGTATATGCACAAGGATTGTGGATTGAAGATTAACCAAATACTACGGAATAGACAAGGATTCATTCTATTTTTCATCACTATTTGCACAATGACATATAATAGACTTAATCCTTGTAAACAAAAGTTTTATCCTTTCTTTTTATCAAAACATGACATAAAAGGCTTTAACTTTTGTAATGTCAAAAGTTCATTCTATCTTCCATCAATACATTCATATCGACATAATAGAGATAAATTTTGAACAAGTATGGGACAGTCACAGGTTCAAAGACGTAAACAACATATCCCATAACAATTTGCAATATATAAAATCATAAATTTATTAAAATTGCAAAAATCATCTTCCAAAAAATACTTTAGAATTTAAATAAATAAATCTAAAAACAATAAAGATGAAAAACGTTGGAATAGCTATGTGTACTCACAATAATGGCTATTCCAAACCCTAGTTATTCTTCTAAAAACCAAAAAGAAGATTTACTAGACATTGTAGAGCTTTCTCAGGGCATCTACAGAGAATTCCTTCTCATTATTGAAAAAACCATTGATAATGGGATCATTCAATTCCTCCAAATCTTCAGAAATATCAGTTAGCTCACTAAGTTCTCTTTTTAGTTCACTCAAGGTGTTCTTTGTTAGAGACAACATTTGTTCATAGTGAGAGATATCTCTTATAGAAGAAATGATTCGAGATTTGAAATCATTTCTTTTTGCGATGAAATCCTTCACCATAGCCCTAAAGTTATTATCAAAATGACAAACAAACAGTAGGAAGTTAGAGGAGGAACCAGGATCATCATTTGTGTTGTTTTCCTTTCTTTTCCTCGAAGACGAGATTCCTTCACATAGATACACATTAACTGCTTCTATAGCATCTCTGTTCGTGGTACCTCTAGTTATAGGGTTCATGCGATTGTATCTTTAGAGAAGAAGGTGGAGAATAGTAATAAATAGACGCTAGGATAGTAAAACCCTAAAGGACCCTGAAAAAGTCTTCACGTTTCACGATCCATTATAACTTTTTAACAAGATGATATTTACTTTCTCAAAATGGAACAGAAAAGTCAACAAAATATTTACCAGACTTGGACCAACCTTGAAGTAATCCTTATTTTTCAAGTCCAGAGAATAAGGATACAATCTATTACTATAATTTAAATAGTAATAGAGTGAACGGAGTGTTCACATCTTGTGTCACCGAATGACGTTTCAAGGTTTGTTGAGTAAAACGACTTACCTCGTTTAGATCTGATTCTTTTGGATTTCTTCTTGTGCTCAGGTACCTCTGGCTGTTTCCCCAGGGTCAGATTACTCTTTTGCATGTTATTTTGAAGTTTGGTAATTCTTTTACAGTTCCTCTTGAATCTCCAAAACTTACTTTGAAAATGACTTGTATTTCCACAAAAGGAGCAGAGCAGAGAAGGCTTTCTTTGTGAAGATGACTCTTGTTTATCACAACGCTCAGGATCTTTTGTTCCACAATTGGTTGAGTCTGTTGTGCATACAGTCTTACTTTTGAACCCTAAACCTTGTGTGTTTCCAAAAGCCTTTGACCAAATAACATTGCTGAGATTTTGTTTGAGCTTCCTGACAACCTTTGTAGGTCACACTAGAGAGAATTAATCTCTTTTTCTTTTAGAAATAGGGTTATGGTGAATTCATCATTAAGACAGTCAATCTCAAAAGTCTTCACATGCAGTGATTATTCAAGTTTATTCAACAATTCTTTCAGTTGAATATTCTCCTGATGAATTTCTTCATATTTATTCAGAAATTCTAGGATTTCAGTGTGCGACTCGCATTCACTGAAAATTGAGTTACATGGGGCTTCTGCCGAAAAGGTTGTACTTTCCATACTCACTTCAACAGTGTGAAAGGTATTGGAACACTGAGGTTCTTCTTGACTTGGATCATCAGAAGCAATAGAGAGAGAAGATGATCTCTCGAATCCTTTGCTTTTCTTTACCATGTCCTTGATCTTTTGTGAAATCAGTGATTTATTAAAATCAACGTGATTAGGACAAAATTCATCAGCCCATGAAAAGCTAGAAGCGTTACGCAATATTGAACGCGGAGGTTCTGACTGTATTCTGATCAAGGTCAAGTAATTTAATCTTTCCCACAAGAGTACTTCTGGAAAGAGTATCAAGGTTATTTCCCTCAACGATGGCATGCTTCTTAGAATTGTATCTAGATGGCAGCGATCTAAGAATTTTCATCACAATGTCCTTTTTAGGAATAGTCTTACCCAATGCAAAAGATGCATTAACAATTTCATACACTTTGTGATTAAAATCATCAAATGAATCTTCATCTGCCATAAGAAGGTTTTCCCAGTCGGAATTAAGGTTTTGAAGCCTAGATTCCTTTTCACTGGTATTACCTTTGAATACGGTTTCTAAGATATCCCAAGCATCTTTAGACCTAGTGCACGTATTCACATGATGCTGAAGATATGGGGTAATGGCATGTATGATGACATTCAAACCGTCGGAGTTTTGCTTTGCAGCAAGTATCTCGGCAGCATTGTACTCACCAATGTTCTTTGGAACATTCACATTCCCTACTGCCACAACGGGAGCATCATAGCCATTAACTACATAAACCCATGATTGAAAATCACGCGCTTGAAGAAAGGCACGCATATCAATTTTCCACCACAAGTAATTAGAGCCATCGGAGACTGGTGGAACGTTTATAGAGATAGCACCTTTGTCCATATCAGATCGCTACAAATACAGACTTATTAAGTTTTTAATGTGTTTGCCTGCTCTGATACCAATTGAAAATGCGGGGGGTCTAACAACCACACCCAACAATTCGTTTGGCAATCTGAGAGGACCTACTCCAATACACTTTCTAGAGAATCAACTAAACAGTCAGACTCAATCTAGATTAAAGTATATCAAAGAGTATAATATCTCTAACTCTGAATTAAATCCGCAATCAACAAATAGAAATTGTGTTCCTGATTGAATATAAGATGAGTTACTTGAACGGTACCAAATACCAATGTTCAAGTGTCAATCAATGTAAATCAACAACCAAAGGTTGGATATTCTAATTGATTGATCTTAACGCACAACCTGTGATATTTCAATTATATAACAAAATATAAAGCGGAAAAGAAATAACAGAGACACCAGAATTTTGTTAACGAGGAAACCGCAAATGCAGAAAACCCCGGGACCTGGTCCAGATTGAACACGATACTGTATTAAGCCTCTTTAGACACTAGCATATTACCAATTAACTTCGGACTGGACTGTAGTTGAACCCTTATCAATCTCACACTAATTCAAGGTACAGTTGCGCTCCTTACATCTCTGATCCAAGCAGGATACTAAGCACTTGATTCCCTTAGATGATCTCACCCACAACCAAGAGTTGCTACGATCCAAAGTCGAAGACTTGATAGAAAAATCCGTCTCACACAGAAAATTCTATAGGCTTGAATAAATCTGTCTCCCACAGAAATAACCAAGAGTTTTTGTTTCGTCTTTTGATAAATCAAGGTGAACAGGAACCAATTGATAAACCAGACTTATATTCTCGAAGAACAGCTCAGTATTATCAATCATCTCACAATAAAATTAAACGACTAGCGAAACAAGTTATTGTGGAATCACAAACGATGAGACGAAGTTTGTTTGTGATTACTTTTCTATCTTGCCTATCAGAGATGTAAAATCTCGAGCCAATTATTTCAATTGCACTCCACACGATAGAAACAGCAAGATCACATCGCGCAACTACAAAGATAATATAATCGACTAGCGAAACAAGTTATTGTGGAATCACAAATGATGAGACGAAGTTTGTTTGTGATTACTTTTCTATCTTGCCTATCGGAGATATAAAATCTCGAGCCAATTATTTCAATTGCACTCAACACGATGGAAACAGCAAGATCATATCACACAACTACAAAGATAATAGTTGGGTCTG
The DNA here is from genome assembly GCF_003573695.1 of Papaver somniferum. Taxonomy (NCBI): domain Eukaryota; kingdom Viridiplantae; phylum Streptophyta; class Magnoliopsida; order Ranunculales; family Papaveraceae; genus Papaver; species Papaver somniferum. The sequence continues at coordinate 199,725,990 of NC_039359.1, forward strand.
GCTTCACAATCCCAATGAAGTCTTCAAGTCATTAACCTACAGGGTCTCGAGAAGAAACCTAAGGTTAAAGGAGATTCGACTCTAGTTATGCAACTAGTAACACACAGAAGGTGTGGGGATTAGGTTTCCCAGTTGCTAGAGTTCTCATTTATATAATTTTCAAATCAGGGTTTGCAATCCAAGTTACCTTGGTAACAAAGCATTCAATATTTACCGTTAGATGAAAAACCTGATTCAACCAAGCTAATATCTTTCAACCGTTAGATCGAACTTAGCTTGTTACACACAAATGAAATGTACCCTCATTTAGGTTTATGTAACCGTACCTAAACGTGTACACCATGTTGGTTCACAAATAGTTAACCGAGGTTAGCCATATATGATTACTCCCGTATCAACCTTAAGCATCTTAACCATAGATAGTTCAAATGACTCAAATGAAACTAGTTAAGAGTTGTTCAATTGTTTAGAACACAAAATTGAAATCAAATCGGTTCGATTCACTTGAATCAATCATGAACATTATAGCCACGGTTTGTAAAGATTGCATTCCTTATGATTTAAATGTTTAAGTTCATGAACTTGACCGATTTGACAAAGTAACCAGCTTAAATATGCGTACGGGTATGCGTACTTAAGCAACCGGTTTTGAGTTTGTAAACTTTCCAAACTCAACAGAAATTTTCGGTTCAAAATCTTCTGCCAGTATGCGTACGGGTACACATACTTAAGGTGACTAGTTAAGAGTTTTGCCAAAACCAAATTCAGCAGAAATTCTCGGTTCGAGAACTTCCGCCAGTATGCGTTCGGGTACATATACTTAACCTGTCTCCTTCACCAGTTTCGTATACACACATATGCATACTCTTGGCTTCCGGTTTATGGACTTATACACTAATGTGCGAACACACTATATATGCTTATATCCAAAGATGGTTACATCATCAACTCTTTATTTCAATCATTGAAACATTCTTCTATAATGTCAATAGCCATTTTCGCACACTAATAGCATCAAAACAATTTTCAATATATTGAAATAATCATTATTGAAACCTTCCAAGTTTTACACCAAATGATTGTATCACAAAAACCATGTAAGATGTTACTCGGCAATTTTCTCATGATATAAGATTAACTTGGTCAAAGCGAAAGCTTACTAACACATATTTCGAAAAATATGTAAGCGAGATATACTCAACTCGAAATCTCAAATGTGTATAGAGAAAACTATCTCGTAACACGACTTATGCCTCAATATAGGAGATATTAGAAATAGACTTTCCAAGTGATAGATAAGTTCAAGTCTCCACATACTTTTTGTCGAAGAAGCTCCACAAGCTCCCCTTAGTAGTTCTTCTTCTTCAAGAGATGAACGTCGAGAGATTTAAGCTCAACCACACTATCTATATCCTAGTCCAAGACATCTACAAATAGGCTATAAATCAAGACTTATAGTTTTGATCACTAACATTAACAAACATGCTTGAGATAGCAACGCATTCGAGTTCGACCGAGAAATGCTCTAACAATCTCCCCCTTTTTCAATTTTAGTGACAAATACAAAAAAGATTAAAAAAAAAAATGTAGCTTCTTGTCCACATGCTTGATCTCCTTGGCATCTTCAACGTGACTCAAAATCTTCGTCCCTTCCGAATACTCCATGATCCTAAAGGTTGTAAGTTCAACATCACATTTGTTGAAGATCCATAGCTATAACAATGAGAAAACAAAATGCTCTCAATCATTGTTATACAGTGTCTTAGTATTATTACACAACATCAAAGTTCACTTGTATCACAACTTTGACAATAACACTATGGTGATATGCATCACCCCCCATTAGTCAATACATATCTCAACATTCAAACCACTCCCCCTTACATAATTATCCGTAAACCATATGTATTTGTAGTGTGAACTACACGTTAATTATCCCCTTTTTTGTCAAAAAAATTGGCAAAGGTACAAAAATTAGTGGGATCCTAATGAAATTTCCACGGAGATACATCATGACCAAAATGTGTATTAACATACCAACAAATTTAGATGCAATCATAAAGCCGAAGCTAAATGCATTCATCATGGAGTTAATGAAGATATAAGATAACCCCTTAAAAAATCCACAGCCGCACTCCCCACAAAGATTTGGCAATTAAGCACAATTTCAAAAGAACTCTCCCTCATAAAAATTCATCCCTGAAGGAACAACAAAGGCGACCTTACTTTCACAAGAAAAGAAGGATTTCTTTGGACAACCAAATCACATGAAAACATGAATTTGTATCCAAAAAATTCAATTGAAATAACCACAAGAGAACCCATAATTAGTTCAATCAAAAAATAACAACCAAATTAATCACAGGAGAACCCATGATTAATTCAATTGGAATGACAACCAAATTAACCACAAAATGTGATCAATTTAGTTGGTCATGCTCGACATAGGCGAACTTACGGAGTAACAACAAAAATAACCAAAAGAGGATGATTAATTTAATTGATCATGTTCGACATAGGGAACCTTACGGAGTAACAACTAAGTTAATCATACGAGAATGAACAACGCAGTCGATTGTGCTCAACATAAGAAACCTTATGGAACAATACAGTATATGCACAAAGATTGCTGATCAGAGATTGACCAAATACTGCGGAATAGACAAGGATTCATTTTATTTTTCATCACTATTTGCACAATGACATATAATAGACTTAATCCTTGTAAACAAAAGTTTTATCCTTTATTTTTATCAAAACATGACATCAAAGGCTTTAACTTTTGTAATGTCAAAAGTTCATTCTATCTTCCATCAATACATTCATATCGACATAATAGAGATAACTTTTGAACAAGTATGGGACAGTCACAGGTTCACGGCCGTAAACAACATATCCCATAACAATTTGCAATATATAAAATCATAAAGATTAAAATTGCAAAAATCATCTTCCAAAAAATACTTTAGAATTTAAATAAATAAATCTAAAAACAATGAAGATGAAAAACAGTTGACATGGCTGTGTGTACTCACAATAATGGCTATTCCAAACCCTAGTCATTCTACTAAAAACCAAAAAGAAGATATACTAGACATTGTAGAGCTTTCTCAGGGCATCTACAGAGAATTCCTTCTCATTATTGAAAAAACCATTGATAATGGGATCATTCAATTCCTCCAAATCTTCAGAAATATCAGTTAGCTCACTAAGTTCTCTTTTTAGTTCACTCAAGGTGTTCTTTGTTAGAGACAACATTTGTTCATAGTGAGAGATATCTCTTATAGAAGAAATGATTCGAGATTTTAAATCATTTCTTTTTCCGATGAAATCCTTCACCATAGCCCTAAAGTTATTATCAAAATGACAAACAGATAGTAGGAAGTTAGAGGAGGAACCAGGATCATCATTTGTGTTCTTTTCCTTCCTTTTCCTTGAAGAAGAGATTCCTTCACATAGATACACATTAACTGCTTTTATAGCATCTCTGTTCATGGTACCTCTAGTTATAGGGGCCATGAGATTGTATCTTTAGAGAAGAAGGTGAAGAATAGTAATAAATAGACGCTAGGATAGTAAAACCCTAAAGGACCCTGAAAAAGAGATTCCTTCACATAAATACACATTAACTGCTTATATAGCATCTCTGTTCGTGGTACCTCTAGTTATAGGGGCCATGAGATTGTATCTTTAGAGAAGAAGGTTAAGAATAGTAATAAATAGACGCTAGGATAGTAAAACCCTAAAGGACCCTGAAAAAGTCTTCACGGTTCATGATCCATTATCATTTTTTAACAAGAAGATATTTACTTTCTCAAAATGGAACAGAAATATCAACAAAATATTTACAAGACTTGAACCAACCTTGAAGTAATCCTTGTTTTTCAAGTCCAAAGAATAAGGATACAATCTATTACTATAATTTAAATAGTAATAGAGTGAACAGAGTGTTCACATCTTGTGTCACCGAATGACGTTTCAAGGTTTGTTGAGTAAAACAACTTACCTCGTTTAGCTCTGATTCTTTTGGATTTTTTCTTATGCTCAGGTATCTCTGGCTGTTTCCCCAGGGTCAGATTTATCTTTTTCCTGTTATTTTGAAGTTTGGTAATTCTTTTACAGTTCCTCTTGAATCTCCAAAACTTACTTTGAAAATGACTTGTATTTCCAAAAAAGGAGCAGAGCAAAGAAGGCTTGCTTTGTGAAGATGAATCTTCTTTATCACAACGCTCGGGATCTTTTGTTCCACAACGGGTTGAGTTTTTTGTGCATACAGTCTTATTTTTGAACCCTAAACCTTGTGTGTTTCCAAAAGCCTTTTGACCAAATAACATTAATGAGATTTTGTTTGAGCTTCCTGCCAACCTTTGCATGTCACACTAGAGAGAATTGATCTCTTTTTCTTTTAGAAATAGGGTTCTGGTGAATTCATCATTAAGACAGTCAATCTCAAGAGTCTTCACATGCAGTGATGATTCAATTTTATTCAACAATTCTTTCAGTTGAATATTCTCTTGATGAATTTCTTCATATTTATTCAGAAATTCTAGGATTTCAGTGTGCGACTCGCATTCACTGAAAATTGAGTTACATGGGGCTTCTGCCGAAAAGGTTGAATTTTCCATACTCACTTCAACAGTGTGAAAGGTATTGGAACACTGAGGTTCTTCTTGACTTGGATCATCAGAAGCAATAGAGAGAGAAGATGATCTCTCGGATCCTTTGCTTTTCTTTAACATGTCCTTGATCTTTTGTGAAATCAGTGATTTATTAAAATCAACGTGATTAGGACAACATTCATCAGCCCATGACAAGCTAGAAGCGTTACACAATATTGAACGCGGAGGTTCTGACTGTATTCTGATCAAGGTCAAGTAATTTAATCTTTCCCACAAGAGTACTTCTGGAAAGAGTATCAAGGTTATTTCCCTCAACGATGGCATGCTTCTTAGAATTGTATCAAGATGGCAGCGATCTGAGAATTTTCATCATAGTGTCCTTTTCAGGAATAGTCTTACCCAATGCAAAAGATGCATTAAAAATTTCATACACTTTATGATTAAACTCATCAAATGAATCTTCATCTGTCATACGAAGGTTTTCTCGGTCGGAATTAAGGTTTTGAAGCCTAGCTTCCTTTTCACTGGTATTACCTTTGAATACGGTTTCTAAGATATCCCAAGCATATTTAGACCTAGTGCACGTGGTCACATGGTGCTGAAGACCTGGGGTAATGGCATGTATGATGGCATTTAAACCGTCGGATTTTTGCTTTGAACCAAGGATCTCGGCAGCATTGTATTCACCAATGTTCTTTGGAACGTTCACATTCCCTACTGCCACAACGGGAGCATCATAGCCATTAACTACATATACCCATGATTGAAAATCACGCGCTTGAAGAAAGGCACGCATAGAAATTTTCCACCAGAAGTAATTAGAGCCATCGAAGACTGGTGGTACGTTTATAGAGATATCACCTTTGTCCATATCAAATCGCTACAAACACAAACTTATTAGGTCTTTAATGTGTTTGCCTGCTCTGATACCAATTGAAAATGCGGGGGTCTAACAACCACACCCAATAATTCGTTTGGCAATCTGAGAGTACTTACTCCAATACACTTTCTAGAGAATCAACTAGATAGTCAGACTCAATCTAGATTAAAGTATATCAAAGAATATAAAATATCTAACTATTAATTCAATCTGTAATCAACAAATAGAAATCTTGCGAGCCTGATTGAATATAAGAGGAGTTACTTGAACGGTACCAAAGATCAATGTTCAAGTGTCAATCAATGTAAATCAACAACCAAAGGTCGGATATTCTAATTGATTGATCTTAATGCACAACCTGTGATATTTCAATTATATAACAAAATATAATGCGGAAAAGAAATAACAGAGACACCAGAATTTTGTTAACGAGGAAACCGCAAATGCAGAAAAACCCCGGGACCTAGTCCACATTGAACACCATATTGTATTAAGCCGCTATAGACACTAGCATACTACCATTTAACTTCGAACTGGACTGTAGTTGAACCCTAATCAATCTCACACTAATTCAAGGTACAGTTGTGATCCTTACGTCTATAATCCCATCATGATACTACGCACTTGATTCCCTTAGCTGATATCACCCACAACCAAGAGTTGCTACGAACCAAAGTCGAAGACTTGATAGAAAAATTTGTCTCACACAGAAAAGTCTATAAGCTTGAATAAATCTGTCTCCCACAAAAATACCCAAGAGTTTTTGTTCCGTCTTTTGATAAATCAACGTGAATAGGAACCAATTGATAAACCAGACTTATATTCCCGAAGAACAGCTTAGTATTATCAATCACCTCATAATAAACTTAAACGACTAGTGAAACAAGTTATTGTGGAATCACAAACGATGAGACGAAGTTTGTTTGTGATTACTTTTCTGTCTTGCCTATCGGAGATATAAATCTCGATCCAATTATTTCAATTGCACTCAACACGATAGAAACAGCAAGATCATATCATGCAACTACAAAGATAATAGTTGGGTCTGGTTTCACTATCCCAATGAAGTCTTCAAGTCGTTAACCTACAGGGTCTCGAGAAGAAACCTAAGGTTAGAGGAGAATCGACTCTAGTTATGCAACTAGTAACACACAGGAGGTGTGGGGATTAGGTTTCCCAGTTGCTAGGGTTCTCCTTTATATAGTTTTCAAATCAGGGTTTGCAATCCAAGTTACCTTGGTAACAAAGCATTCAATTTCACCGTTAGATGAAAAACCTGATTCAACCAAGATAATATCTTTCAACCGTTAGATCGAATTTATCTTGTTACACACAAATGAAATGTACCCTCATTTAGGTTTATGTGACCGTACCTAAACGTGTACACCATGTTGGTTCACAAATAGTTAACTGAGGTTAGCCATATGATTACTCTCATATCAACCTTATTCATCTTAACCATAACTAGTTCAAATGACTCAAATGAAACTAGTTAAGAGTTGTTCAATTGTATAGAAAACACAATTGAAATCAAATCGGTTTGATTCACTTGAATCAATCATGAACATTATAGCCACGGTTTTGCAAAGATTGCATTCTTTATGATTTAAATGTAAGTTCATGAACTTGATCAATTTGACAAAGTAACCATCTTAAGTATGCGTACTTAAGCAACCAGTTTTGAGTTTGTAAATTTTCCAAACTCAACAGAAATTTTCGGTTCAAAAACTTCCGCCAGTATGCATACGGGTACGCATACTTAAGGTGACTAGTTTAGAGTTTTACCAAAACCAAACTCAGCAGAAATTCTCGGTTCGAGAACTTCCGCCAGTATGCGTACGGGTACACATACTTAACCTGTCTCCTTCACCAATTTCGTATACACACATATGCATACTCTTGGCTTCCGGTTTATGCACTTATACACTAATGTGCGAACACATTATATATGCTTATATCCAAAGATGGTTACATCATCAACTCTTTATTTCAATCATTGAAACATTCTTCTATAATGTCAATAGCCGTTTTCACACACTATTAGCATCAAAGCAATTTTCAAGATGTTGAAATAATCATTATTGAAACCTTCCAAGTCTTACAGTAGATGATTGTATCACACAAACCGTGTAAGGTGTTACTCGGTAGTTTTCTCATGATATAAGATGAACGTGGTCGAAGCGAAAGCTTACCAACACATATTTCGAGAAATATGTAAGCGAGATATACTCAACTCGAAATCTCAAATGTGTATAGAGAAAACTATATCGTAACACTACTTATGTCTCGATATAGGAGATAGTAGAAATAGACTTTCCAAGTGATAGATAAGTTCAAGTGTCCATATATCTTTTGTCGAAGAAGTTCCACAAGCTCCCCTTAGTAGTTCTTCGTCTTCAAGAGATAACGTCGAGATATTTAAGCTCAACTACACTATCTATGTCCTAGTCCTAAACATCTACAAATAGGATAGAAATCAAGACTTATAGTTTTGATCACTAACATTGACAAACCTGCTTGATATAGCAATGCATGCGAGTTCGACCGAGCAATTCTCTAACAGTATATATTCTTCTATGTAATTTCAAGGCGGACTTCTCAACGTTTACATGTATTCCTAATAAGAATTTTATCTAAACTGGGAAAATATTTTCTTGGATCTCAAGTTATTTTAGCTAGAATCCAAAGCTACCCGGAGTCTTGAAAATCTATAAATAGAGAGACTTAAGAAACATGATTTCTTAATCCCTGGAACTCTTGTGTCCTAGTTTCTTGCTAGAGTGTTCCTCTATAACCCAAGTTCTTAGTAAACTGAATTATAGGTTACGACTTTGAAGACCTTGCTTAGGTATTCGTGAAGCCCGGTTAGGCTATCTTTTACCTGATAGTTCGTGTATCAGTATTTTGTTCTTATTGGTCTTTAAGGTTCTAGAAATCTCAGATCAGGAACGATATAAAGATAAATCGCAAAGTTATCTTCATTGCGTACTTTGTGATTCCTCAATAGAGATATTTAAACTCTTATTTGATTTGTTTGGATTTTTCTTGAGATGTGGTTAGTAATCCTGGCTTCTCATCTAACTGAGTGTAAGCGTCCCGGGTTTGTGAGGTTTGCTGGACTTTGTTTATTGCAAGTAAATTTATAATCTTACATTCAGAAACCAAAATGGAAATCAAATAGGCTTACCTGTTAGAGGGAAGATTGGTATCAGAAGTCTCTGTTGAGGTTGAATCAACTCTTAAACTGTAAAGGATGTCTGCTAAGGGAATCAAGTGCGCAGAATCTTGCCAGGTTCAATAGGCGTAAAGAACTCGAATGCAACTGAATTTCTTGGAGGATTAATTCGGTCTCAACTATATTCCAGTTCGAAGTCTGATAGTAGGATAGTGTTTGTAGCGGCTTAATACAATCTGGTGTTTAAAGTTGGACGAGGTCTCGGGGTTTTTCTTCAGGTGCAGTTTTCCTCGTTAACAAAATGTCTAGTGTCTTGTATTTTTTTCTTTTCGCATTGTAATGTTTTAGGTTTGTAATAGGAATAACACAAGTAGTAAGTAATGAAGCTATATAGTTTAAGTCCTTACTAATCGAGATAAAAAATAAAACTAGTTTTTGTTGAATTCATATCTTGAAAGATAGATTGAAAATTTTATACTTGTTAGAATTCAGATCCTCTTTATTTGGATACGACTAGATTGATCTTGGATATTGATGTTTGAGACATCCAAGAACTCTTCTACACAATCAGGTTCACGTACTTTTGGTCTAACTTATTGATTATGGAAGATAAAGAGAAAAAATTCATATACAACTGGTTCAATGGTCTTTGCTTTAGGCATACTTGCAATTGTACTAGGTTTTGTCCATAAAGGTTGTCGAACGAAAAAGTTGGTGGTGTACTTGGTACCCTCTTCTTTTAATATTTTCCACTCAACTACCACGCTCTAATTCTTGTCCAAGACTTGACTTTAGCAGACAATAAATCAGGATGTAGTTTTGTATTTCTAGTATTGTCAACAAGGTTGAGATAACAAAACTTGTGAGATCGAACGAGCGATGCTCTAACACATGTCTGTCGCCGACACTTTAGCATGACAATTTACCAACCATAGTTTACAGTTTGTTAGATCCACAACAATTTATATATTATTGTTTACCAAACGTCCTGCTGTTTTATTTTCACCACACAACACAACAAAAAAACACTTTTCTAAATCTCATGGAAATACCAAACTCGCCTTTAATTAGTTGATTAGTTTAAGGTTTAGCTATATTTTTTACTTAACTTTCTTGTGAAGAGGTTTTATCGGCTTTAATGGTTATTATTGGTTACTTCATTGGGTTTTAACATCCCTAAGATGCTCTCCAACGATGTAATCTTCATTATTGTTGTCTTCATCGAACAAAATCTTCACCGGAATTTTCATCTTTGATTTATTTGGCGACGAAATCCTCATCAATGATTTTCTGATGATGAAATCTTCATCACTGGTTTTAAGATTTTGGAGCAATTAAGAAGTTGTTTTTCGACTTCTAAAAGCGAAAAAGTCATAAGTTAAGAAGTTACTTTTGATATTGTAGACAATTTGATCTTATTTATGATATTGTAGCCTATTATGATACCAATTAAAAAAAATTAACTTCTTGAAGCAAAAAGGTCATAAGTTAGTTTGGGCACACGATTTCATAATCATTTTTGGAAGCAAAAAAAAACTAACTTATATGAAGCAAATTATTTTTATTTCTGAATTTTGGCACTGACTTTTGCTTCTGGCATCCAAATACCCACTTAATCTAATAACCATGAATATTGGTTTTTGCTTTTGGTATCCAAAATACCCTCTTAATCTCATAACCATGAATATCCATTGATGAAAAGGTTCAATATTTCAACAAAGAAAAAGAATATCTATTTGACCACTGTACTATTTATTTATTTAAAGAAAATCTATTTAACCATGAAGAGGGATCCCCTCACACCTTTATTCTCACACTATCTCACATGTTGGACGTGATTTTTGCGAATAAAAACCAAAACCGTAACGGAGTTGAAGCTAATATTTTGGGATATGCTCCTCTTACAAATTTTGACTTTCCTATCGAAAATGGGCGTATTCCGAGACATGCAACACCACCCTCTACTATTTTGAAATGAGTCATTTAAAATCAACTGATTTTTAGTCACTGAAACTAAGATCGGTAGATTGTGAAGTTTTATATTTCGGAATGTGCTCATTTTAGTAGGCATGTAAAACTTAGTAATAGGAACATGACCTTAAGATATTTAGCTACAAATTCGTTACGACATGATTTTATTTATAAAAATAACGTCCAACACGTGAAATAGTGTGAGAATAAAAATATCGGATTTACTATTTATTTATTTATGGATGTAAGAGCGAAAAGGAAGAGCCCGGCCCTAATCTCTAGTGGAAGGCCCAATCACGTGGGTGCCTGTCTACCCACTGTACCATACAACATCACAACTCCTTATCTACAAATGAAAAACTAACTTATTTATGTCACTGGCCCCACTAACTGAAACATTACGATCCATTTGACAATTTGACTAATCAAAGGTTCTTATCGTTATGAAATAAAATCTTCACACAGAACCTTAAGTGATAATTTTATAACATTAATCATCACGAGTCATTGCTAATTACTCTACTTAATTTAGTAGTAGTTTCTTTTTATAGATATTCTAGTTCTGTTATTCTTTCCTTTTCCGGGTGTAGTTCTTCATTGTTTCTATTCGCTCGGAAAACGGCGCTTCTTCTTTTGCCATATAACCAACACAGAGTCAAAAAGCAATTCCCTTCCCTCTGTTCATTTTTCAGAAATCCCGGGGGTCTGGTATTCATCTTCTTTTCATCATCAATGGAAGATTTTGCCAATCAACGCTTGGATTTTGGAAAGATGGGATTTGGGTATTTATGTTCTTTTATCACTTTACTGTATTTTGGGTCTTCTTGTTCCTCACGTTCTGATTTGGGTTCTGATTTTTATTTTGTGGGTTTTTTGAATTAGATGTCAGCATTACAGAAGAAGATGTAAGATCAGAGCTCCTTGTTGTAATGAGATCTTTGATTGTCGTCACTGTCACAATGAGTCAACTGTGAGTAAAATCCATCTGTTCTGCAGCTGGGTTTTCAATTTTTCTGTTTAAAGTGAAAACTTTTAGATTTAGATGGAACGCGGCTTTTTGATTTAGGTTTTCATTGTTCTCTGAGTTGTTTAATTTTGATGAGAACAGAGTAATTTGAAGAGGCACAGTGACAGACATGAATTAGTTCGACATGAGGTTCAGAAAGTGAGTTGGGTCTCTATTTTGATTCCTCTTTGACCTCAATGTTCATTTAATTGTTGAATCAGTGAAAATTTGATTATAACTTGATGTTGTCTTTACAGGTTATATGTACAGTTTGTGACACGGAACAACAGGTTGGTTGGTTATTGGAGAATTTGGATCCATACTATTCAGTTAGTTAGTTTGTTAAGTTTATGGTTAATGCAAAAGTTTTTTACTTTTTTTTGTTATAGGTTGCTCGAGTATGTACGAATTGTGGAGTTAATATGGGAGAGTACTTCTGTGAAATCTGCAAATTCTATGATGATGATGTAATAACTAGTGATAAATTCAATTAATTGTTGTTTAAATCGCTCTTTTTTGGAGTGGAATGCGATTAGGGCATGAATCGATGCTTAGTAACGCTGTTTTTGGTTGTCTGTAGACAGATAAAGGACAATTCCATTGCAATGATTGTGGGATCTGCAGGTAGTAAGCAGTTGTTTATCAATAGTATAGCTATCGAATCTTTTCGTGTATGTTTGTTAACTAATCTTAATCTTGTGATCTCATACAGAGTAGGCGGTCGTGAGAATTTCTTTCATTGTCTCAAGTGTGGTACGCACTCTTACTCTGAGACTGTGAACGTTATCATTATGTAGATTATGTTTAGCGGTTATTCGAAAGCAGAGAACTATTTTCATCTTGACAACAGTTCGAACTACTTTGGTCATTTATCATATCCCGTGTAGTAAGCTCTCACAGCTTTCGAGTACTCTCATGTTATTCACTTAACCTTTAAAAAAAACCACAAGTTTGGATGTTAGATTATTGCCTGACCAACCCCTTTGTTGGTCAGTAATCAATGTCACCTCCTTCCCTAAGGAGAGTGCATCTAAGATCTAATGATGGTGTGTGATATCACACAAATGCTATTGGCGTCTTCAAGTTTTTCTTTTCCTTTTGCCATTACTTTTCCTTTAGCTAATTAGCATTGACTGTTTCTTGTTTATATATATATATATATATCTAAACTGTGCTCGAAAATCACAAGCCTGTGGGTTATCGGTATGTATTACTTTCTCATGAATTATGCATACTAGTATGTCCGCTGCTTGTAAGCAAATTATAGATGCACATTCATATAGTACTCGATTATCTAAATATGTATATCTTTCCCTACGATAATGATTTTTCAAAGCACACAGGATCTTGCTATTCAGTTGGTCTGCGTGATAATCACTTGTGTGTGGAGAACTCAATGCGCCACCACTGTCCCATCTGTTATGAGGTTTGACATTCTATACTCTCTGCGACATTTTCCTTTGAAAATTGGTCCTTCAAAATGCTCATTTCACAGTATAAAACCCCATCTGTTATGAGGTTTAAGATTCTATACTCTCTGCGATATTTTCCTTTGAAAATTGGTCCTTCAAAATGTCTCATTTCACAATATAAAATCTGTAATGCAGTACCTGTTTGACTCTCTAAAAGATACGACTGTTCTGAAATGCGGGCACACACTGCATTTAGATTGCCTCAATGAGATGAAAAGGCATAATCAGTAAGTTTCCCATCTTACCTAGGCTTGTCTCCATCTCATAAAATATTAAAGACGTGTCATTTCTTTTTTCAGATATTGCTGCCCAATATGCTCTAAATCAGTCTTTGATATGTCCAAAGCCTGGAAAAGAATAGATGAAGAGGTATGATAGCTACCTATAATTTACGAATATACACCAAATAAAATTGCCTTGATGGGTACGTTTTGCACATATATATACTTGTTAATGTTGCTCTCCATATGTTGTATGCTGAACTTGTGAAAACTGATTCTTCGAAACTCGTAATGGTAGTGAAAGCACAAGTTTTAGCTCCACTCTGGGAAGGTGACAATCATGGAACTCAGTTGTCCGGTCGACAGTAGCCTCAACCATATGCCATAAATATTCCCATTTGGCATGTAATTAATACATAGAATCTTCAAAGATTCTTGAAGTACCTGAAGTCAGTCAGCTAAGGAGAAAGACCGACACTGAAAAATTGAACAAAGAAAAGCCTACAGGTCCCACACGCATTGTTGCCCATCTGAATTCCTGCGTGGCCGTTGCTTTGTAGTATAGAACATCTCACATTTTAGATATGATCCGTATCATGATTTTTCTTATCTTCTATGTCTTCATTGGAATTTTTCATATTTATACCTCTACAATGCGTGGTTTTCCTTCCTTTGATTGATTCTACAAGCAAATTAAGTTGTAAGATATATTTCTTCAGGTTGAAGCGACCGTAATGCCCGAGGATTATCGAGACAAGAAGGTAATACTTTTTCACCTCCTAGGTGGCAACGTGTATCTAAACTCAAACTCTCATTTGGAAGTCTTCCACATTTGATTCCACATGACTCCCTTTGGGGAAATGGGTATTTTCAGTCACCTCTCTTTTGAGTAATCCAGGGAAATATTTGGCAGGAGTGGCCTCTTTGGTTGGGTCTTGCCTCAAGCTAATTTGCAAAACCTTTCCACTGATTTTGTCTATCTGAATTTTGGTTTGCGCAGGTCTGGATCTTGTGTAACGACTGCAATGACACTACAGAAGTCCCTTTTCACATAATTGGGCAGAAATGCGCTCATTGCAGATCTTATAATACCCGTACAATAGCCCCGCCAATTCTTCCTGATTGCTGAGAAAGACCACCAATTATATCCCGGGGAATCTTGGGTCCATGTTTTGCTCAATTCATATTGTACACGCCTTGCCCATAGAAGAGTTCTGGTGTTCCATATTCGTCTAATTTCTCATTAGATTACTATTACTATTTTATGATTTCTAGGCTATTATTTTTTCCTCCAAAACGGAGTTATAGCAGTTCGTATTAGCTGTTTAAACAGCAATTTCCTGTTGGTTTCTTCTGTTGTTGTAAAACATAACTGTGGGCAATTTATAAACACACTTGACTGTGAGTCTGTGACTCAAATAATTTCTTCTGATGTCTGAACTTTTTAAAATCTGTGTGAGACCTGTCTACTGATATATAGCTTGAAGTTAAAAGTAGTGAATTCGTACTGCAGCTTAAACTCTATGGCTTGCGATTGTCAGTGGGACTATTAACTGCGACACATTAACCATAGACTAGTAGGGGTTCGGCTGGAATGGGGTTCAAATCCTCTACTCTTATGGGTTATCAAGATGAGTAAATATGATCCTTAAAGTTCTCTTGTATACCGAAAAGGGATAAATTTTAGTAAAATACCAATGTACTACCGAGACTTATGAGTTATGAGCTTTGTCGTAGACGAGAGAAAATATCAAGGGAAACTTAGGCGCAGGCCTAAAAAAAATAATATTCTCATTGTCAGGTCCACAATTAATTTTAGATATCGTGACACCCATAATTATTTTCGTAACATCCATAATTATATGAAATTATTAAAAATGTATGCATGACGGATTATGCCTTCGCATGACAGGTTATGCATCGGGGGTATAATTGGCAACGCAACTTGGATATAACATATCTAAAAATCTACGCCTTGGAATTTTACAAATTTTATATCGTTGGAAATCTTTTTAAGAGAGCTACGCAACGAGTACAAACAAGAGTATCAAATTTTTGTTTTTCAAGAAAAAATCGGAGGTGCTCATCATGTTAGGCAAAATTTTCGAAAACTTGATACATAACCATTATGCAGCCACCAAAAAAGATGCATAACACATACTGCAGACGCAGAACGAATTATGCAACCATTTTCTCGACTGCATAACAAATTATGCATCTATAACAAGTTATATAGCCATTGTTTTGGTTGATTTTCATGTGTACATAAAAAATTGATGCATAATGCAGTATGCATCTATTTTCTCGATGCATAAAAGATTGTGTAACAATTTTCTCGATGCATAATGCATTATGCAGCCATATTTTCGAATGCATAACAGGTTATGCATCAGTTTTCACGATTGCATAACATGTTATGTAGATATTATTCTAGGTGCATGACAAGTTATGCAGTCTTTGTTTTTGTTGGTTTCAACAATGACGAAAAAGTTGATGCATAACGATGCAACCGTTTTCTGGACAACATAACAAGTTATGCAACAAATTTTGTAGATGCATAACAGGTTATGCAACCAATTCCATAGTTGCATAACACATTATTCAACTATACGAATACAAAATACTTTCCTAATGTAAAACAAATTCCACTATTTGCAATTGAGTTCAAGTTATATCCAAGTAAATTGTAATTTGATCAAAAGCGTGACTGAAAAATCCTAAATTGCAATTGAATCTCAATACCAGCAAAACCTTCTTCCACTTCTTTTCTTTCATGTCTCTGCTTCCTTGGTTCAACCACAGCTCACATTCCCTGTAATAGCATTAGCACATCCCTTCACTTGCAGCTGCATTACTTGCATCTTTACTGCCACCCTGTAACCAATTCATCACCAATTTTTCTTCTTCTCTGATATCACAGCATCATTGCTGAAGCACAAACACCATACATACAACACCACTATTTTCTCTCAACCACAGTTTACTCACCAGCAACACTTCAATTCAGCTGCATTTTTCAAGAGTCAACAGCTCAGTACCGAGTATCATCAAACAACGAAGCCATTTCAGTTGCACAAACAATACAATTCGTGCCTGCAATTTCATTTTAGCTTCAATTCTTCTCAAACAGCACCAGACCAATCAATGCAATCAACTGCAACTCATTAGACACTACCATTGCAGCATCAACATCATCATATTCTAGAGCTTCATCTGTCCTAAACATACATCTAATCAACTCAAGCATTCAACAACTTCATTCAGTCCATTCTCTCAACTACATTGTCAATCCAGGCACTAACAACAACAAAGCTTCTATATCTCTTCCACTACCAGCTAACTCAGTTGCAACACTAGCCATTAAACCATACCAACAACAGCAACACAGCACTGGACCGTTTCATTCTCTTCCTGACTTCAACTCAGCTTCTATGCTTGCAGTCACCATCTGCTTCTTCTCTTTTCTATCTCAAGAATCAATTCGAAACCCGTTACTGCCATTTCATCTCGATTCAACAGTGACCCATTTCTACATTTCATATTCAGAAGCAAACCAAATCAGCACCTCCATCTCTTTTCCCTTTCACGGATTCATCCAGCATATGGGTTTTAATCTAACCATCATCAACACCGCACACAATAACAAAAGCTGCAGAAACCCGTCAGATGGGAATCACTCATTTGAATAAACCCTAACTCCATTTCGATTCATTTTTCAGTCCAGAAACCCTCAAATCAGAATCGGCTTCTTCTTCTTTATCTTGCGTTACCTTGGAGAAGAAATTGATGAGAGAAGTTGAAACCCTAGTTGGAAACAGCTGCTAGAGAAATTTATAACTATTAGGTTATGATAAAGGAGCAAGATGAAGAAGAAGAAGAAGAAGAAGAAGAAAGGAAGAAAAGACGAGACTTTATTATGAAGAAAATCAGATCTTTTCTTTTATTTTCGCTTCTGTCTCTTGGAAACTGATAATTTTGGAAAATATGGGTTTGTGAATAATTTTCAACCAAAAATTGGGGGCGCGCCTGAAAATTTCCGACCGTGGGTTTCACAGTGGAGAAAATCCTTAAAATGGGTTTGTCTGTAGTTTTCACAAATATCAAGTGGGACTGGGCTGTAAAACCGTATTTGTGCATATACGGTATTATTAATGATGCCTATTCAAAGCACAAGTTTCAAGTTGTTTTGTAGAATCTTGGTCAAGATTCATGAAGATCATCATGAATTTCACGGAAAAACGTGAATTTTCACTCCTCGATGAAAGTCGTGATGAGAGCGCGCTCCTAACAAGGGAGAAACGCGCTCCTATTAGGTGAGAAATGTTTCACTCTATTTAACTGATATAAGAAATGTCATGAATCTCGAGATATCTATTTATTTAGTCAATGATATTTCCGCAAGATTTTCCAAGATTTTCTTCTGACTTAAAATGATTCCTATAGGTAATGAGCCTATACGTAGAGAATTGTGATATGTTTTAGATGTGACCAAACTAGGCTTATTCTCACAAACCGACAAAGTCCTGCATGGAACATTTGTTTCTTCATCATAAGAAGTTATAACAGATACCTTAGTCACGGTCTTATCTCAAATTTCTTGTTCTTGAATTTGAGCTTTATCAAGTATCTCCACTTTAACTTAGAGTGATTCATTTTCTTCGCCCAAACCATTCAGTTGCACATCCTTTGTTATGGTCTCTTGTCTAAGAGTATTAGTTTATGCTTTCAATCTACAAACCTCGGCAGATAGAAGACTAATATGCTTTAAGAGTTTTGACAATTCTTTTCCGACATCTCTTTTGACATCTGAATCAGATTCATCAAACATATAATGTGTACTTTTGATTATCTTATCTCGAGAGTTATGATAAAAAGATACAGTAGCATATGCAACTTATGGACTTCAAAACTGTGTGACACATTAATCGAATCATTTTTAGGTTCTTGCATAACCATGTTTTGATTCATGTCTTATAGGTTGGATCGCACCAAACACATATTGTTAGATCTTATCGTGTTTTCCTGCTGTAGAACCAATTGAAATGACAAGGGTAGCGACTACACCATTATTTTTGTACAGATAGAGCTTGTATAATCATACAGAAACAATAACTCCTAAAAGATTATTTTAACAAGGTGTAACTTGGTATAAAGTCAAAGTTCATAATCGAACTAACTATGGGATTGTACCAAGTGGATTGGCGTACAAGTGTGTTTGCACTAATTATAAAGATGGTAAGGTTAAATAAATCACATAGACACACAAGATTTTCTTAACGAGGAAAACTGTCTTGCAGAAAAAAAAGACCTAGTTCAGTTTTGATTACTCTCAGAATTAATCCGTTATACCAATTGACTACCATAACTTCGTATAATTAAGACCAAGTAAAAACTTCTTTGTTACTCAGTTCATTCAATATCCTTGTGCCTACAACCAATTTGTCCTACGCACAGGAACCCCAAGATAGAGTTTATTATCTAGAGTTGCTTCACCGGTGTGAAAACTTCCACTCTCAACTCATTCAGATCATAACCTGAAACAGCTGAGGACTAAATCTGTTTCAATAACTAGCTCACTTATCGATTTCCCAGATCAAGGTTTCGATCAGAGATAAATTAAAGTAAAGGATCTTCCGTTTATTCCGTATAAGCTCTTTTTATGGAAGATCAAACCAAGATGATAATAATCAATCTCAGTGAAGAAACCAAGCAACTTAACAACAAGAATAAACTAGACAGTTTGTTTGATCTTTCTACAAGTCTTATGTCTATCAATATAAACTTCTTGTTTGATCCCATATAATCAAGTGTGCAAGAAGTAACACAAATATCAGAAACCTGGAAGAAAAAAAGGTTTTCAAGTCTTCAATCTTTAAAGTAAATGCTGCACAAACAACTTGATTTCACTGTTGATCAACATACACATAATGGAATCTGTTAATGTTGATTGATCAGTAGTTCTATCTTCATATCTTGAATCAGTAGATCTGTAATAGTTAAATCCTCAAACAATCTTGAGTTGCCTTATATCAGAAGAGAATGACCATGGAATAAACAAGTGTGATTTATTAAGGCTAACTATATAGTTACTTCTTAATCAAATAAACAATCAACTAAAACACTAAAAAATACGATTTAGTTTCCCACCAATGATACTACTAAATATTTTTTAATCCCAAAGAAGACTTTAAATGAAGGCAACACAAGATGTTTTTTTTACTTGAATAAGGGCTATATATAAAGAGACAGGATTACCACAAAATAGTGGTAAAAATGGAGAAAAAATAAATGCTACAAAGTAGCTACAGCTCAGTCAAGATGACTGTAACATATATCAGAAAACAAAACACAAGACAAGAAATCAAGAACAAACACAAAAAAAAAAAACTATTGATGTTCTAAGATACCATCCCAGTTATACAGGACCATATTGAGTGAAATGTTCTCAAACGTTTTAGTACCCATCGACCAATTATACGCCAGGATCTTCACCTCCTTCAACAATAAATCTTAGCTCTTGTAGATACCTTGAAAATGTCTTTTGCTTCTTTCATTCCAAACCGTCCACCAAATAGCGAAAGTAATCATACCCAGAGCCTTCTTTGTAAGGAATTACCATTTCTTCTATGTCATTCCCAAATGTTTGATCTAACATCCTCTCTAAATACCCACTGTATGTTGAAACTTTTAAATAAAAAATTTCAAAGCTTGCTAGTTTATTCACAATGCAGAAACAAATGTGTATTCGATTCAGCGGCTTTTTTGCACATAATGCAGCAATTAATCACAATAGAATTTCTAAGAGAGTCTAAAGTGGGAGCTACATTATAACATAAGCACCAAGTGGAAAACATTACCTTCATTGGGATATTCGGATTCCAAATACTCTTGTGTGGAAATCTGAGATAACCTTCATCTTCTAAGGCAAGGTAGCATGATTTAACTGAAAAATCATTACCCGAATTCCATATCAGTGAATCATTGTCGTCTTCAGTCAGTTCAGGTTGTTAGTAAGATGCAATAAGTTTGTCACTATTTCCACTTCCGCATTATTCAGAATTCTTGAGAAGTTAAAATTACATGCTGCCATACCATCAGTAATCACCACCATTTCACCAAAGGTAGCATACTTATTCTTAGATAATCTGTAAAGTGTAGGATATAGATATGCTAGAGTATAAAGTCCCTTCCATTTGTCCTTCCAGAATAAAACTTTATCGCCACTAGACACAACCATTATAGAGTTCTGCTGAATGATTTTTTTAGACTTTAAAATACCAATCCATAAGCTTTTTCCTACATGCTTTATACAATCATTAGGAAAAAGAGCATCAACATGGACACCAAAGTTTTGATGCACAATAGACCTCCATAGTGTTTTTTTCCCTTTCCATACCTCCAGATCCACTTAGCATGCAAGGCTCTATTCATGAGTCTCAGTTTCTTTATGCCCACACCAACTCTTTCTTTTGGTAAGTTAATCCATTTCCATCCCACCCAACTTTTTTTTTTATAAAGTTAGATGATCCCCATAGAAATTTCCTCATTATAGCCACCATTTTCTTTTCTACAGATGCAGGCATCTGAAAAAAAAGGATAAATAGTAAATTAGCAAGCTAGATAACACACCTTGAATGAGCATAAGCCTTCCACCTTTAGTGAGATATCTTCTCTGCCATGTACTCAGCCTTTGTTGAAATTTTTGTAAAATTGTATCCCAAACAGTAATGGACTTTGATTTGCTGCCCAAAGGAATGCCCAAATAGTTTAAAGGAAAATAAACTCTTAGACAGCCAAAAATCATTGCGCACCTGTCTGTATTTAATGTATCCCCAACTGCCACCAAATCAATTTTCTTGAAGTTCACTTTTAACCGGAGACCAGTTCAAAAGCGATAAGAAGGTTCTTGAGATTGGTGATTTACTCCTCACTATCATCTAAGAAGACTATTAAGTCATCCGCGAATTGTAAATGATTTATCTCTACACCTTCAGGAGATGGTTTAAAACCTTGAATAAGATCAAATCATCCGCTCTTTTTATCACATAGTATATTTATACGCATACGACAACGATCAAACACAAGATGTTTCACCTAATTATATTACTCATATCTCTTTACAAGTTGGCTTCCTACACAATTAATGGATATGCATGTCAAGGGATGAGTTTGTAAGAATATAATCTCTACTTTTTATAGTGTTATGACCAAGGCTTGTTTAGAAAACAAGATCTACAATTTCAAAAATCCTTATAATATGCATGTCTGTACCTTGTATTTTATACACGGAGAGCATGTAATCAAGCCCGTCTAGCCGTCCCGTGACAGAAGATTCCAGAAGTTTCCATAAGTCTTGTTGCCCAAGTTGCTTGCACATCAAGTTTATATCATAATTAAGGTTACATAAACTCTATAAATACATGTATCCTAAACCCTAAGAAGATATGGAATTTTAGGTTAGCTAACCCGGCGAAAAACCTTTGTATTATCATAATCAATAAAATATCTCTCCATTCCTCCGTGGATGTAGGCAATATTTTCCGAACCACGTTAAATTATTTGTCTCCTTTATTTATCGTTTTCTAGCCCTAATTTCACATAATCATCATCAAATCATCGTGTTTAGTGCCTAGAATTTATTTTGGGTAAAAACTATGCAATATAGATTTATTTCCGAAATTAGCAAAACCAAATATATTCTAACCAATAAAACGATTTCACTCATAGATGACAACTAATATTAGATAGAACATATCCATGTACTTTACTAATATAGTAACTAAAGATATCAAACTTCTGGAATATGGTAAGCATATAATTTTGATACCTAAATAGAAATTAAAATTTTGGTTTCAAGATCTTGCCTTGAGTATCAAAGGAATATAATTGAAAAATAATATATTAAGAGTTTAGCACATGTTCAAATCAACATGTCGACACTTATGAACATTCTCAGGTTAACTCGTATACATCTTGATATTTACAGAAACCCGAAGATAACAAACATATCTAAAATGTAAAACTAGGTTAAACATTGTCAGGACTGGTCTTGGGATCGATCCTTTTCACAAGGTATCGCTCCTGAGATCGGTCGGTCCTGAATTCAGATTTCAACTGCTACGAAACAATTTTCGCAAGTCTAATTTAATTTACTTTAAAATATAGTTCCAATATTTGAATCCATCCGGAAGTTCAATACACCAAGTAATAACGAATTATCGCAATGTCGATAATACGAAGTTCATAGATAAACCATCTTCGTAACTCCATATTCTTAATTTGCAAAAACAACTAGTATATCATTCCTTATTGATACTTTGACCATGGTATAATAATCAAGTCACCAATACTAAAGTCATTGTAAACGAACCTCAATTTGTATGTTATTTTTTCAATAAATGTAGATTTAATAGAACAAAAGATGGAAATAAAACAAGTCAATCCTGTAATTACTAACCTCGAATTGAAGGATGGTGTCTTCTATACGTTTTTAGTTCTTCATGAGTAACCAGAGCAAGCCTCAATATTTTTATGGTCAACTAAGAAATATGCTCTAACACCCCCTGACGTCCAAGATCGGACGACCACAATTCGCAAAGCATCTAGGACTCCAGTGCAGGACTACCCACTACGAAATTTAGTAAACTTGTGTTTTAAAGTGTATCGTGCATAGAATTCCTCACACTTATATATGCCCACATGATACATATATAAAGGTGATTGTTGGAACTTTTACATGAGAAAAAGAAAAGGAAAACACAAGGACCAAAAGCTAGGCCTTGGAGATAACATCTTCATGATAATAAGAGTTTGTTCTTATTCACTTGGATTTTTGTCACGGGTTTTACTAAATCCATGAGTAGCTAAACTTTAATTTGAGCGGGGATATATTTAATGTTATAAACATGAAACTTTATCAATATATGAGTTTATCTTGAGTTTTTCGTAGTTTTTGTAACTGTCACTTATTAGAGAACTGCTCGGTCGAACTCGCAAGCGTTTTTATCTCAAGCTTGTTTGTCAAGTTTAGTTTCCAAAATTATAAGTCTTGATTTCTAGTCTACTTATATCTAAGTCTCGGATTAGGATAGAATGTGTAGTTGAGCTTTAGACTTCACGGCGTTCATCGACTAAAGACAAAGAACTACTAAGGGGAGCTTGTGGAACTTCATCAACAAAAGGTATGTGGAGACTTGAACTCATCTATCACTCAAAAGTCGATTTATACTCTATCTCCTATTTGAGACAAAATTCGTATAGCTATGTAGACTTCGATTATACACATTTGATATTTCGAGCTGAGTTTAACTCGCTTATATATTTCTCGAAATATATGTTGACAAGCTTTCGCTTTAACCAAGTTCATCTTATATTCTTGACGAAAGTCAAAAGATGATCATGTAAAAATCTCTTGGTAACATCTTATATGATTTGTGTGAGACAGTCAGTTGGTGTAGACTCGGAATGTTTCATATTGATCATTTGATCACTTGAAAATTTCTTTGAAGCTAATAGTTTGTGTGAGATAGCTACTGTCGCATTCTAAGAATGTTTTAATAATTGAAATTGGATTTTAGAACAATTAACCATTGATTGGATATAGAACAGTATGCGTACTTGTATGCTAACTGTTGCAAGTTATTCCAAGTCCGGGAACCATAGTATGCATACCCGTATGCATACTGGTTTGGTAGTTGAAGTCCGGGAACTTAGTATGCATACCCGTATGCGTACCGACATAACGGTTCAAGTCTGGGAATTCAACTGAGTTTGGTTGTGTACGACAGTATGTGTACCCGTTCGCATACTGGCGAACCCAGACCAAGTTCGGTATGCGTACCCGTTTGCATACTTGAGTGAGTTATGTTCTAAAATCGGTTTTTTCATGAACTAATACATTTATAAAATAAGGAATGCAATATTTTACAAATCGTGGCTATAATGTTCATGAATTGAATCGAGTGAATCAAAATCGATTTTGCTTCAATTGTGTCTTGTATACTTCTATGAGAATATAAACAATTGAACAACTCTATAACTAGTTTCATTTGAGTCATTTGAACTAGTTGTGTTAAGATGAACAAGGTTGATATGAAAGTGTTCATATGGCTAACTTAGGTTAACTATTGTTGATCCAACAAAGTGTACACGTTTAGGTATGGTTACTCATATCTAAATGAAGTCACTTTTCATTTGTGTGTAACAAGCTAAGTTCAATATAACGGTTGAAATATATTAGCTTGAATATAATTAGGTTTTCATCTAACGGTGAATATTGAATGCTTTTTTACCAAGGTAACATTGATTGCAAACCCTGATTTGAAGACTATATAAGGGATAATTCTAGCAACTGGGAAACCTAATCCCCACACCTCATGTATGATACTAGTTGCGACTAGAGTCGATTCTCCTTTAACCTAGGTTTTTCCTAAAACCATTATAGGTTAACGACTTAAAGACTTCATTGGGAATGTGAAGCCAGACCCAACTATTTTCTCTGTAGTTCCGTGTTCTAATCTTGCTTTGTTCTATCGTATTGAGTATTGTTAGAGCACTGCTCGGTCGAACTCGCGAGCGTTTCTATCTCAAGCTTGTTTATCAATATTAGTGATCAAAACTATAAGTCTTGATTTTTAATCTACTTACAGTGATGTCTCAGACTAGGATAGATTGTGTAGTTGAGCATTAGACTTCACGGTGTTCATCAATTGAAGACGTAGAACTACTAAGGAGAGCTTGTGGAACTTCATCAACAAAAGGTACGTGGAGACTAAAACTTATCTCTCACCTGGAAAGTCTATTTCTACTCTATCTCCTATATTGAGACAAAAGGCGTATTACTATATAGTATTCGATTATGCACATTTGAGATTTTCGAGCTGAGTTTAACTCGCTTACGTATTTCTCGAAATATGTGTTGGTAAGCTTTCGTTTCAACCAAGTTCATCTTATATTCTTGATGAAAGTCAAAAGATGATCATGTGAAAATTTTCGAATAACATCTTACATGGTTTGTGTGATATAATCATTTGGTGTAGACTTGGAATGTTTCGTTATAATTATTTCAATAACTTAAAAATTACTTTGAAGCTAATAGTGTGTGAAAACGGCTATTGTCATCCTCTAAGAAAGTTTTAATGATTAAAATAAAGTTTAGAATAGTCATTATTGTGAGAATTTATTCTTTTGTTTTTAAGAAGGATAGCTAGGGTTTGGAATAGCCATTATTGTGAGTACACATAGCTATGTTATTCTTCCTAAAACACAAGAATAAAATTTTTATAAGAATATTTCCTAGACAAAACAAGCTAAAAGAAACAGAGACAACAAGATTTACTTATCATCTTCATCATCGGAAACAACCCAAGATGTTTGAATCATGTTCATATCTTCCTTGATCTCGGTAAACTTAGTTGCAACTAACATCAATTGTTCTTGCACGCATTTTACCCTTGAGTTGACCTTACACACACCCTTGTGAATTTTTTGAAGAAGACTCAAGGTGGTAGGGTCATAGGAACCATCAAGAGGATCTCATCTTTGTCTTTTGCACACATTCTCCCTCATACGTTTGAAAGTACATGGACAAACAGGTTTGGGATCTCCAAGGGAATTTCCAATTGGATCAAAACCACGTTCACGGCAAATTTGACTAATCAAGCAAGGAAAGCCTAACTTCTTGTTAGGTGAAGTCATCGAAGCCATTTGAAAAATGATGAAACCACAAATATCGAGGCTCAGAATACCCAATTCAAGGAAATAAACCAACTCTGCAAACTCGCGACTCCACCGAGAATTCTCAATAGTGGAGGGACAAAAATTAGAGATACCAAGTTTTCCGAAGGCCATCAAGGCAATACTAAGAACATTAGTAGGAAATTTCCCTTCATTCCAAACAACCTTCTTGCCACAAAGACCATGAGAGATGTCTTCATATGATGGTCGTTCATCACTTGGCCTAGGGAGACGAAAATTACCCAAAGGAATTTTGGTAATCTTCGAAATCAACTCTCTATTAAAAATAAACCTTTCTCTATATATCATGGTTTTGAATTCCACTTTTTCGAGATCAACATCGTGAATGTTGGCATAGAAAATTCTTGTGAGAGTGTCAAACCCTTGTCCAAGACCATAAAAGATGTTTCCTGATGCGTTTCATAACCACAACAAATTAATTAAGATATTTCCCACTAATTAACTGGTAATATAGCGGTAGTAAGAGATCGTTCCAACAGAGAGCTGTGTAATTGATAGGTTATTTAAATTGGCAAAACAAAGTAAAAGACAATGGGGGATTGGTTGTAAGATAAATAAAAAGAAAGGGATAATCAAGGAATCCTTCGCCGTTACCAAGCGATAATTGGATTAGAATACTTATCTATTTTTCGTTAGAACCATTCATCATCAACCGTAGGAAAACATCCAGATCAGTGTTATCCCCAAAAATCCTTCTCTCACTGGATATGGAAGTTCTCGAATACCAGATTCTATTCAACGAACCACCAAGTAGTAGATCACTCAAGGTGTAATCCAATCGAATTCTTTAAGCTTTGTGAATTTAGGTTGATCCCAGTAGTTAAACTCTTAGATCAAGGTCCACTTGCTGATGTTATCTTCACTCGCAATAGATCCACATTATCCCTCTGCAAGGTCTCGCGATGTCTACTTGTGTAGAGAGTCAATCGACGATTACTTATCTCGTAACTTCTACTAGCTTTAGAACAATCAATAGACTAATCTACTAGGCCTCCCAAATCAATCTAAGAATCATTCATAAACCCTAAATATAGAAAATATTAGGATGAATACCTTAGAATTAGCCTCTTCACAAGACACTAGTTCTTTGGATCACGTAGAACTAAAGAAAACATAATAAGATGCACTAAACGAAATAAGAAAGATACAAGATTTAACGTGGTTCAGCAATGTGCCTACGTCCACAAACGGTTACGATCAACTCTTATTATTAGAACGAATTACAGAGAATTAAACCCCAAACTATGAGCAGCAGATTTCTGTTCACAAACACCAAAATAACTCCCTAGAACAAAACGCTTTAAACCCTAAAATTCTCTAGTTACGAGAAATCTTCTCTAAATTGTGCTGTGTATATTTCCCTAGGACTTGTACACCTATTTATATAGGTTACAAACTTGTCTTCCAAGTATATGAGTTATACTAGGAAACCTAAACATATCTAAGAAATGAATCCTTGAGTTTAACTAAAACAGAAAACCTCTAGCTATACCAAAATAAGGAAACACCTAGATGGTTCTAGAAAATTCTGGAACCTTCCTAAAACATCGACAACTTCTAACAATTCTCCACCTTTCCGATGTTTCCACCAAACTGAGCTTGATCTTCACAAGTTAACCGTAGCCTCTAATGCCCCTAGGGCCTCAACAACGAGCAATACTGATCAAGCTGAGACACCTCTCAAACTTGACCTTCTGAACGACTTTTATCAACATATCTGCTGGATTATCTTCAGTATCAACCTTCAATAGTTGTACTAATCCATTATCAACCACTTCTCGTACCTTATGATAACGAACATCAATATGCTTGGTGCGTGCATGATAAACTTGGTTCTTAGCTAAATGAATAGCACTTTGACTATCACAGTTCACAACAACACTCCGTTGTATAATACCCAAGTCTTTAACTAAACCACGAAGCCATAACGCTTCCTTAACAGCCTCTATCACAACAATATACTCTGCCTCCGTAGTAGACAAATCTACGATTGGTTGTAACATAGACCTCCAACTGATAGGTCCTCCACTTAATGTAAAACAATACCTCGAAGTAGAACAACACTTATCCCTATCACCCGCATAATCAGAATCAACAAATCCACAGACCTTCAAATTCTTCTCCTTCTCAAACACTAAACCAATATCCAAGGTCCCTTGAAGATATCTCAAAATACCCTTCACCGCATACCAATGTGCTCTCCCAGGATTAGCCATATAACGACTAACTAAACCAACTGCTTGTGAAATATCCGGACGAGTACAAACCATAGCATACATCAAAGAACCTACCGCATTAGCATAGAGAACCTTTGACATAAACTCCTTCTCCTCAGTTGTAGAAGGACACAACTGTTTTGATAACTTAACTGTAGGCGGTATTGGAACACTAGTAGCTTTGGAGTTATGCATTCCAAAGCGACGAAGAACCTTCTCAAGATAGGATTTCTGAGTAAGACATAACTTCCACTTAGATCTATCTCAAGTAATCTCCATACCCAAAATCTTCTTAGCTGGACCCAAATCCTTCATCTCAAACTCTAAACTCAATTGCTTCTTTAAAACATCAATTTCTGACTTGCTCTTTGCAGCTATGAGCATGTCATCCACATAGAGTAAATGATAAACAAAACTTCCATCTGGAAACTTCTTAAAGTACACACACTGATCGTATTTACTACGAGTATACTTTTGCTGCAGCATAAACGTATCAAACCTCTTGTACCATTGTCTTGGTGATTGCTTCAAACTATACAATGATTTCTCAAGTCGACACACATAATCTTCCTTACCAGCAACTTCATAACCAATGGGATGTGACATATAAATGTCTTCCTCCAAATTTCCATGCAAGAATGTTGTCTTGACATCTAATTGCTCGAGCTCTAGGTAAAACTGCGCCACGAATGCTAAAAGGACTTGGATAGAAGTGTGTTTAACTACGGAGAGAAAACTTCATTATAATCCACACCTTCCCTTTGTGCATATCCCTTAGCCACTAACCTTTCTTTGTATCGTACACCACTAACAATACCCTTGGAATTTGGAATTCCATCCTTTACCGTATAGATCCACTTGCACCCAATCTTCTTTCGACCCTTAGGCAACTTAACAAGTTCCCAAGTGCGATTGTTGTGAAGAGACTTCATCTCCTCATCCATGGTTGTTTTCCACTCAATGGCATGAGTATTACTCATTGCCTCCTCAAAGGTAAACACATCATCCTCAAAAATAGATAATGCGTAAGACGCATACTCATCAAAACCATAACGGACTGGTGCATGTCTCTCACGTTGAGACGTCAAGGACGGAATATTCTCAATTTGTTGTTGTGTAGATTCCTCACTAGGAACCTCAAACTCAACTTCATCTTCTACAATAGTTTCTTCTTCTTCTTCTATAGTAGATGAACTAGGAACTCTTTGCTCCACCTGCATCGAATCATCTTCAACACCGCTACTACTCTCACTTTCAATTTGAGAGTCCCAACCTGCGAACTTCTTTGAATCAAGCATTGCTTTCTCATTAAATGTCACATCACGAAAAATTATGAACTTATTCAATTCTGGACACCATAGACGATATCCTTTCACACCTAATGGATAACCTAAGAAAATTGCTTTCTTAGCCCTAACACCCAACTTATCTTCTTTCACATGAAAATAGGCTGGACAACCAAACACCCTTAAATTAGAATAGTTCACGGGATTACCAGTCCATACCTCCATAGGTGACTTACACTTAATAGCTGTTGATGATGATCGATTCACTAAATAGCACGCTGTATTCACTGCTTCATCCCACCAAATCTTGTCTAAACTTGCGTTTGACAACATGCACCGTGCTCTCTCAAGTAACGTTCAATTCATTCTCTCCGCTACTCCATTTTTCTGTGGTGTACCCTTGACTGTGAATTGCCCAACGATACCTTGATCCTCACAAAACTCCTTTAGTGGGTCTTCGATGTATTCACCGCCATTATCAGAACGTATCTTCTTAACCACATGACCAAGTTGTTTCTCTATCATGGTCTTCCACTTCTTAAACACCTCGGTGACTTTATTCTTATGCTTCATGGTGTAAAGCCAAACTCTCCTCGAAAATTCATCGATAAAGGTCACAAACCACCTAGCACCTCCCTTAGGAACTGTACGAAAAGGACCCCAAACATCCGAATGGATGTAATCTAACATACCCTGCGTGTGGTATACAGCGGTACCAAAGATGCTCCTACATTGGTTCCCGAAGATACAATTCTCACAGAAATCAAGCTTCCAAGTCTTTTCACCTCCAAGCAAGACTTTACTACTCAACACGGACATACCTTTCTCACTCATATGCCCAAGACGCATATGCCATAGACGTGTTGACTCCACCTGTTTCTCATCAATTGATTGAGAAACCATAGCTCCACCATAAACTATATCTCCTTGTAAGAAATATAAATTACCATGTCTTTCACCGGTCATCTTAAAACTACCATTGTAGAATACCTTCAAGAATCCATATTCAGCAGCATACTTGTATCCAAGAGATTCAAGTACTCCTAACGAAATCAAACTCTTCATAAAATCTGGAACATGTCTAACCTCTGAAAGTGTTGTGATAACACCATGCGAACGAACTTGTACCGTACCAACTCCAACTGTTTTGCGGGCATTAGAATTGCCCATCATAACAGTACCACCATTCACTTCTCCGTAAGTAGTGAAAAAATCCTTTGAAGGACACATATGATATGAAGCACCAGAATCAAGCATCCAACCATCATTGAGATAAATCTTTGATGTAACTGTTAACACTTCCTCATCAAAACCACACATTGGGTCTTCTAAAACTTCACTGCCTTCAGTAACCGAAGCAACAATATTTTTTTAATCTGATTTCTCACGTTTCTTATCTCTTGCCTTAAGCTTGAGACAATCAGCCCTAATATGACCAGTTTTTCGACAATAATAACACTCAATATCGCTCTTTTTGGAACGATTATTTGACTTCGACTTCTTATTACCATTCTTTCCTCTATCAACAAACAAGCCCTCGACTTGTGCTTCATCGCTGAACTCTTGCTTCCTTAATCTTAGCTTGTAAAGCAGAGACACCATCATCGAAAATCAACTTTTCTTCATCTTCGTCGTCTTCATCGGTTTTCCCACTCAGCAAATAGTTAACGAAAACATCATAAGATGGAGGCAAAGAACATAATAATATCATGGATTTATCCGTATCAGAGATATTGACACTGATATAAGACAATTTAGAACAGATCTTATTAAACTCATTAATATGATCAATCATAGACTTACCCGAAGACATCCTAAAGGCATGGAGTCTACGCTTCAAGTAAAGTTCTGAAGTCAAATTCTTTTGTAAGTAGAGCTTCTCTAACTTCTCCCACAACACCTTTGCAGAGGTTTCACTCGAAAAATTATGAGTGATCTCCCTTGAAAAACATAAAAGAATAGTTGAACACGCCTCCAAATCAAGGTCATCCCACTTCTCATCATTCCAATCCTTTGGCAATGTTGTTGGCTTCTCGTTGATTGCTTTGATTTGTTTCATACTAACAAGAATATCTTTTACATCGGTTTGCCATGATGTGAAATTATTATTCGCAATGAACTTGATAATATCAAATCCATGCACCTTCGAAAATCTACTTGATGTAGAACTAGACATCTTCACTTCTAACTATGATCCTCTCCATGCTCACCGCACCACTTGTTAGGATTAATACCTTAGAATTAACCTCTTCACAAGACACTAGTTCTTTGGATCACATAGAACTAAATAAAACAAAATAAGATGCACTAAACGAAACAAGAAAGACACAAGACTTAACGTGGTTCAGCAATGTGCCTACGTCCACAAACGGCTACGATCAACTCTTATTATTAGAACGAATTACAGAGAATTAAACCCCAAACTATGAGCAGCAGATTTCTGTTCACAAACACCAAAATAATTCCCTAGAACAAAACGCTTTAAACCCTAAAATTCTCTAGTTACGAGAACTCTTCTCTAAATTGTGTTGTGTATATTGCCTTAGGACTTGTAGACCTATTTATATAGGTTACAAACTTGTCTTCCAAGTATATGAGTTATACTAGGAAACCTAAACATAGCTAAGAAAGGAATCCTTGAGTTTAACTAAAACAAGAAACCTCTAGCTATACCAAAATAAGGAAACACCTAGATGGTTCTAGAAAATTCTGGAACCTTCCTAAAACATCGACAACTTCTAACAGAAAATACAAATGATGATGATAAATACTCCGAACAAACTTGTATAATAATAAAGCTTCACGTCTAGAACATTGAATTCATCCTTAATCAACAAAGGTTTAGCAACTCATGATTACACAATTACCCGGTTTCCCCCTAAAGGGGTAAACCCTAGAATATTTTATGAAGAACAAAAGTATAATATGATATGTGATATTGAGTTAGTTGTTGTGGAAGTCCTCTTATATAGTTTTCATGAGATCTAGGTATTAGAATCCATCTGGGACCGTGTTTCCTTGATTTGGAAGTCAAAATACGTCATAAGGGACCCCACAGGTTTGTCTTAGTCGGCGTTGTCGATTTCCTCAAAGAAATACCGAAAGTTGTGCTAAAAAATACACCTTCTATTCCTGAAATACGACTACTTTCGGTATTGCTAAAGCAATGCCGAAAATGGTGATGTAGATTGCAGTTTTACGTCTCGACTGTTTTGGTTGTAACTTCTTCGTACAAACTCGGAATGACCTCATTCTTTCGCCGTTCTCTTTATAATTGAATTATCTTCAAGATGGTCGTAAGAAATCCTGAATTTGGATGAGTTGAACTTGGTCTTCTAGTCCTTCTTATGGTTTCGACCTTCTTTTTCTCCTTTTCGTCGCACTTCTTCCACTTCTTTTGGCTCTAAACACTTGGATCCTTGGAAAACTCCACTTTATAGCTCTTTTGGATCCCTTTTCACTCTTCTTAGGATGATTCACCTGATATGACACATAAACTAGAAAATAATCATAATAACTAGTAATGGGCAAGAATTATAGCTAAAACAAGTATGGAATTGACATTCTAAACATGTAAATTAAGCACTTATAAAATTCCCCCACACTTAGATTTTGCTAGTCCTCGAGCAAACTACATAAAGTAAAACAACTCCATGTCGCCGAGGATACGTATGCACTTAGCAAATGCAACACGCCTTTAAACCCCTAGGTGTCCCTAGTGAACGAGTTATAGTCTCGTGAGGGCTTACAAGAGATATACCTACAAAACCTACTCCAAATTCAAAGCGTTCTAGCTTCCCAAGCATCCAAAGAGCTATGAGGACATAGAGTTTCTGCATGCTAGTAATAAGAAGTTATAAATACCAAAGAACATATTCTCATTCTTAAATGTTGAGTGAGAAATAACCACACCATAATGAGAGAACGCGTGTTTGAGAGCGATCAATAAGCATTTCGCCTCGACTTCTTCCTCACTTAAAAGGATTTTATGATAATTGCACTCAAAAAGACGGCTTTTTCATGGGTTTCACATGTGTGTAGGTGGGAATGAATAGAGAATCCTACACACGTTGAATGGTGGGAAGGAAACCTTCCGAATAATTTCTGGAGACTCCACAAAATCGTGGAAAATAAAGATTTTTTTTTCTGATGATCTCTAAGAAAGGAAATCAACTATTATTATTAAAAATAGAGTATGAGAGTACTTACCACCTTCACATATGATTGCAATGATGATAACACCATTCTCACAGCATCCAATAGAAACGTAGTCTTCAGCTCGTCTTCTTCATCTTCTTGGTCTTCGTCTTCGGTCTTCAACTATTTATGATAAACTCTTGAACTTCATAAAACTTTGACAATTTGTAACTCTTTCTCTTCAATTTCCTTGTTTCTAGAAACTTCCTTATAGATTTTCTTCCCCGTGGCCTTATTGGACAAATAGTAACCTACATGAAAATCTTTTTTGTATTTTCTCTTCTTTTTCTTTTTTGAAGAAAAGATTACAACTAAAAAAATAACAATGAAATTAAAATTAACATGGACATGAAAGAAGTACTTTACCACTTTGTTCTTCACAACTTGTATTGTCTTCGTATTATAAACTTCAATAACTCTCATCTTTTGATTTTCTTCGCTCTTGTAAATAAGTCTTCATATTTATATATAGAATTCCGCCCCTTATGTGTAAGTCTTCAACATGTATATAAAATTCTGCTCATTGTATTTTGCTTTACTTGGATATGAAATTTTCTCTTCCTTGTATTGTTGCTTGTAAACCTCAAACGTCTTCAACTTTCCTTGTAGATTTTGATGTCGCTCCACTTGTTGATGATAATGTGTTTCTATGGACCGGTTGTTGGCGAGAGAAAGAATGGTGCTAACTGCAAATCAAACCACAAGAAGGGGTTTTCATCTATAGACGTCACCCTCATGATTGACAAAATTAGCACTCAAGAGATCAAAAATAGTGCTTCTATTGGTGGGAGGTTGGGTAACTCACCATTCTACCCGGAATTAACGTACGGTGACACACACTCAAAAGAAAACTCTTTAGTCAGCTACAAAGAAATCTGGTCCGGTGCCTCAGTTGATATGAAAATAGGTAGTCTCCACTAATGATTGATCAGCAACTCTAATAATGCATTTCTCCCTGCTCATAATTTGCATCACCGGCATGATTAAATCCATTATTTAACACTCTAACAAGCAAGAAATCCGAACGTAGTTCCCTAACACTTGCAAGTTCAGTTATGTCGGTCAGAATTCTCTATGTAAACATACCTAGAAGTATGCTAGTGACTCTAAAATCTCTACAAGTTAGAGGTTTTATGCAAAATTTTTGAAAAACTCTACATGCAAAATATCCAAACACTCCCATACGCTTAAACTTTACATTGTCCTCAATGTAATTGACTCGTCTAAGTAAAGTCAGGGTGGGAAATCCTAATATGATATGCAAAAGAAGAAAATTAAAAGCAAAAAGGATAGAAAATAAAAAACCTATGGGTTGCCTCCCGTTCAGCGCTTAGTTTAACGTCCTCAGCTTGACCTTCTCGTTATCGTCCATAAACCAACAATCTGAAAATTTGGTAGTCCGCCCAGAAAACAATCTGCAGTTCTAGTAACAACTTCACAAAAATATTAGCACAAGATATAAATATTGAAGCTATAAATTTATTGAAGTTTCCCCCATACTTAGTCCTTTCCACACTCGAAAGTGGATAAAGAACATAGAATTCGGGAACTTCAAAAGGTTTTTCATCTTGGTGAACCTGCACAATACTAGAATCAAACACATCAAGTGGTGGATACTTAGAAGCAAAATAATCTGTTAAAACATTGGAAGTACACAACTCCAGTCCTAAGTGATGTGGATCAAAAGATTTAGTAATATGCAAACGAATAGAAAAACCTTCCACAATCTCTTGTATTACATGATCCTCATCATTCTTAAAGAATTGCAATGAATTATTTATCTCGTTTGTATCGTGGTCCTCTATCAAACTATTTAGCCATTCTTCGTCTGCTTCAACCGAAATCTTAGCATCATTATAATCCTTGGCAAGCTCAATTGGGTCTTCCACGACTTTAATCAATTTGGTTTCATTCTCAGTCTCAATATTTTCAACACTTTCGTCATCGGAATCCTCTTCTAGAAAAATTCCTTCAGTGCAACTCCTAAAATCTTCGCTTGAGTACGTTACACCATTTATAACAATGGTTATGTCATATTCATCCTCCTCCTTTTGAATAGGCGAGTGATCGTTATTATGATCCGGAGTTGAAATAACATTACCATTATTGCAAGGATTTTCCAAAGGTTGCTCATCTTCATCGGAGTCTTCGTCAACCTCAAAATCGTCAATATCGAAGCGGCGTTCAAGTTCCAAATTTATGACCTTGTTAATTTCATTCAGAGTCTGTTGTGATGCACCGGCTTCTTCTAGCTGCTCGTGTTGCTTAAATTTTTTTTTTGACATTAATACGTTTTACACCATTATGCACAATCTCCTCTTTTAAAAAGAGTGAAGGAAAAACACGATGAAGAGGAGTAGGTCTTGATTCAGTATCATAACCTTTTAGTTCCAAACTCTCTGTCATCTGCACATTACTAGAAAACAATCGATCAGAAGCATAACTATCCTTCCACCCTCGTAATTGTCCACTTACATGCCCGTCATAAGGTTGTTGACATGTATGAGAATATTCATAAGGTTCCATGGGATATTTATCATAGCTAAAAGATTGGTTTTGATTATACCCGTAGGATGGTTGGTAGTTTTCATATGAATGAGATTGAAAACCATATTGATTACCACTATCATATGTATGATCATGTGCTCCGTACATGTTATTTCCGTAAGGAAACATGACGAGTCCAAGATAGAGAAAATCAAAACAAAATAAATAAAACAAGCTAACAAATAACAAATCAATTGGCATTGCTCCCGGCAACGGCGCCAAAATTTGATGTGTCGTAACCACAAAAAATTAAAGATATTTCCCACTATTAACTGGTAATATAGCGGTTATAAGAGATCGTTCCCACAAAGAGTTGTGTAATTGATAGGTTATTTGAATTAGCAAAACAAAGTAAAAGACAATGGGGGATTGGTTGTAAGATAAATAAAAAGAAACAAATAAGAAAAGAAGGGATAATCAAGGAATCCTTCGCCCTTACCAAGCGATAACTGGATTAGAATACTTATTTATCTTCATTAGAACCATTCATCACCAATCGTAGGAAAACAGCTATGTCAGTTTTATCCCCAAAACTCCTTCTCTCACTGGATACGGAAGTTCTCGACTACCAGATTCTATTCAACGAACCACCAAGTAGTAATCACTCAAGATGTAATCAATCGAATGCTTTAAGCTCTGTGAATTTAGGTTGATCCCGGTATTTGAACTCTTAGATCAAGGTCCACTTGCTGATGTTATCTTCACTCGAAATAGCTCCACAGAATCCCTCTGCAAGGTCTCGCGATGTCTACTTGTGTAGAGAATCAATCGACGATTACTTATCTCATAACTTCTACTAGCTTTAGAACAATCATAGACTAATCTAGTAGGCCTACCAAATCAATCTAAGAATCATTCATAAACCCTAAATATAGAAAAGACAAACGATGATGGTAAAAACTCCGAACAAACTTGTATAATAATAAAGCTTCGCGTCTAGAACATTGAATTCATCCTTAATCAACAAAGGTTTAGCAACTGATGATTACACAATTACCTGGTTTCCCCCTAAAAGGGTAAACCCTAGAATATTTTATGAAGAACAAAACTATAATAGATGTGATATTGTGTTAATTGTTGTGGAAGTCCTCTTATATAGTTTTCATGAGATCTAGGTATTAGAATCCATCCGGGACCATGTTTCCTTGATTTGGAAGTCAAATACATCATAAGGGACCCCATAGGTTTGTCTCAGTCGGCGTTGTAGAGTTCCTCAAAGAAATACCGAAAGTTGTGCTCAAAAATACACCTTCTCTGCCTGAAATATGACTACTTTCGGTATTGCTAAAGCAATGCCGAAAGTGGTGTTGTAGATTGCAGTTTTACGTCTCGACTGTTTTGGCCGTAACTTCTTCGTACGAACTCGGAATGACCTTATTATTTCGCCGTTCTCTTTATAATTTAATTATCTTAAATGGTGGTAAGAAATATTGAATTTGGATGAGTTGAACTTGGTCTTCTAGTCCTTCTTATGGTTTCGACCTTCTTTGCTCCTTTTCATCGCACTTCTTTCACTTGTTTTGGCTCTAAACACTTGGATCCTTGGAGAACTCCACTTTATAGCTCTTTATATCCCTTTTCACTCTTATTGGGATGATTCACCTGATATGACACATAACTAGAAAATAATCATAATAACAAGTAATATGCAAGAATTATAGCTAAAACAAGTATGGAATTGACACTCTAACCATGTAAATTAAGCGCTTATCATTTCCAAGATTGAATTTTAAAAAAAAATTAAATCCACTTTATGTCCACTAGAGGAATCCAATTTATTTTCTAAAATAAATCCATTAGATGAAATCCTTTCAAAAACACTAGCACAAGAATCATTCACAAACCTAATCCTAAGAGAATTTTGGTCTAAAGGAAGATTCATGCTAGAAGATGAAGAATCCAAACTTTTTGAAGTTATTTTTGAAACCTTGAGATTCATCATGAGGTCTAGAAATTGGAAAATAAGGAGTAAGAAACACTTACTTGGAATGAACTTTGAACACCCTTTTTCTTAATTTTTCTCCAAAGGAGTTTTAATGGAGGAAAAGCATGAACCCTAGAGTGTTCACGTACGCGGACAAAATTGGGAAGGAAAGAAGGTGCGTGTACCGCTCCTTTTAAATACCCAAGAATGGGCTTGGACC
Source organism: Papaver somniferum (assembly GCF_003573695.1). Classification (NCBI taxonomy): domain Eukaryota; kingdom Viridiplantae; phylum Streptophyta; class Magnoliopsida; order Ranunculales; family Papaveraceae; genus Papaver; species Papaver somniferum. The sequence continues at coordinate 199,764,480 of NC_039359.1, forward strand.
CGTTCATGAACTGCGACCCACAAAAGGAAAGTAGGATTTCTTAAACCATTCACCATCCAAGGTTCGCACACTGAAGAGATCAGTAGTGCAGTAAAAGAACAGAGGATAGACTCCATTAATTTTAGTTAACCTTTGGAGAAAACAAAATTTTGCAACAAAAATTAATCCGGACAAAAAGTCAACCATCACTTGCCCCACATCAAGTTATATACAAATTGGGTAAAGCTAGTTGTGTTACCGAGAGACTACATATGCAGAAAAATTCTCATGCAACTTTTCAGGTTGAGATGTATTAGTATAATCATAGTAATGATTATATTCTGGATTAATAGAGTTTTTTGAATCCCCATGTTTATACCCAAGAAAAGACTTTTTCTGAAGGTTAGAACCTACGCCGAACTCATAGGAATTCTTTTTTATCGATTTCACATGAGTTGGAGGTAGGTCTAGTTCGTACATCATGAACACATGATTTGACAGATACAGAACTTTTCTCAGAACAATTCTTATTCTCAAGGGAATTAAGATTTACTAAGAATTTAAAAATGCTTTCAAAAGCTCTAAATAGATCTTTCAATTGATCCATTACGATAGTATTCCTCATAAAGATTAAGAGTTAATCTAGTGAGATTCCATATTTTGAGCGTTGACTGCGTTTTTGAAACAAACTCTTCTTAAAAGAACTTTTAATTTTTCCTTTAGATTGTTCCTCGTCATATAAGCTTTCCAATGACTTAGATGAAACGGGATTATCACAAGAGACCAGAGGTCTAATCAATAATCTTTGAGCAATCTTTACGGAATTCTGGCGTGCGTTACAGATGCCAAGAGCAAGCTTTCTAAAACAATTTCCCATAGGGACAGTCTTTAGGAAATAGTCAAACACAAACTTATTAGGTTTATAGTGTTTGTCGGCTCTGATACCAATTGAAAAAGCGGGGGTCTAACAACCACACCCAATATTTCGCTTAGCAATTTGTATGGACTAACTCCAATATACTTTTAAGAGAATCAACTAGACAGTCAGACTCAATCTTAACAAAAAGTATATCAACGAGTTATCTGAATTTCTCGATCAATACTTACTCAAGCAAATAGAAATCTGCGAGTCTAATTGAACACAAGAGAAATTAACTTGAACGGTACCAAAGACCAATGTTCAAGTATCAATAAATTTCAATCAACAACCAAAGGTTGGATTTACCAATTGATCGATTCAACGCACAACCTGTGATATTTCAATTATAACAAAATATAATGCGGAAAAAAATTAACACAAACAAAGAAGTTTTGCTAGCGAGGAAACCGCAAATGCAGAAAAACCCCGGGACCTAGTCCAGATTGAACACCACTGTATTAAGCCGCTACAGACACTAGCCTACTACAAACTAACTTTGGTTTGGACTGTAGTTGAACCCCAGTCAATCTCACACTGATCCAAGGTACAGTTGCGCTCCTTACTCTGATCCCAGCAGGATACTACGCACTTGATTCCCTTAGATGATCTCACCCACAACTAAGAGTTTCTACGTCCCAAAGTCGAAGACTTTAATAAACAAAATTGTATCACACAGAAAAGTCTACAGGAATAGATAAATCTGTCTCCCACAGAAATACCTACGAGTTTTGTTCTGTCTTTTGATAAATCAAGGTGAACAGGAACCAATCAATAACAAAGACTTATATTCTCGAAGAACATCCTAGAATTTCAATCACCTCACAATAATCTAAATCGTATGATGGAGAAACTAGATATTGTGGAGTCACAACGATGAGACGAAGATGTTTGTGACTACTTTTATGTCTTGCCTATCGGATAAATTAATCTCAAGTCAATCTTTCGATTGTACTCAAATACGGTATAAACAACAAGATCTAATCACGCAACTACAGAGAAAATAGTTGGGTCTGGCTTCACAATCCCAATGAAGTCTTCAAGTCGTTAACCTACAGGGTCTCGATAGAAACCTAAGGTTAAAGAAGAATCAACTCTAGATTATACAACTAGTATCACACATGAGGTGTGGGGATTAGGTTTCTCCTTTATATAGTATTCAAATCATGGTTTGCAATCAATGTTACCTTGGTAACAAAGCATTCAATAATCACCGTTAGATGAAAACTTGATTAGATTCAAGCTAATATCTTCCAACCGTTAGATCGAATCTTAGCTTATTATACACACATGAAATGTAACTTCATTTAGGTTCGAGTAACCATACCTACACGTGTACAAGTCGTTGGTTCAACGGTAGTTAACCATAGGTTAGCCATATGAGCACTTTCATATCAATCTTATTCTTCTTTACCACAACTAGTTCAAATAAATCAGATGAACTAGTTAGAGAGTTGTTCAATTGCTTATATCTCATAGAAGTATACAAGACACAATCGAAACAAAAATAGTTTTGATTCACTTGAATCGATTCATGAACATTATAGTCACGGTTTGCAAAGATTGCATTCCTTAAATATAAATGTCTTCGTTCACGAATTAAACTGATTTTAGAAAATAACCAACTTAAGTACGCATACTGGTACGCAGACTTAAGTACCCGGATTAAGTTTTTTTCATTTCACAATCTCCAGCAGAAATTCATGGGATGTGAACTTCCGACGGTACGCATACTGGTATGCGGACTTTAGTTCCGGTTATCCTGATTAGCAAGTACGCATACTTTGTTCAAGGATATTGGACTTACACACATATAATTTGTCTCATAATGTTTATATCTAACCATGGTTATGTATTTTAAACTCTCATTTCAATCATTGAAACATTCATAGAGAACGTTATACAGTTGTTGTTCACAAACTATTTTTCGTCAAAGCGATTTTCAAGTGATTGAAACTAATACGACTTTCGTCACTAGTAAAGATGAACTTGGCCAAAGCGAAAGATTACCAACACATATTTCGAGAAATAGATAAGCGAGATAAACTCAGCTCGAAATAGTACGTGTGTATAATATAGTCTATATAACAATACGACTTTTGTCTCAAGATAGGAGATAAAGTAGACTTTTGAGTGATTGATAAGTTCAAGTCTCCACATACCTTTTTGTCGATGAAGTTCCACCAGTTCCTTGAGTATTTCTTCGTCTTTGCATGATGAACACCATGGAGTTTAGAGCTGAACTACACTTTCTGTCCTAGTCCGAGACTTAGCTATTAGTATACTAGAAATCAAGACTTATAGTTTTGGCAACTAAACTTGACAAACAATCTTGAGATAGCAACACTTGCGAGGTCGACCGAGCTCTAACAATCTCCCTGTTTGTCAATTTTAGTGACAAAATTATCAATACATATGGAATAAAATAAATAAACTTTGCAGCTTCTCTTCCACTAGCATGATCTCCTTGGTTCTTCAACATTACTCGAAATCTTTGTCACTTCCAAGTACTCCAATGATTCCAAAGGTTGTAAGTTCAGCATCATCGTTGTTGAAAATCCGTAGCCATAACAATGAGAAAACAAAAGCTCTCAATCATTGTTACACAGTGTCATAGTATTATTACACAACATCAACGTTCAATTGTATCACAACTTCGACAAAAATATTATGGTGATATGTACCACTGCCCCTTAGTTAATACTCCATCTCACATGGAAACCACTCCCCCTTACATAATGATACGAAAACCATATGTATTTGTAGTGTGAACTAGACATTAATTCTCCCACTTTTTGTCAATAAAATTGGAAAAGGTGCGAAAACTAGTGTGATCCTCATGAAATTTCCATAGAGACATTTCATGACAAAATGAAAGTACATATCAACTTTTAGATGCGGTCATATAGCCGAAGCTAAATGCATTCATCAAGGAGTTTATAAAGATACAAGATAACCCCTATAATATTCCACATCCGCACTCCCCACAAAGATTTGGCAATTAAGCACAAGTTCAATTAAGAACTCTCCCCCATAAAATGTCATTCTCGAGAAAACAACAAGAGCGACCTTACTTTCATAAGAAAAGAAGGATTTATTTGGACAACACAAATCACTAGAATAAAATTCTCATAAGAAGATTTCCTAGACAAAACAAGCTAAAAGAAACAGAGACAACAAGATTTACTTATCCTCTTCATCATCGGAAACAACCCTGTAGATGGGGGAAAATGATTTGCTGGTTTTTACGGAATTGAGGAGACGACCGTGCAGGGGAGACTCCTTGAACTGAGCAAACTGCTCAACCTCACACAGATGCACTGCAAAAGGGAGTGCTTGAATTCGAGAGATCAATCTGTAGGACTCCGGCCTAAACCAATACAATGGTCGTTCCAGAGTCAATTCGATCACAAGAGAGGGGGTCGATCTGTAAGAGGGAAGCTGAGAAATGTGTGAGATCAATGGTGATCAAAGATTGTAGGTGTGTTGTGTATTATGCGTGGAGAAATAAGATAAGTTCTGATTGATTGAATTTGCTATGTTGAGAGTAATTTCTCAGACGCTGAGTTTTTAATCTCTTGTTGTCTATTCGACGAGAGATTGTCTTGTTTTTCAATCATGATTCAGAGACTTATTTATATTGCCATAATTATAAACACCTTGATCCCATGAAGTGTGACAGCTGCTGGAGTCAAAGAGTGGGAAGTGGAAATCGTATTAAAACCAGTTGCTCATCGTGCGGAGATTTGGTTTATTTTCCATCCACTACTTTGCTAACTCCTCCAACTGATTGCACGACTTGCTCACATTCTCATCGTGTGTATGAACACACGTGTCGTAGACCGCCATACCAAAAGCCTAGTTAATATCCCCCCATGTGACACGATTGATGTCTCGTGATTTTAGTTAGTCAGTTGTTGACTTGATGAGACGATGAGTCTTTGTATTGCTGAGTAGAACAAATGTTCTGGGACTCATGAATTGAACGTGTTTGTTGAGACAGAGGTATCATTTCCGAATAAATTGTTGATAGTTAAGGTGATAAAATGTTGCTCATTTAATGAATTGTTGAATATTGATAGTTGAACCAACATTCCTTAGTCTGAGCAAATATTGCTCATCTGAGCAAATGTTGCTCGTTTGATGAATTATTGGTAGTGGGACCAAATGAAATATTAATCTAAGATACTGACGACTGGGCCGAGTATAATAATTAAAGTATTGATCACGGGATCAACGTAAAATTATTAGTTTTTGAATCTGCTCAGAATTATGCTTTTGCAGATCTTTGGATTCGAAACCCTAATTTTGATCAATTGCTGATTTATTAAAAATCAAACACGGAGTGACGGAGGGACCGACTACATGGGATGATGGATCGACCATGTAACACCTAGATGCTCAAGTGAGAAAATACCAAAGTCTCTTGAAGACCAGCTGGTGAAAGGATGATTAAATGCTGGTTTAATCATTCATTCAAATAGTGTTCGTCTGAACCTTAGGTGATGAAACCTAATTAATTATGAAGAGATGAAGGATTGACCAAGGGTTCATGAAATCGGCCTTGATTGGTCATGGGATCGGCTGACGATCGTTTCATGAAATTCCAAAATTTCTTGGAAGAGTTTGAACCTAATGTAAACAAATTAGGTCAAATGATGAAAATGTGCGGGACCGGCCTCTTGCAAGCCAAAGAGCCAACCTTGGCCGGTCAAGGTAATATGCTCATGTCACCAAAGTGTTAATGTCTCAGTCCTGAGAATTTTGATATTTTCTGATGCGCGTTTGAGCAACATTTTGAGAAAATATGAAGAATTCAAAGTTTTTTGCTCAAACTGAGGAAACTTTATAAGATGAAGGAAATAATAATAATAAAATAAGAAATCATGAAGTGTGGGATCAGCTATGGCTAGGGCATGGCCGGACAGCCAATAAGTCCGGTCCCATGGCACTTTTCCTAATTTTATATTATTTTCATGATTTTGGGGAAATATCATGAAATAAAGAAGTTTGTTGAAACTAAGGAGTTTCCTTGAAGTGAAGGAGTTTCCATGAGATGAAGAGAACCACAATAATAATAATAATAATAATAATAATAATAAAATAAGGGGCGTGTGGGACCGTCCATGGCTAGGCATGGTCGGCCAGCTAGTGGCCCGGTCCCGTGAGTCTTCCCTAATTTTATATCTTTTCCTTGATGTGAAGAAAATATCATGAAATTAAGGAATTTCATGGGATGAAGGAAATAATAATAATAAAATAATAAAAAATGCAAGGTGTGGGACCGGCCACAACTAGGGCATGACCGGACGGCCAGTGAGCTCGGTTCCGCAGCACCTTTCCTAATTTTTATTATTTTCTTGATACGGAGGAAACACCATGAAACTGATGAGTTTCCTTAAAGTGAAGGATATTTGTTCAAATGAAGGGATTTTCATGAGATCAAGGAAAAATAATAAAACATGATAAAATAAAGAATCAGGCGTGGAACTGGCAACGGCGTGACTGGGCGGCCGGTGGGCCCAGTCCCGTAGAGCCTTAGTTAATTATTATTATTTTTCTTCCTATTTTGCATAGGTTCATCGTTCCTTCGTATTTTAGACTGCTCGTTCATGCATTCAGGTGCTCGTTAGTGCATTATTACTGAATACACTTGCACCATTTTGGTTGGGGCTTACTCGATAGCGGCTCAGATGCCCGTGTGTTGAATATTTATTACTAACTCATGGAATTCTACTATGAAGAACCACGAATTGAAGTAATGAATTTGAAAAAGCGGGGGTCTAACAACCACACCCAATATTTCGCTTAGCAATCTGTATGGACAAACTCCAATATACTTTCTAGAGAATCAACTAGAAAATTAGACTCAATCTAGATAAAAAGGATATAAAAGATTTTATATCTCAATCTCTCGATTTGATATATACTCAAGCAAATAGAAATCTGCGAGTCTTTATCAAATACTAGAGAGATAACTTGGATGGTACCAAAGACCAATATCCAAGTGTCAATCAATTTAAATAAACAACCAAAAGGTCGGATATTCTAATTGATTGAACAACGCACAACCTGTGATATTTCAATTATATAACAAAATATAATGCGGAAAAGAAATAACACAGACACCAGAATTTTGTTAGAGGAAACCGCAAATGCAGAAAAACACCGAGACCTAGTCCAGATTGAACACACATTGTATTAAGCCGCTACAGACACTAGCCTACTCCAAACTAACTTCGGTCTGGACTGTAGTTGAACCCAAACAATCTCACACTGATCCAAGGTACATTTATGCTCCTACATCTCTGATCCCACCAGGATGCTACGCACTTGATTCCTTTAGCTGATCTCACCCACAACTAAGAGTTGCTACGACCCAAAGTCGAAGACTTTAATAAACAAATCTGTATCACACAAAATAGTTTATGGTAATAGATAAATCCCTCTCCACGAATATACTTACGAGTTTTGTTCCGTCTTTTGATAAATCAAGGTGAACAGGAACCAATTGATAATCCAGACTTATATTCCCGAAGAACAGCCTAGTATTATCAATCACCTCACAATAGTCTTAATCGACGCGGTGAAAAAAGATATCGTGGAATCACAAACGATGAGACAAAGATGTTTGTGATTACTTTTTATCTTGCCTATCGGAGATAGAAATCTCAAGCCAATTATTACAATTGTGCTCGTACGAGGGAGAACTCTAGCAATTAGGAAACATAATCCCCACACCTCCTGTGTGATACTAGTTGCGACTAGAGTCGATTCTCCTTTAACCTTGGTTTTTTCACGAATTATTTATCTCGTTTGTATCGTGGTCCTCTATCAAACTATTTAGCCATTCTTCGTCTGCTTCAACCGAAATCTTAGCATCATTATAATCCTTGGCAAGCTCAATTGGGTCTTCCACGACTTTAATCAATTTGGTTTCATTCTCAGTCTCAATATTTTCAACACTTTCGTCATCGGAATCCTCTTCTAGAAAAATTCCTTCAGTGCAACTCCTAAAATCTTCGCTTGAGTACGTTACACCATTTATAACAATGGTTATGTCATATTCATCCTCCTCCTTTTGAATAGGCGAGTGATCGTTATTATGATCCGGAGTTGAAATAACATTACCATTATTGCAAGGATTTTCCAAAGGTTGCTCATCTTCATCGGAGTCTTCGTCAACCTCAAAATCGTCAATATCGAAGCGGCGTTCAAGTTCCAAATCTATGACCTTGTTAATTTCATTCAGAGTCTGTTGTGATGCACCGGCTTCTTCTAGCTGCTCGTGTTGCTTAAAATTTTTTTTTGACATTAATACGTTTACACCATTATGCACAATCTCCTCTTTTAAAAAGAGTGAAGGAAAAACACGATGAAGAGGAGTAGGTCTTGATTCAGTATCATAACCTTTTAGTTCCAAACTCTCTGTCATCTGCACATTACTAGAAAACAATCGATCAGAAGCATAACTATCCTTCCACCCTCGTGATTGTCCACTTACATGCCCGTCATAAGGTTGTTGACATGTATGAGAATATTCATAAGGTTCCATGGGATATTTATCATAGCTAAAAGATTGGTTTTGATTATACCCGTAGGATGGTTGGTAGTTTTCATATGAATGAGATTGAAAACCATATTGATTACCACTATCATATGTATGATCTTGTGCTCCGTACATGTTATTTCCGTAAGGAAACATGACGACTCACAAGATAGAGAAAATCAAAACAAAATAAATAAAAACAAGCTAAACAAATAACAAATCAATTGGCAATTGCTCCCCGGCAACGGCGCCAAAATTTGATGTGTGTCGTAACCACAAAAAATTAATTAAGATATTTCCCACTAATTAACTGGTAATATAGCGGTTATAAGAGATCGTTCCCACAAAGAGTTGTGTAATTGATAGGTTATTTGAATTAGCAAAACAAAGTAAAAGACAATGGGGGATTGGTTGTAAGATAAATAAAAAGAAACAAATAAGAAAAGAAAGGGATAATCAAGGAATCCTTCGCCCTTACCAAGCGATAACTGGATTAGAATACTTATTTATCTTTCATTAGAACCATTCATCACCAATCGTAGGAAAACAGCTATGTCAGTTTTATCCCCAAAACTCCTTCTCTCACTGGATACGGAAGTTCTCGACTACCAGATTCTATTCAACGAACCACCAAGTAGTAAATCACTCAAGATGTAATCCAATCGAATGCTTTAAGCTCTGTGAATTTAGGTTGATCCCGGTATTTGAACTCTTAGATCAAGGTCCACTTGCCGATGTTATCTTCACTCGAAATAGCTCCACAGAATCCCTCTGCAAGGTCTCGCGATGTCTACTTGTGTAGAGAATCAATCGACGATTACTTATCTCATAACTTCTACTAGCTTTAGAACAATCATAGACTAATCTAGTAGGCCTACCAAATCAATCTAAGAATCATTCATAAACCCTAAATATAGAAAAGACAAACGATGATGGTAAAAACTCCGAACAAACTTGTATAATAATAAAGCTTCGCGTCTAGAACATTGAATTCATCCTTAATCAACAAAGGTTTAGCAACTGATGATTACACAATTACCTGGTTTCCCCCTAAAAGGGTAAACCCTAGAATATTTATGAAGAACAAAACTATAATATGAGATGTGATATTGTGTTAATTGTTGTGGAAGTCCTCTTATATAGTTTTCATGAGATCTAGGTATTAGAATCCATCCGGGACCATGTTTCCTTGATTTGGAAGTCAAAATACATCATAAGGGACCCCATAGGTTTGTCTCAGTCGGCGTTGTAGAGTTCCTCAAAGAAATACCGAAAGTTGTGCTCAAAAATACACCTTCTCTGCCTGAAATATGACTACTTTCGGTATTGCTAAAGCAATGCCGAAAGTGGTGTTGTAGATTGCAGTTTTACGTCTCGACTGTTTTGGCCGTAACTTCTTCGTACGAACTCGGAATGACCTTATTATTTCGCCGTTCTCTTTATAATTTAATTATCTTAAATATGGTGGTAAGAAATATTGAATTTGGATGAGTTGAACTTGGTCTTCTAGTCCTTCTTATGGTTTCGACCTTCTTTGCTCCTTTTCATCGCACTTCTTTCACTTGTTTTGGCTCTAAACACTTGGATCCTTGGAGAACTCCACTTTATAGCTCTTTTATATCCCTTTTCACTCTTATTGGGATGATTCACCTGATATGACACATAAACTAGAAAATAATCATAATAACAAGTAATATGCAAGAATTATAGCTAAAACAAGTATGGAATTGACACTCTAACCATGTAAATTAAGCGCTTATCATTTCCAAGATTGAATTTTAAAAAAAAAATTAAATCCACTTTATGTCCACTAGAGGAATCCAATTTATTTTCTAAAATAAATCCATTAGATGAAATCCTTTCAAAAACACTAGCACAAGAATCATTCACAAACCTAATCCTAAGAGAATTTTGGTCTAAAGGAAGATTCATGCTAGAAGATGAAGAATCCAAACTTTTTGAAGTTATTTTTGAAACCTTGAGATTCATCATGAGGTCTAGAAATTGGAAAATAAGGAGTAAGAAAACACTTACTTGGAATGAACTTTGAACACCCTTTTTCTTAATTTTTCTCCAAAGGAGTTTTAATGGAGGAAAAGCATGAACCCTAGAGTGTTCACGTACGCGGACAAAATTGGGAAGGAAGAAGAAGGTGCGTGTACCGCTCCTTTTAAATACCCAAGAATGGGCTTGGACCCGTTCATGAACTGCGACCCACAAAAGGAAAGTAGGATTTCTTAAACCATTCACCATCCAAGGTTCGCACACTGAAGAGATCAGTAGTGCAGTAAAAGAACAGAGGATAGACTCCATTAATTTTAGTTAACCTTTGGAGAAAACAAAATTTTGCAACAAAAATTAATCCGGACAAAAAGTCAACCATCACTTGCCCCACATCAAGTTATATACAAATTGGGTAAAGCTAGTTGTGTTACCGAGAGACTACATATGCAGAAAAATTCTCATGCAACTTTTCAGGTTGAGATGTATTAGTATAATCATAGTAATGATTATATTCTGGATTAATAGAGTTTTTTGAATCCCCATGTTTATACCCAAGAAAAGACTTTTTCTGAAGGTTAGAACCTACGCCGAACTCATAGGAATTCTTTTTTATCGATTTCACATGAGTTGGAGGTAGGTCTAGTTCGTACATCATGAACACATGATTTGACAGATACAGAACTTTTCTCAGAACAATTCTTATTCTCAAGGGAATTAAGATTTACTAAGAATTTAAAAATGCTTTCAAAAGCTCTAAATAGATCTTTGTCAATTGATCCATTACGATAGTATTCCTCATAAAGATTAAGAGTTAATCTAGTGAGATTCCATATGTTTGAGCGTTGACTGCGTTTTTGAAACAAACTCTTCTTAAAAGAACTTTTAATTTTTCCTTTAGATTGTTCCTCGTCATATAAGCTTTCCAATGACTTAGATGAAACGGGATTATCACAAGAGACCAGAGGTCTAATCAATAATCTTTGAGCAATCTTTACGGAATTCTGGCGTGCGTTACAGATGCCAAGAGCAAGCTTTCTAAAACAATTTCCCATAGGGACAGTCTTTAGGAAATAGTCAAACACAAACTTATTAGGTTTATAGTGTTTGTCGGCTCTGATACCAATTGAAAAAGCGGGGGTCTAACAACCACACCCAATATTTCGCTTAGCAATTTGTATGGACTAACTCCAATATACTTTTAAGAGAATCAACTAGACAGTCAGACTCAATCTTAACAAAAAGTATATCAACGAGTTATCTGAATTTCTCGATCAATACTTACTCAAGCAAATAGAAATCTGCGAGTCTAATTGAACACAAGAGAAATTAACTTGAACGGTACCAAAGACCAATGTTCAAGTATCAATAAATTTCAATCAACAACCAAAGGTTGGATTTACCAATTGATCGATTCAACGCACAACCTGTGATATTTCAATTATATAACAAAATATAATGCGGAAAAAAATTAACACAAACAAAAGAAGTTTTGCTAGCGAGGAAACCGCAAATGCAGAAAAACCCCGGGACCTAGTCCAGATTGAACACACACTGTATTAAGCCGCTACAGACACTAGCCTACTACAAACTAACTTTGGTTTGGACTGTAGTTGAACCCCAGTCAATCTCACACTGATCCAAGGTACAGTTGCGCTCCTTACGTCTCTGATCCCAGCAGGATACTACGCACTTGATTCCCTTAGATGATCTCACCCACAACTAAGAGTTTCTACGTCCCAAAGTCGAAGACTTTAATAAACAAAATTGTATCACACAGAAAAGTCTACAGGAATAGATAAATCTGTCTCCCACAGAAATACCTACGAGTTTTGTTCTGTCTTTTGATAAATCAAGGTGAACAGGAACCAATCAATAACAAAGACTTTATTCTCGAAGAACATCCTAGAATTTCAATCACCTCACTCAATCTAATCGTATGATGGAGAAACTAGATATTGTGGAGTCACAAACGATGAGACGAAGATGTTTGTGACTACTTTTGTCTTGCCTATCGGATAAATTAATCTCAAGTCAATCTTTCGATTGTACTCACGGTATAAACAACAAGATCTAATCACGCAACTACAGAGAAAATAGTTGGGTCTGGCTTCACAATCCCAATGAAGTCTTCAAGTCGTTAACCTACAGGGTCTCGATAGAAACCTAAGGTTAAAGAAGAATCAACTCTAGATTATACAACTAGTATCACACATGAGGTGTGGGGATTAGGTTTCTCCTTTATATAGTATTCAAATCATGGTTTGCAATCAATGTTACCTTGGTAACAAAGCATTCAATAATCACCGTTAGATGAAAACTTGATTAGATTCAAGCTAATATCTTCCAACCGTTAGATCGAATCTTAGCTTATTATACACACATGAAATGTAACTTCATTTAGGTTCGAGTAACCATACCTACACGTGTACAAGTCGTTGGTTCAACGGTAGTTAACCATAGGTTAGCCATATGAGCACTTTCATATCAATCTTATTCTTCTTTACCACAACTAGTTCAAATAAATCAGATGAACTAGTTAGAGAGTTGTTCAATTGCTTATATCTCATAGAAGTATACAAGACACAATCGAAACAAAAATAGTTTTGATTCACTTGAATCGATTCATGAACATTATAGTCACGGTTTGCAAAGATTGCATTCCTTAAAATATAAATGTCTTCGTTCACGAATTAAACTGATTTTAGAAAATAACCAACTTAAGTACGCATACTGGTACGCAGACTTAAGTACCCGGATTAAGTTTTTTTCATTTCACAATCTCCAGCAGAAATTCATGGGATGTGAACTTCCGACGGTACGCATACTGGTATGCGGACTTTAGTTCCGGTTATCCTGATTAGCAAAGTACGCATACTTTGGTTCAAGGATATGGACTTACACACATATAAGTTGTCTCATAATGTTTATATCTAACCATGGTTATGTATTTTAAACTCTCATTTCAATCATTGAAACATTCATAGAGAACGTTATACAGTTGTTGTTCACAAACTATTTTTCGTCAAAGCGATTTTCAAGTGATTGAAACTAATACGACTTTCGTCACTAGTAAAGATGAACTTGGCCAAAGCGAAAGATTACCAACACATATTTCGAGAAATAGATAAGCGAGATAAACTCAGCTCGAAATAGTACGTGTGTATAATATAGTCTATATAACAATACGACTTTTGTCTCAAGATAGGAGATAAAGTAGACTTTTGAGTGATTGATAAGTTCAAGTCTCCACATACCTTTTGTCGATGAAGTTCCACCAGTTCCTTGAGTAGTTCTTCGTCTTTGCATGATGAACACCATGGAGTTTAGAGCTGAACTACACTTTCTGTCCTAGTCCGAGACTTAGCTATAGTATACTAGAAATCAAGACTTATAGTTTTGGCAACTAAACTTGACAAACAATCTTGAGATAGCAACACTTGCGAGGTCGACCGAGCAGTGCTCTAACAATCTCCCTGTTTGTCAATTTTAGTGACAAAATTATCAATACATATGGAATACAAAATAAATAAACTTTGCAGCTTCTCTTCCACTAGCATGATCTCCTTGGTTCTTCAACATTACTCGAAATCTTTGTCACTTCCAAGTACTCCAATGATTCCAAAGGTTGTAAGTTCAGCATCATTGTTGTTGAAAATCCGTAGCCATAACAATGAGAAAACAAAAGCTCTCAATCATTGTTACACAGTGTCATAGTATTATTACACAACATCAACGTTCAATTGTATCACAACTTCGACAAAAATATTATGGTGATATGTACCACTGCCCCTTAGTTAATACTCCATCTCACATGGAAACCACTCCCCCTTACATAATGATACGAAAACCATATGTATTTGTAGTGTGAACTAGACATTAATTCTCCCACTTTTTGTCAATAAAATTGGAAAAGGTGCGAAAACTAGTGTGATCCTCATGAAATTTCCATAGAGACATTTCATGACAAAATGAAAGTACATATCAACTTTTTAGATGCGGTCATATAGCCGAAGCTAAATGCATTCATCAAGGAGTTTATAAAGATACAAGATAACCCCTATAATATTCCACATCCGCACTCCCCACAAAGATTTGGCAATTAAGCACAAGTTCAATTAAGAACTCTCCCCCATAAAATGTCATTCTCGAGAAAACAACAAGAGCGACCTTACTTTCATAAGAAAAGAAGGATTTATTTGGACAACACAAATCACACTAGAATAAAATTCTCATAAGAAGATTTCCTAGACAAAACAAGCTAAAAGAAACAGAGACAACAAGATTTACTTATCCTCTTCATCATCGGAAACAACCCTGTAGATGGGGGAAAATGATTTGCTGGTTTTTACGGAATTGAGGAGACGACCGTGCAGGGGAGACTCCTTGAACTGAGCAAACTGCTCAACCTCACACAGATGCACTGCAAAAAGGGAGTGCTTGAATTCGAGAGATCAATCTGTAGGACTCCGGCCTAAACCAATACAATGGTCGTTCCAGAGTCAATTCGATCACAAGAGAGGATGGGTCGATCTGTAAGAGGGAAGCTGAAATGTGTGAGATCAATGGTGATCAAAGATTGTAGGTGTGTTGTGTATTATGCGTGGAGAAATAAGATAAGTTCTGATTGATTGAATTTGCTATGTTGAGAGTAATTTCTCAGACGCTGAGTTTTTAATCTCTTGTTGTCTATTCGACGAGAGATTGTCTTGTTTTTCAATCATGATTCAGAGACTTATTTATATTGCCATAATTATAAACACCTTGATCCCATGAAGTGTGACAGCTGCTGGAGTCAAAGAGTGGGAAGTGGAAATCGTATTAAAACCAGTTGCTCATCGTGCGGAGATTTGGTTTATTTTCCATCCACTACTTTGCTAACTCCTCCAACTGATTGCACGACTTGCTCACATTCTCATCGTGTGTATGAACACACGTGTCGTAGACCGCCATACCAAAAGCCTAGTTAATATCCCCCCATGTGACACGATTGATGTCTCGTGATTTTAGTTAGTCAGTTGTTGACTTGATGAGACGATGAGTCTTTGTATTGCTGAGTAGAACAAATGTTCTGGGACTCATGAATTGAACGTGTTTGTTGAGACAGAGGTATCATTTCCGAATAAATTGTTGATAGTTAAGGTGATAAAATGTTGCTCATTTAATGAATTGTTGAATATTGATAGTTGAACCAACATTCCTTAGTCTGAGCAAATATTGCTCATCTGAGCAAATGTTGCTCGTTTGATGAATTATTGGTAGTGGGACCAAATGAAATATTAATCTAAGATACTGACGACTGGGCCGAGTATAATAATTAAAGTATTGATCACGGGATCAACGTAAAATTATTAGTTTTTGAATCTGCTCAGAATTATGCTTTTGCAGATCTTTGGATTCGAAACCCTAATTTTGATCAATTGCTGATTTATTAAAAATCAAACACGGAGTGACGGAGGGACCGACTACATGGGATGATGGATCGACCATGTAACACCTAGATGCTCAAGTGAGAAAATACCAAAGTCTCTTGAAGACCAGCTGGTGAAAGGATGATTAAATGCTGGTTTAATCATTCATTCAAATAGTGTTCGTCTGAACCTTAGGTGATGAAACCTAATTAATTATGAAGAGATGAAGGATTGACCAAGGGGTCATGAAATCGGCCTTGATTGGTCATGGGATCGGCTGACGATCGTTTCATGAAATTCCAAAATTTCTTGGAAGAGTTTGAACCTAATGTAAACAAATTAGGTCAAATGATGAAAATGTGCGGGACCGGCCTCTTGCAAGCCAAAGAGACAACCTTGGCCGGTCAAGGTAATATGCTCATGTCACCAAAGTGTTAATGTCTCAGTCCTGAGAATTTTGATATTTTCTGATGCGCGTTTGAGCAACATTTTGAGAAAATATGAAGAATTCAAAGTTTTTTGCTCAAACTGAGGAAACTTTATAAGATGAAGGAAATAATAATAATAATATAAGAAATCATGAAGTGTGGGATCAGCTATGGCTAGGGCATGGCCGGACAGCCAATAAGTCCGGTCCCATGGCACTTTTCCTAATTTTATATTATTTTCATGATTTTGGGGAAATATCATGAAATAAAGAAGTTTGTTGAAACTAAGGAGTTTCCTTGAAGTGAAGGAGTTTCCATGAGATGAAGAGAACCACAATAATAATAATAATAATAATAATAAAAATAAGGGGCGTGTGGGACCGGCCATGGCTAGGCATGGTCGGCCAGCTAGTGGCCCGGTCCCGTGAGTCTTCCCTAATTTTATATCTTTTCCTTGATGTGAAGAAAATATCATGAAATTAAGGAATTTCATGGGATGAAGGAAATAATAATAATAAAATAATAAAAAATGCAAGGTGTGGGACCGGCCACAACTAGGGCATGACCGGACGGCCAGTGAGCTCGGTTCCGCAGCACCTTTCCTAATTTTTATTATTTTCTTGATACGGAGGAAACACCATGAAACTGATGAGTTTCCTTAAAGTGAAGGATATTTGTTCAAATGAAGGGATTTTCATGAGATCAAGGAAAAATAATAAAACATGATAAAATAAAGAATCAGGCGTGGAACTGGCAACGGCGTGACTGGGCGGCCGGTGGGCCCAGTCCCGTAGAGCCTTAGTTAATTATTATTATTTTTCTTCCTATTTTGCATAGGTTCATCGTTCCTTCGTATTTTAGACTGCTCGTTCATGCATTCAGGTGCTCGTTAGTGCATTATTACTGAATACACTTGCACCATTTTGGTTGGGGCTTACTCGATAGCGGCTCAGATGCCCGTGTGTTGAATATTTATTACTAACTCATGGAATTCTACTATGAAGAACCACGAATTGAAGTAATGAATTTGAAAAAGCGGGGGTCTAACAACCACACCCAATATTTCGCTTAGCAATCTGTATGGACAAACTCCAATATATTTCTAGAGAATCAACTAGAAAATTAGACTCAATCTAGATAAAAAGGATAAAAGATTTTATATCTCAATCTCTCGATTTGATATATACTCAAGCAAATAGAAATCTGCGAGTCTTTATCAAATACTAGAGAGATAACTTGGATGGTACCAAAGACCAATATCCAAGTGTCAATCAATTTAAATAAACAACCAAAAGGTCGGATATTCTAATTGATTGAACAACGCACAACCTGTGATATTTCAATTATATAACAAAATATAATGCGGAAAAGAAATAACACAGACACCAGAATTTTGTTAGAGGAAACCGCAAATGCAGAAAAACACCGAGACCTAGTCCAGATTGAACACACATTGTATTAAGCCGCTACAGACACTAGCCTACTCCAAACTAACTTCGGTCTGGACTGTAGTTGAACCCAAACAATCTCACACTGATCCAAGGTACATTTATGCTCCTATATCTCTGATCCCACCAGGATGCTACGCACTTGATTCCTTTAGCTGATCTCACCCACAACTAAGAGTTGCTACGACCCAAAGTCGAAGACTTTAATAAACAAATCTGTATCACACAAAATAGTTTATGGTAATAGATAAATCCCTCTCCACGAATATACTTACGAGTTTTGTTCCGTCTTTTGATAAATCAAGGTGAACAGGAACCAATTGATAATCCAGACTTATATTCCCGAAGAACAGCCTAGTATTATCAATCACCTCACAATAGTCTTAATCGACGCGGTGAAAAAAGATATCGTGGAATCACAAACGATGAGACAAAGATGTTTGTGATTACTTTTTATCTTGCCTATCGGAGATAGAAATCTCAAGCCAATTATTACAATTGTGCTCGTACGAGGGAGAACTCTAGCAATTAGGAAACATAATCCCCACACCTCCTGTGTGATACTAGTTGCGACTAGAGTCGATTCTCCTTTAACCTTGGTTTTTTCACGAATTATTTATCTCGTTTGTATCGTGGTCCTCTATCAAACTATTTAGCCATTCTTCGTCTGCTTCAACCGAAATCTTAGCATCATTATAATCCTTGGCAAGCTCAATTGGGTCTTCCACGACTTTAATCAATTTGGTTTCATTCTCAGTCTCAATATTTTCAACACTTTCGTCATCGGAATCCTCTTCTAGAAAAATTCCTTCAGTGCAACTCCTAAAATCTTCGCTTGAGTACGTTACACCATTTATAACAATGGTTATGTCATATTCATCCTCCTCCTTTTGAATAGGCGAGTGATCGTTATTATGATCCGGAGTTGAAATAACATTACCATTATTGCAAGGATTTTCCAAAGGTTGCTCATCTTCATCGGAGTCTTCGTCAACCTCAAAATCGTCAATATCGAAGCGGCGTTCAAGTTCCAAATCTATGACCTTGTTAATTTCATTCAGAGTCTGTTGTGATGCACCGGCTTCTTCTAGCTGCTCGTGTTGCTTAAAATTTTTTTTTGACATTAATACGTTTTACACCATTATGCACAATCTCCTCTTTTAAAAAGAGTGAAGGAAAAACACGATGAAGAGGAGTAGGTCTTGATTCAGTATCATAACCTTTTAGTTCCAAACTCTCTGTCATCTGCACATTACTAGAAAACAATCGATCAGAAGCATAACTATCCTTCCACCCTCGTGATTGTCCACTTACATGCCCGTCATAAGGTTGTTGACATGTATGAGAATATTCATAAGGTTCCATGGGATATTTATCATAGCTAAAAGATTGGTTTTGATTATACCCGTAGGATGGTTGGTAGTTTTCATATGAATGAGATTGAAAACCATATTGATTACCACTATCATATGTATGATCTTGTGCTCCGTACATGTTATTTCCGTAAGGAAACATGACGACTCACAAGATAGAGAAAATCAAAACAAAATAAATAAAAACAAGCTAAACAAATAACAAATCAATTGGCAATTGCTCCCCGGCAACGGCGCCAAAATTTGATGTGTGTCGTAACCACAAAAAATTAATTAAGATATTTCCCACTAATTAACTGGTAATATAGCGGTTATAAGAGATCGTTCCCACAAAGAGTTGTGTAATTGATAGGTTATTTGAATTAGCAAAACAAAGTAAAAGACAATGGGGGATTGGTTGTAAGATAAATAAAAAGAAACAAATAAGAAAAGAAAGGGATAATCAAGGAATCCTTCGCCCTTACCAAGCGATAACTGGATTAGAATACTTATTTATCTTTCATTAGAACCATTCATCACCAATCGTAGGAAAACAGCTATGTCAGTTTTATCCCCAAAACTCCTTCTCTCACTGGATACGGAAGTTCTCGACTACCAGATTCTATTCAACGAACCACCAAGTAGTAAATCACTCAAGATGTAATCCAATCGAATGCTTTAAGCTCTGTGAATTTAGGTTGATCCCGGTATTTGAACTCTTAGATCAAGGTCCACTTGCCGATGTTATCTTCACTCGAAATAGCTCCACAGAATCCCTCTGCAAGGTCTCGCGATGTCTACTTGTGTAGAGAATCAATCGACGATTACTTATCTCATAACTTCTACTAGCTTTAGAACAATCATAGACTAATCTAGTAGGCCTACCAAATCAATCTAAGAATCATTCATAAACCCTAAATATAGAAAAGACAAACGATGATGGTAAAAACTCCGAACAAACTTGTATAATAATAAAGCTTCGCGTCTAGAACATTGAATTCATCCTTAATCAACAAAGGTTTAGCAACTGATGATTACACAATTACCTGGTTTCCCCCTAAAAGGGTAAACCCTAGAATATTTTATGAAGAACAAAACTATAATATGAGATGTGATATTGTGTTAATTGTTGTGGAAGTCCTCTTATATAGTTTTCATGAGATCTAGGTATTAGAATCCATCCGGGACCATGTTTCCTTGATTTGGAAGTCAAAATACATCATAAGGGACCCCATAGGTTTGTCTCAGTCGGCGTTGTAGAGTTCCTCAAAGAAATACCGAAAGTTGTGCTCAAAAATACACCTTCTCTGCCTGAAATATGACTACTTTCGGTATTGCTAAAGCAATGCCGAAAGTGGTGTTGTAGATTGCAGTTTTACGTCTCGACTGTTTTGGCCGTAACTTCTTCGTACGAACTCGGAATGACCTTATTATTTCGCCGTTCTCTTTATAATTTAATTATCTTAAATATGGTGGTAAGAAATATTGAATTTGGATGAGTTGAACTTGGTCTTCTAGTCCTTCTTATGGTTTCGACCTTCTTTGCTCCTTTTCATCGCACTTCTTCCACTTGTTTTGGCTCTAAACACTTGGATCCTTGGAGAACTCCACTTTATAGCTCTTTTATATCCCTTTTCACTCTTATTGGGATGATTCACCTGATATGACACATAAACTAGAAAATAATCATAATAACAAGTAATATGCAAGAATTATAGCTAAAACAAGTATGGAATTGACACTCTAACCATGTAAATTAAGCGCTTATCATTTCCAAGATTGAATTTTAAAAAAAAATTAAATCCACTTTATGTCCACTAGAGGAATCCAATTTATTTTCTAAAATAAATCCATTAGATGAAATCCTTTCAAAAACACTAGCACAAGAATCATTCACAAACCTAATCCTAAGAGAATTTTGGTCTAAAGGAAGATTCATGCTAGAAGATGAAGAATCCAAACTTTTTGAAGTTATTTTTGAAACTTGAGATTCATCATGAGGTCTAGAAATTGGAAAATAAGGAGTAAGAAAACACTTACTTGGAATGAACTTTGAACACCCTTTTTCTTAATTTTTCTCCAAAGGAGTTTTAATGGAGGAAAAGCATGAACCCTAGAGTGTTCACGTACGCGGACAA
This sequence comes from Papaver somniferum, assembly GCF_003573695.1. Lineage (NCBI taxonomy): Eukaryota > Viridiplantae > Streptophyta > Magnoliopsida > Ranunculales > Papaveraceae > Papaver > Papaver somniferum. Next base: position 199,785,702 of record NC_039359.1, read on the forward strand.
AATTGGGAAGGAAGAAGAAGGTGCGTGTACCGCTCCTTTTAAATACCCAAGAATGGGCTTGGACCCGTTCATGAACTGCGACCCACAAAAGGAAAGTAGGATTTCTTAAACCATTCACCATCCAAGGTTCGCACACTGAAGAGATCAGTAGTGCAGTAAAAGAACAGAGGATAGACTCCATTAATTTTAGTTAACCTTTGGAGAAAACAAAATTTGCAACAAAAATTAATCCGGACAAAAAGTCAACCATCACTTGCCCCACATCAAGTTATATACAAATTGGGTAAAGCTAGTTGTGTTACCGAGAGACTACATATGCAGAAAAATTCTCATGCAACTTTTCAGGTTGAGATGTATTAGTATAATCATAGTAATGATTATATTCTGGATTAATAGAGTTTTTGAATCCCCATGTTTATACCCAAGAAAAGACTTTTTCTGAAGGTTAGAACCTACGCCGAACTCATAGGAATTTTTTATCGATTTCACATGAGTTGGAGGTAGGTCTAGTTCGTACATCATGAACACATGATTTGACAGATACAGAACTTTTCTCAGAACAATTCTTATTCTCAAGGGAATTAAGATTTACTAAGAATTTAAAAATGCTTTCAAAAGCTCTAAATAGATCTTTGTCAATTGATCCATTACGATAGTATTCCTCATAAAGATTAAGAGTTAATCTAGTGAGATTCCATATGTTTGAGCGTTGACTGCGTTTTTGAAACAAACTCTTCTTAAAAGAACTTTTAATTTTTCCTTTAGATTGTTCCTCGTCATATAAGCTTTCCAATGACTTAGATGAAACGGGATTATCACAAGAGACCAGAGGTCTAATCAATAATCTTTGAGCAATCTTTACGGAATTCTGGCGTGCGTTACAGATGCCAAGAGCAAGCTTTCTAAAACAATTTCCCATAGGGACAGTCTTTAGGAAATAGTCAAACACAAACTTATTAGGTTTATAGTGTTTGTCGGCTCTGATACCAATTGAAAAAGCGGGGGTCTAACAACCACACCCAATATTTCGCTTAGCAATTTGTATGGACTAACTCCAATATACTTTTAAGAGAATCAACTAGACAGTCAGACTCAATCTTAACAAAAAGTATATCAACGAGTTATCTGAATTTCTCGATCAATACTTACTCAAGCAAATAGAAATCTGCGAGTCTAATTGAACACAAGAGAAATTAACTTGAACGGTACCAAAGACCAATGTTCAAGTATCAATAAATTTCAATCAACAACCAAAGGTTGGATTTACCAATTGATCGATTCAACGCACAACCTGTGATATTTCAATTATATAACAAAATATAATGCGGAAAAAAATTAACACAAACAAAAGAAGTTTTGCTAGCGAGGAAACCGCAAATGCAGAAAAACCCCGGGACCTAGTCCAGATTGAACACACACTGTATTAAGCCGCTACAGACACTAGCCTACTACAAACTAACTTTGGTTTGGACTGTAGTTGAACCCCAGTCAATCTCACACTGATCCAAGGTACAGTTGCGCTCCTTACGTCTCTGATCCCAGCAGGATACTACGCACTTGATTCCCTTAGATGATCTCACCCACAACTAAGAGTTTCTACGTCCCAAAGTCGAAGACTTTAATAAACAAAATTGTATCACACAGAAAAGTCTACAGGAATAGATAAATCTGTCTCCCACAGAAATACCTACGAGTTTTGTTCTGTCTTTTGATAAATCAAGGTGAACAGGAACCAATCAATAACAAAGACTTATATTCTCGAAGAACATCCTAGAATTTCAATCACCTCACAATAATCTAAATCGTATGATGGAGAAACTAGATATTGTGGAGTCACAAACGATGAGACGAAGATGTTTGTGACTACTTTTATGTCTTGCCTATCGGATAAATTAATCTCAAGTCAATCTTTCGATTGTACTCAAATACGGTATAAACAACAAGATCTAATCACGCAACTACAGAGAAAATAGTTGGGTCTGGCTTCACAATCCCAATGAAGTCTTCAAGTCGTTAACCTACAGGGTCTCGATAGAAACCTAAGGTTAAAGAAGAATCAACTCTAGATTATACAACTAGTATCACACATGAGGTGTGGGGATTAGGTTTCTCCTTTATATAGTATTCAAATCATGGTTTGCAATCAATGTTACCTTGGTAACAAAGCATTCAATAATCACCGTTAGATGAAAACTTGATTAGATTCAAGCTAATATCTTTCAACCGTTAGATCGAATCTTAGCTTATTATACACACATGAAATGTAACTTCATTTAGGTTCGAGTAACCATACCTACACGTGTACAAGTCGTTGGTTCAACGGTAGTTAACCATAGGTTAGCCATATGAGCACTTTCATATCAATCTTATTCTTCTTTACCACAACTAGTTCAAATAAATCAGATGAACTAGTTAGAGAGTTGTTCAATTGCTTATATCTCATAGAAGTATACAAGACACAATCGAAACAAAAATAGTTTTGATTCACTTGAATCGATTCATGAACATTATAGTCACGGTTTGCAAAGATTGCATTCCTTAAAATATAAATGTCTTCGTTCACGAATTAAACTGATTTTAGAAAATAACCAACTTAAGTACGCATACTGGTACGCAGACTTAAGTACCCGGATTAAGTTTTTTTCATTTCACAATCTCCAGCAGAAATTCATGGGATGTGAACTTCCGACGGTACGCATACTGGTATGCGGACTTTAGTTCCGGTTATCCTGATTAGCAAAGTACGCATACTTTGGTTCAAGGATATTGGACTTACACACATATAATTTGTCTCATAATGTTTATATCTAACCATGGTTATGTATTTTAAACTCTCATTTCAATCATTGAAACATTCATAGAGAACGTTATACAGTTGTTGTTCACAAACTATTTTTCGTCAAAGCGATTTTCAAGTGATTGAAACTAATACGACTTTCGTCACTAGTAAAGATGAACTTGGCCAAAGCGAAAGATTACCAACACATATTTCGAGAAATAGATAAGCGAGATAAACTCAGCTCGAAATAGTACGTGTGTATAATATAGTCTATATAACAATACGACTTTTGTCTCAAGATAGGAGATAAAGTAGACTTTTGAGTGATTGATAAGTTCAAGTCTCCACATACCTTTTTGTCGATGAAGTTCCACCAGTTCCTTGAGTATTTCTTCGTCTTTGCATGATGAACACCATGGAGTTTAGAGCTGAACTACACTTTCTGTCCTAGTCCGAGACTTAGCTATTAGTATACTAGAAATCAAGACTTATAGTTTTGGCAACTAAACTTGACAAACAATCTTGAGATAGCAACACTTGCGAGGTCGACCGAGCAGTGCTCTAACAATCTCCCTGTTTGTCAATTTTAGTGACAAAATTATCAATACATATGGAATACAAAATAAATAAACTTTGCAGCTTCTCTTCCACTAGCATGATCTCCTTGGTTCTTCAACATTACTCGAAATCTTTGTCACTTCCAAGTACTCCAATGATTCCAAAGGTTGTAAGTTCAGCATCATCGTTGTTGAAAATCCGTAGCCATAACAATGAGAAAACAAAAGCTCTCAATCATTGTTACACAGTGTCATAGTATTATTACACAACATCAACGTTCAATTGTATCACAACTTCGACAAAAATATTATGGTGATATGTACCACTGCCCCTTAGTTAATACTCCATCTCACATGGAAACCACTCCCCCTTACATAATGATACGAAAACCATATGTATTTGTAGTGTGAACTAGACATTAATTCTCCCACTTTTTGTCAATAAAATTGGAAAAGGTGCGAAAACTAGTGTGATCCTCATGAAATTTCCATAGAGACATTTCATGACAAAATGAAAGTACATATCAACTTTTTAGATGCGGTCATATAGCCGAAGCTAAATGCATTCATCAAGGAGTTTATAAAGATACAAGATAACCCCTATAATATTCCACATCCGCACTCCCCACAAAGATTTGGCAATTAAGCACAAGTTCAATTAAGAACTCTCCCCCATAAAATGTCATTCTCGAGAAAACAACAAGAGCGACCTTACTTTCATAAGAAAAGAAGGATTTATTTGGACAACACAAATCACACTAGAATAAAATTCTCATAAGAAGATTTCCTAGACAAAACAAGCTAAAAGAAACAGAGACAACAAGATTTACTTATCCTCTTCATCATCGGAAACAACCCTGTAGATGGGGGAAAATGATTTGCTGGTTTTTACGGAATTGAGGAGACGACCGTGCAGGGGAGACTCCTTGAACTGAGCAAACTGCTCAACCTCACACAGATGCACTGCAAAAAGGGAGTGCTTGAATTCGAGAGATCAATCTGTAGGACTCCGGCCTAAACCAATACAATGGTCGTTCCAGAGTCAATTCGATCACAAGAGAGGATGGGTCGATCTGTAAGAGGGAAGCTGAGAAATGTGTGAGATCAATGGTGATCAAAGATTGTAGGTGTGTTGTGTATTATGCGTGGAGAAATAAGATAAGTTCTGATTGATTGAATTTGCTATGTTGAGAGTAATTTCTCAGACGCTGAGTTTTTAATCTCTTGTTGTCTATTCGACGAGAGATTGTCTTGTTTTTCAATCATGATTCAGAGACTTATTTATATTGCCATAATTATAAACACCTTGATCCCATGAAGTGTGACAGCTGCTGGAGTCAAAGAGTGGGAAGTGGAAATCGTATTAAAACCAGTTGCTCATCGTGCGGAGATTTGGTTTATTTTCCATCCACTACTTTGCTAACTCCTCCAACTGATTGCACGACTTGCTCACATTCTCATCGTGTGTATGAACACACGTGTCGTAGACCGCCATACCAAAAGCCTAGTTAATATCCCCCCATGTGACACGATTGATGTCTCGTGATTTTAGTCAGTTGTTGACTTGATGAGACGATGAGTCTTTGTATTGCTGAGTAGAACAAATGTTCTGGGACTCATGAATTGAACGTGTTTGTTGAGACAGAGGTATCATTTCCGAATAAATTGTTGATAGTTAAGGTGATAAAATGTTGCTCATTTAATGAATTGTTGAATATTGATAGTTGAACCAACATTCCTTAGTCTGAGCAAATATTGCTCATCTGAGCAAATGTTGCTCGTTTGATGAATTATTGGTAGTGGGACCAAATGAAATATTAATCTAAGATACTGACGACTGGGCCGAGTATAATAATTAAAGTATTGATCACGGGATCAACGTAAAATTATTAGTTTTTGAATCTGCTCAGAATTATGCTTTTGCAGATCTTTGGATTCGAAACCCTAATTTTGATCAATTGCTGATTTATTAAAAATCAAACACGGAGTGACGGAGGGACCGACTACATGGGATGATGGATCGACCATGTAACACCTAGATGCTCAAGTGAGAAAATACCAAAGTCTCTTGAAGACCAGCTGGTGAAAGGATGATTAAATGCTGGTTTAATCATTCATTCAAATAGTGTTCGTCTGAACCTTAGGTGATGAAACCTAATTAATTATGAAGAGATGAAGGATTGACCAAGGGGTCATGAAATCGGCCTTGATTGGTCATGGGATCGGCTGACGATCGTTTCATGAAATTCCAAAATTTCTTGGAAGAGTTTGAACCTAATGTAAACAAATTAGGTCAAATGATGAAAATGTGCGGGACCGGCCTCTTGCAAGCCAAAGAGACAACCTTGGCCGGTCAAGGTAATATGCTCATGTCACCAAAGTGTTAATGTCTCAGTCCTGAGAATTTTGATATTTTCTGATGCGCGTTTGAGCAACATTTTGAGAAAATATGAAGAATTCAAAGTTTTTTGCTCAAACTGAGGAAACTTTATAAGATGAAGGAAATAATAATAATAATAAGAAATCATGAAGTGTGGGATCAGCTATGGCTAGGGCATGGCCGGACAGCCAATAAGTCCGGTCCCATGGCACTTTTCCTAATTTATCTTTTTTCATGATTTTGGGGAAATATCATGAAATAAAGAAGTTTGTTGAAACTAAGGAGTTCCTTGAAGTGAAGGAGTTTCCATGAGATGAAGAGAACCACAAAATAATAATAATAATAATAATAATAAAATAAGGGGCGTGTGGGACCGGCCATGGCTAGGCATGGTCGGCCAGCTAGTGGCCCGGTCCCGTGAGTCTTCCCTAATTTTATATCTTTTCCTTGATGTGAAGAAAATATCATGAAATTAAGGAATTTCATGGGATGAAGGAAAAATAATAAAATAATAAAAAAATGCAAGTGTGGGACCGGCCACAACTAGGGCATGACCGGACGGCCAGTGAGCTCGGTTCCGCAGCACCTTTCCTAATTTTTATTATTTTCTTGATACGGAGGAAACACCATGAAACTGATGAGTTTCCTTAAAGTGAAGGATATTTGTTCAAATGAAGGGATTTTCATGAGATCAAGGAAAAATAAAAAACATGATAAAATAAAGAATCAGGCGTGGAACTGGCAACGGCGTGACTGGGCGGCCGGTGGGCCCAGTCCCGTAGCGCCTTAGTTAATTATTATTATTTTTCTTCCTATTTTGCATAGGTTCATCGTTCCTTCGTATTTTAGACTGCTCGTTCATGCATTCAGGTGCTCGTTAGTGCATTATTACTGAATACACTTGCACCATTTTGGTTGGGGCTTACTCGATAGCGGCTCAGATGCCCGTGTGTTGAATATTTATTACTAACTCATGGAATTCTCCTATGAAGAACCACGAATTGAAGTAATGAATTTGAAAAAGCGGGGGTCTAACAACCACACCCAATATTTCGCTTAGCAATCTGTATGGACAAACTCCAATATACTTTCTAGAGAATCAACTAGAAAATTAGACTCAATCTAGATAAAAAGGATATAAAAGATTTTATATCTCAATCTCTCGATTTGATATATACTCAAGCAAATAGAAATCTGCGAGTCTTTATCAAATACTAGAGAGATAACTTGGATGGTACCAAAGACCAATATCCAAGTGTCAATCAATTTAAATAAACAACCAAAAGGTCGGATATTCTAATTGATTGAACAACGCACAACCTGTGATATTTCAATTATATAACAAAATATAATGCGGAAAAGAAATAACACAGACACCAGAATTTTGTTAGAGGAAACCGCAAATGCAGAAAAACACCGAGACCTAGTCCAGATTGAACACACATTGTATTAAGCCGCTACAGACACTAGCCTACTCCAAACTAACTTCGGTCTGGACTGTAGTTGAACCCAAACAATCTCACACTGATCCAAGGTACATTTATGCTCCTACATCTCTGATCCCACCAGGATGCTACGCACTTGATTCCTTTAGCTGATCTCACCCACAACTAAGAGTTGCTACGACCCAAAGTCGAAGACTTTAATAAACAAATCTGTATCACACAAAATAGTTTATGGTAATAGATAAATCCCTCTCCACGAATATACTTACGAGTTTTGTTCCGTCTTTTGATAAATCAAGGTGAACAGGAACCAATTGATAATCCAGACTTATATTCCCGAAGAACAGCCTAGTATTATCAATCACCTCACAATAGTCTTAATCGACGCGGTGAAAAAAGATATCGTGGAATCACAAACGATGAGACAAAGATGTTTGTGATTACTTTTTATCTTGCCTATCGGAGATAGAAATCTCAAGCCAATTATTACAATTGTGCTCGTACGAGGGAGAACTCTAGCAATTAGGAAACATAATCCCCACACCTCCTGTGTGATACTAGTTGCGACTAGAGTCGATTCTCCTTTAACCTTGGTTTTTTCACGAAACCCTGTGGGTTAACAACTTAAATACTTCATCGGGATTGTGAAGCCAGACCCAACTATTTTCTCTGTAGTTGCGTGCTCTCATCTTACTTCTTTTATAGTGATTGAGTGTTATCTTTGCTAAGATTTGCTTGAGATTTATCTCTGATAGGTAAGATTAAAAGTAGTCACAAACATATTCGTCTCATCGTTTGTGATTCCACAATATCTTGTTTCTCTACTGTTTGTGGGTGAAAACGGTTTCCACTGGTTTTGGTAAATTCGTGTGTGTGTAGATGAGAAACGAGTCTAAACCCATGTTTATGGGTAAAAATTGATTGTATTGTTTTTGGTAATTTGGGGTGTGTTGATGAGAAACGAGTTCAAACCCTAAACAAATGCACTGCACTGGAATGCATTTAGGTTCGAGAGATCAATCTGTAAGACTCTGGCCTAAACCAAGAAATGGTCGTTCCAGATTCAAATCGGTCACAAAGTGAAGGAGAAGGGTTGATCTTAGGGAGGGAAGCGAAGAAGGTGCTGATATTGTGGAGGTATTGGTTGTTTATGACTTGTATCAGAATGTTGAACTGGCTTGCACAATGTAAGCTATCAGTTCTGGGTGTTTTCTGGATACTGTAACAACACTTGGTTTCTCTACCCTTTTTTTAAAATAGGTTGAAGAACCTATTTATACAATTCATTTGAGCGCAATCCTCATCTCGTAGGAAGTGGAGGAAGTAGAGTGATGGAGTAGTGGGGTCGTGTAGGTGATTGTCACACGATCACGCCTTTTCCCACTTCCCTCATCATCGTTAACCGTCCATGCCTCCTGACACGTTCTCGTAATGGGCGCGTTGCACGCCGCACATTGTAAACCGCCAGACCGATACCCCAGTAAGTATCCCCCAGTTTGTGACATGTTTGATGTCTCGAATGAGTGGGTCGAGTCGTGAAACCCGCCGCAAGAAATAGCGTACGGTGCTATCAGGTTAAATAACTAAGTTATTTATGGAATTGATATTCATGAAATATCGTGTTTGCTCGATGCATGTAATGCATCGCTTTTAAGCAAGCATCTCAAAACAATCGATATGTATGAAGCATCGTTGTTTTAAAGCTTGATTGAACAATTCGCGGATTAAGCGTCTTAAAATGGCAGCATGTCCAACCATCTTTGAGTGATCGTTTGGAGGCCGCATGGGCGGGCCACCATCTGGTCAATCACTCCCTGCTACATAGTGGCGGACGGTAATCATTGAGACGCTTCATTAATCGCCTAACTTTTAATCCAAGCCGTCCGACCAAGCTGGCAAAGTTGGACGGATGAGATGATTTATGGCATATATTTGCTTCCATTGATGGGTTTTAGGGTTTTTTAGAGGTTCGCAACATCCCCTCTTTGGCTTGATCGAATCCAAGCATGGGCGCTAATTTTGGAGGGACCGACCGGACATGCGTGGAGACGGCCCGCCGACGTGCATGTCTATACCTCTCTGTCCCACAAAGATTCGATCTAGGCCACTCAATTTGACCGCTAAAGATGAGTGGTCGTGATCGATTTGCGACAGAAGTACATTGCCGCAAAGTTTTAAAAGCTGTGTGGCATGCCACCTTTAGGCGTGCGTTTCGAGGCACCGGGCTCTAGTCTGCATAAGTCGGCCGATCACACGCAAAGGTGGGCCCACGGTGATCACGTTGACAGCCATGGGACCTCTTGAGTCTATATCTACACCCTCCGTTTAGGCTGGTGAAGATGGATGGTCATGATCGAACTACGACATATGTGCATTGCCGCAAACCCTAATTAGGTTTTTGAATCATTCACGCACACGTGACTTTGGCCAAGCGGTTTGGCACGCCGTGATCCTCCTCTTGGGAGATCGATCACGTGGGGCCCATGTTGGGCTGACGGTGAATGCATGTGCACCTTCCTGATGGCCCTAAATACGATCTAAGCCATCCAAACAGGCTGGCTAAGTTGGATGGTTGTGAACGATTTAAGACACTACTGGACTTCTGCGACCCTTAGAAGCATCACGCCTGCCATGATTCGAGCAAACGTTTCATTGCTCCATGGCCTTGCCGTGCGAAAACGATTGGGTGAAGGAAAACTGGGCCCGCCAACGTGTGCGTTAGCGCTTCCCTGATCATTCATGGGATGATCTAATCCGTCCAACCAGGCTGGCGAAGTTGGACGGTTGTGATAGTTTTGAGACTACATTGAACAGTTTATGCTCGTTCGAGCTTCTCCCAAAACAGCGCGGTCACCGCTGTTTAGGTTGGCATTTGATGACGCTAGGGAAGTATGTGTAGTGTTCGACTGGTTGGGGCATTAGTGGGCCCATCGGTGGCCACTATAGTGGTTGCCTAGTTCTGCTAGGAATAGGCCATGCTTATTAAATCGCGCTGCTAAACTCTATGGTCGTGATTGTTTCTGAGACTGACATTAACAGTCTAGACTTTCTTTAAGGATAAATGTGCGTTCAACCACACTAACTTTAATTAAAATTGTGTGAACGCGTTGATCTCTTTTTCAGGGAGATGTAGCATGTATAAGTATTTTTGCGCAGTTCCCAATACTAGCACTTCGGGAGATTCATGCTACTCTGCTGAGAGTGAGCATTGATCGTCATGTCATGTCAGTATTGAGAGTTCGGATGAGAACATAACATGGAAAATACCAGGCGCACAATGCATTAAATGGATAATGCTACTAGGAAAATTCATAGAATATTCGGGATTGTTGCACCATTTTGAATGAATTCCATACATATTGAATTGCTCAATGAGTGAAGAGTTTTTTTTCACTCATCACTTCTTAAATGGTTGTATACCCTTGCAGGGCGTCAGCGCATTAAATACATGGTTTTACAATTTTATCCTTATTCGAAAAACCACTATCAACAACCCAAAACAATGTACTGCACGGGAGTACTTTTGATTCAAGAGATCAATCTGTACAATCCTGGCCTAAACCAAGAAATGGTCATTCCAGGCTTGCTTCGGTCACAAAATGAAGGAGAAGGGTTGGTCTTAGGGAGGGAAGCGAAGAAAGTGTTGAGACCAGAATCGTTGATCATGAAGGTGTGGTTGTTTATGACTTGTATCAGAAAGTAGAATTGGCTAGCAGAATGGAAAGCTACCAGGTGATTTATGGATATTATGTTATTCTTCGACCGAAACTTGTTGTCTGGTGTAAAGAGGTGAAACCTATTTATACAAGTCGTAATAAAACGTACACTTGTCTCATAGGAAGTGGAAATGATTGAGTGGTGGAAGAATGGAGTAACGTGTAACGTCAGGAATTATGCTTCCATAATGAAGGATCCATTTACACCATTACTTCTTGCCATTACTAACCTCCCCGCTTTATGACACTTTCTTGTAACGGGCGTATTGCACGCCGCACGCTGTAAACCGTTAGACCAATACCCGGATGAGTATACCCCATTTTGTGACATGTTTGATGTCTCGAGTGTTTTCGTGGAAAACGTGTAGCACTTTGCTAAGTGTGGCAAGTTAAAATCAAGAGTCTTTCCGCAGGAAAATAACATGTGATGCTAGTAGGCTCGTCTTGGCTGGTCGCATAAAACTTCCACAAGTATGTCAGTTCGGTGGCGAACTTCAATGGCTGAGATCGCATCTTATGAGGAAGGGTAGTCGTTGATTACGGCTACCTTGTATTGGCGCCTGATAATGGCGCAGTGGCGTTTTGGTATACGCCAGTGGCGATGCGGCATGGCTGGAAATACTCATGCATGTCAGTAGCACGGTGGTGCAAGTTGCGCCTGGCGTAGCCATGGCCACTAGATTTAGGCGGCTGGTCGCCTAAAACTTGCCACAATCCTGCCAGCTCGGTGGTGAACTTGGGTGGATGATATCGCATCTCATGAGGAAGGGTAGACGTTGATTATGGCTACCTTATGTTGGCGCCTTATAATGGTACGGTGGCGCCTTTAGCGCACGCCAGTGGCATTGCGGCATGGCTGACATAGTTCGTGCATGCCAGTGGCGTGGTGGAATGGCTGGAATAGTTTGTGCATGCCTGCGGCACGATGGTGTAAGTGGCGCCTGGCGTAGCCATGGCCACTGATATTTTTGCACGTTGGTGTTAGACTCAAACTTCGTATGGCAACATCAGTTTTAATGGCCACATTGATCCCCATGTTCTGTGGAACATTGTTTAGCTCGGTTGGCGCGGAAACTTTGCCTAAATTAGGGTTTGGCATGTCGAACCCCAAATTAGCGTATATGGCATGTAGCATGCAGCAGGTGGCCGTTTGGCATGTGCACTTGGCATGCCTGTTTTGCGTGTGCGATTGGCATGCTTTTGGAATGTTTGGCATGTGCGGATGGCATGCGCATTTGGCATGCCGTTTGGTACGTGCGCCTGGCATGTTTGTTTTTGGAATGTTTGGCATGTCGTTAGCATGTTGGCATGGTTTTGGGAAGCCAACTTAGCATGGCGACCTCTTGACGCAATTTCCACCTCTTTTAAGGATGTGGCAGGTTTGGAGCAACCTGATTGGTCAATGAAAGTAGGGATCCGGCCAAGCATGGGAGTGGCTACCCTTTTGGTGCGCGTGGCAGGTTTAATGCGACCTGATTGGTCGATGGGGAATAGGTCCGGCAAGTATGGGCCCAACCACAACTCATGGGAGTGTGGAAGGTTTAAAGCGACCTGATTGGTCGGAAAAGGAATAAGGGTCGGTTGGGTAGCATGGGGCTTGGCCAAGTGGCGTCGGCTAGCCTATGGCATGGCCAAGCTTCCCTTGTTGTTTCTCACACTCCGCGACTCTGTTTATTCTTTGCTTTCTGACTTTGTGCAAGGGCCTTAACCTTGGTCTTGTAGGTCCGTGCTACTCTGCTGCGAGTGAACACAAATCCGTCATGCCATACCAATATTAAGGGTCTGCCAGGGAACATACGCACAAGAAAAGTACTCAGCAGGCTCCGGCATTTGTGAGTAATGCATCTAGGAGCTTATACACTCATTAGGCTCTATACTAGTGAACAATTCATCTAGGAGCTTGAGTTTCAATATAATATGAAGAGAGACATAGTTGCTCATCAGATTTTGATATATTCTCCAAATTCCCTATGGAATATAGACATATCAATGTCTACTGCATCTGATGCCGGGTCAAGTATATAGACTTTTATAAACTTATCCCTGAACTAAAAACCACCATCAACATTAAGTCCCCTACTTAGCTTGTAACAGTGGCATTGTTGCGAGGTAAGCATGAGATGGTGACAGACAAGGGTAAGATCTAAAAGGCAAGAAAAGGAGAGATTGCTAGGAAAATTCGAAAAAACTTTGGCAGGAGGCATGAGGAATCTGTGATCCTTGCATTTCCGGCTTTGCGTAATTCCGGCTTGGCCATAGGGTGACGGCGTTGGCGCTGCCACTTTGGTCAGGGAGTGCTAACGCTGGCGCTGCAGGTTCGGCTACGGAATGCTAATGTTGGCGTTGCGGGTTCGTCTACGGAATACTAATGCTGGCGCTGCAACCTTAGCCACAGAATGGTGATGATGACTGGCTTGACCACGAAACAGGCGGAGATGGCGCTTGGAACTTTGGCTGTCGATCGGCAGAGATGGCGCTGCAACTTGGTCCGCGGAATGGTGGGTGGCGTTTGGCTTCAGTCCGTGGAGTGGTGGAAACATCACTTGGATTCATTTTGTGGAATGGTGGAAACTGGCCTCAGTCCTTGGAATGGTGAAAACTGGCTTCAGTCCGCGGAATAGTGGAAACTGGCTTCAGTCCGCGGAATGGTGGAAACTTGCTTCAGTCCGCGGAATAGTGGAAACTGCCTTCATTCCGCGGAATGGTGGAAACTGGATTCAGTCCACGGAATGGTGGAAACTGGCTTCAGTCCGCAGAATGGTAGAAACTGGCTTCAGTCCGCGGAATAGTGGAAACTGGCTTCAGTGCACGGAATGGTGGAAACTGGCTTCAGTCCGTGGAATGGTGAAAATGGCACTTGGAAGGCTTGCTGGCTGGATCGCGGAATGCTGGAGCGTTTGCGCTAACTTAACCACAGAGTGATGGAGCCATGGAGAGTTGGATTGACCACGGAGTGCTGGAGCCATGGAGAGTTGGCTTGACCACGGAGTGCTGGATCCATGGAGAGTTGGATTGACAATGGAGTGTTGGAGCCATGGAGAGTTGGCTTGACCGCGGAGTGATGGAGCCATGGAGAGTTGGCTTATCCACAGAGTGTTGGAGCCATGGAGAGTTGGCTCGACCACGGAGCGTTGCAGGTTGAGCGACTGGTGTTCCTCGTGCTAGCGCGCTGCTGGTTCGGTCATGGAGCGGAGATATTGGCACACGGCTTGTTCGGCTATGGAGCATGAGTGTGATGCGCCCAGTCATGTATTATCGTTCATGGAGCAAGGAGGAATCCTTATTCTGTTCAAACTCTAGAAACTCCGTTCGTATGAAAAGGGGTATCGACCCTCTTCTATTTTTGTTGCTCGTCCGGCTCCGTGCTTTCGTCTGCAGCGTCTGGCTCCTATTCGTCATTTTTTAGCGGTGTTAGAGCAAGCATTAACGATAATAAAGCAATCTCCAGTAGTTATAATAAGCAGCAAGGCGATCCAAGAGAACTCAAGGTAGGTGCCCTTTTCCATTTTGCGCATGTAGCCACTCAACAGTAACATCAATCTTCTCTAGAATGTGTAATAAGGTTCTAACTCCAGATGAATGAGTATCTGACTTCTCAGTAGATTTCAAAATTCACTAAACTCCATTGCACTCTTGGGATGGATGGATGAAATATATATGCTCGGCAATGATCATGTCAGGGCTAATCTTGGAGATTGTGGTTACGTTGTTGGTTCATCCTTGATTTTAGGTTATTTGGTGCCTGGACTTTCTGATTGCGATGATGATATGCTATGGATGCTTGCATGGTCGAAATCTTATAGGGCCATTGGATGAAGTAGACGAGCTGAGAGCGTTCCATTGCTGATGTGCTGCTATCAAATCTTCAAGGACTTCATTCCAAGCGACAACCTTTGAACCATCTTTTAAACCTTCGACTATCGTGTAGAATGGGATGCGATGAGCAGTCCCCAGTTACACTCCTGTCTGGTCATAGATCCGATGGCGTGGGGACGTATCTGTGAATATCTCTGCGGCATGCTTTTGGAGTCTTTGATGCACGTGTACGACTTCATGTTGAGAGATTCTCGCGGCTCGTGAAATATCGACCGTGACGATGTTGACATCATAGATAAACTGGTTGAGGGAAGTGAAGGCATCCTATGCTGGTAGTCCCCAAGTGTAATTATCTTGAGCTTATTTTCTCATGAAGGATGTGCTTCTGCTGCATTCACTGGTAAGATGGTGATTGCGTTTAATAAACCTAAAGGAGGCTTCAGTCCCCAAGTGTATCCTACTTTGATTGTATCACCTTAAATTTATGCCTATGGGATTCAATACAAGCTTATTGTACTCTCCTGGATGCGATGCTGGGATGCTTGGAACATCACATGGACGAAGTATTCTGGATGAAGAAGAGGTGGAAGTGAGAGAGTTATGTTGTTAATCGTAGCTCCCACTGTTTCTTCAAGAAAAATGTTTCGGCCGCGTCTCTGGAGTTATCTCATGAATCTTGATTGTTGTCGGGGATGGACCGCGACGAGCAGTCCCCAGTCGCACTTCTCTTTGGTTACTGAAGTTGTTTCATCTGAGTAGGCTTGGGATCCGTCGTGGGCCTCGTAAAGTGTTACAGACGCCTTATGGGCAGAGAGGTGATGATATCCTTACGCTACGCTTTTGAAGAGTAAATGACCTTGTCGTGGCTATGACTTTTGGGTTGACCGTGTCTCCTGAGCTTTGACAGTGAAGGGATTCCGTGTAGAGCCTCAGTGCCCAAGTTTGGTTTACACGTTTATATCTTATATGGTCGATGAGTTTACCATGATAAAAATATCATCTTGCATCCGTATTGGCGACTCTACTACTTCTTCCATGTGAAACTAAAATATGGAGAAGTATGGATTATCTTTGTAGTGGTTGTTGTCATAGTAAACCTCTGGCTGGTATCAACAAACGAGCCGCAACAAATCTTGGCAGCAGATGTGATCTAAAGAGACTACATTGTCGTGGAAACAAAACAGGTTGGCAGGAATTGCATGGGCGTCCATGGAAGCAAAGGGATTGGCTGGATGCGTAAGAGAGTAAAATGTACACGACCACGAGCTTTGGAGAGATGGATCAAAAAGTGGCCACAACTACGAGCCTTGGCTGGTTGCGATCACGATCCTTGACAGGGGGAGTGTGGTGACTACGGGCATGAATATTGGAAGGAAGGAGTATGGCGGCTACGACACGATCTTTGGCAGGAAGAAGTGGCGGCTACTACACGATCCTCGGCAGGAGGGAGGCGTTGAAGCGGTTTTGGCTCTTGGAGAGGACGTTAAATCTTATGGAGCAGAACGCTGAAGCTCCGGCTTCGGATCCTGGAGAAGCTTATGGAGAGAACGCTGAAGCGGAGCGGCTGCTGGAGAACGTTGAAGCGGAGCAAAATTTTGAGAGCGTCGAAGCGGCTCCTAGAGAGAAACGTCGAAGCGGCTCCTGGAGAAAACTCCAGTGAGGGCGTTATTAACCCTTGACTTCGAAAAATGACTTGATACGATATGGCATATGGGAAGACGGCAAAAATAGTGTTGGTCGGCAAGTCGTGTTTTTCTCCTCATGGGAAAGAATACGCTTCTTCTGTTTGATTTTCCTTTACAACTCTCAGATCCTTGACGGTTACAATGTTGAAGTCGGAGGCCGCGTCAATCTGCATGCTATCAAACTCCACATCCTTCAAGTGACCAGTGGTTAGGAGTCCCCAGTTCCATCTATCAATCGTGCTTTCCAGGAGGGTTTGGGGTTTGGGAACGACTTCCCTGGATGGAAACAGTTGTTTTCCTTATGCAGTGTGGTTGAGGGCTGCAAATATGTCTTGACGCTGCGCCTTGGAGAAACACAGAATCTCACATAAATGTTTTATCATAGACTGCACGATTTTGTGGGCGGAGTCCCCAGAAATCAGGCAGGTCCTGACAGAAAGAGGGTCTCTGTGAACTCAGGAGGGTTGCTGATTTTCTTTGCCTCGATTTTGGAGAAGTCGTTCCTGATCTTCATGTGTGATGAAATTGGATCGCTGAATCCTTTCTACTGGGTGTTCAAGAGCAACGCGAGCCTCTTCATCTATAAACGCGCGTCCTGCTGAAGTGTCTGCGACGAATGTTAAAAGTATTCCTTGTCAGCTCCATATGGGGTTGACGTGACTCTTGTGGCAGCCGCTCCGTTAGTGTCTTGTGGAAAATAGGCATCTCTTTCTGAGTCGAATCCATGTCCGTCTGAGCTCTAGCAAGAACTTTCTGTCTTTCCATCAAATCAGCAATGGTAATATGAGATCGGATTCCTATGGATCCCCTAGTCTCTCGTCCTGATGGTGGAGTAGCAGCGGCTCTGGTGACGGTTGGAGGTGTCACACTCGAAAAAATATTGGGGGTGGCGGCAGCGGCTCTGACTCTGGTGATCGGAGGTGTAACGCCTGAAGGAACATTTTCCGCGCCGCTGGTGCTGACAGGTGGCGTATCAATGTCACTGGAAGGAACGTTAATACCGAGTATGATTTCACCGCTAGTGTTTTCAGGGTTTGTTGCTGATCTGGACCTGAGTTCTACCATCTTGAGATCGGGATTGAAAAATGGACTTAAAAATTGGAAATTTATATTGCAACCGAGAGATTAATCTCCCACCGTGGTCGCCAATTGTTTGTGGGTAAAAACGGTTTCTGCTGGTTTTGGTAAATTCATGTGTGTGTAGATCATAAACGAGTCTAAACCCAAAACAATGTACTGCACCGGAGTACTTTTGATTCGAGAGATCAATCTGTACAATCCTGTCCTAAACCAACAAATGTCCGTTCCAGGCTTGCTTCGGTCACAAAGTGAATGAGAAGGGTTGGTCTTGGGGAGGGAAGCGAAGAAAGTGTTGAGACCAGAATCGTTGATCCTGAAGTGTGGTTGTTTATGACTTGTATCAGAAAGTAGAACTGGATAGCATAATGGAAATTCACCAGGTGATTTCTGGATACTATGTTGTTCTCCGACCGAAACTTGTTGTCTGGTGGAAATAGGTGAAACCTATTTATACAAGTCGTAATAAAGCGTACCCTGGTCTCGTAGGAAGTAGAAACAATTGAGTGGTGGAAGAGTGGAGTAACATGTAACGTCAGTAATTATGATTCCATAATGAATGATTCGTTTACACCATTACTTCTTGCCATTACTAACCGCCCCGCTTTATGACACTTTCTTGTAATGGGCGTATTGCACGCCGCACGCAGTAAACCGCCAGACCAATACCCGATGAGTATCCCCCAGTTTGTGACATGTTTGATGTCTCGAGTGTTTCGTGGAAAACGTGTAGCACTTTGCTACGTGTGGCAAGTTAAAATCAAGAGTCTTGTCGCAGGAAAATAGCATGTGATGCTATTAGGCTCGTCTTGGCTGGTCGCCTAAAACTTGCCACAAGTCTGTCAGTTCGGTGGCGAACTTCAATGGCTGAGATCGCATCTCATGAGGAAGGGTAGCCGTTGAGTACGACTACCTTGTGTTGGCGCCTAATAATGGCGCGGTGGCGTTTTGGTGTACGCCAGTGGCGATGAGGCATGACTGGCATGGCTCGTGCATGCCAGTGGCACGGTGGTGCAAGTGGCGCCTGGCATAGCCATGGCCACTAGATTTAGGCGTCTGGTCACCTAAAAGTTTCCACAAGCCTACCAGCTTGGTGGCGAACTTAGGTGGATGAGATAGCATCACATGAGGAAGGGAAGCCGTTGATTAAGGCTACCTTGTGTTGGCGCCTGATAATGGTACGGTGGCGCCTTTAGAGCACGCCAGTCACATTGCGGCATGGCTGGCATAGTTCGTGCATGCCAGTGGCGTGGTGGAATGGCTGGCATAGTTTGTGCATGCCAGCGCACGTTGGTGTTAGACTCAAACGTGGTGTGGAAACATCATTTTTAATGGCCACATTGATCCCCATGTTCTGTGGAACATTGTTTGGCTCGATTGGCGCGATAACTTTGCCTAAATTAGGGTTTGGCATGTCGAAATCCTAATTAGCGTATATGGCATGTAACATGCAGTAGATGGCAGTTTGGCATGTGCACTTGGCATGCCTGTTTGGCGTGTGCGATTGGCATTTGGCATGTTGTTTGGCATGTGCGCCTGGAATGCGCGTTTGGCATAATTGGCATGTCGTTTGGTATGTGCGTCTGGCATGTTTGGCATGGTTTTGGGAAGCCGACTTAGTATGGCGACCTCTTGACGCAATCTCCACCTCTTTTAAGGTTGTGGTAGGTTTAGAGCAACATGATTGGTCAATGAAAGTGGGGATCCAGCCAAGCATGGGCGTGGCTACCCTTTTGGTGTGCGTGGCGGGTTTAATGCGACTTGATTGGTCGATGGGGAATAGGGTCGGCAAGTATGGGCTGAGCCACAACTCATGGGAGTGTGGCAGGTTTAAAGCGACCTGATTGGTCGGCATAGGAATAAGGGTTGTTTGGGTAGCATGGGGCGTGTCCAGGTGGCGTCGGCTAGCCTATGGCATGGACACACTTCCCTCGTTGTTGCTCCTACTTCGCGGCTCTGTTTATTCTTTGC
This sequence comes from Papaver somniferum, assembly GCF_003573695.1. Classification (NCBI taxonomy): domain Eukaryota; kingdom Viridiplantae; phylum Streptophyta; class Magnoliopsida; order Ranunculales; family Papaveraceae; genus Papaver; species Papaver somniferum. The sequence continues at coordinate 199,805,128 of NC_039359.1, forward strand.
TTTTTGACTTTGTGCAAGGGCCTTAACCTTGGTACTTGGAGGTCCGTGATACTCTGCTGCGAATGAACACAAATCTGTCATGCCATACCAATATTAAGGGTTCTTCCAGGAAACATAAGCACAAGAAAAGTACTCAGCAGGCTCCGACATTTATGAGTAATGCAGCTAAGAGCTTATACACTCATTAGGATCTATACTGGTGGACAATTCATCTAAGATCTTGAGTTTCGATATAATGTGAAGAGAGACATAGGCGCTCATCATATTTTGATATATTCTCCAAATTCCCTGTGGAATATAGACATATCATTGTCTACTACATCTGATGTCGGGTCAGGTAGATATACTTTTACAAATTTATCCCTGAACTAAAAACCACCATCAACAGCTACCGTACAATCAAGATTATTGTGAGGTGAATTATAATACTAGGTTGTTCTTCGAGAATATAAGTCTGGTTTATCAATTGGTTCCTGTGCATCTTGATTTGTCAAAAGACGGAGCAAAACTCGTAGGTATTTCTGTGGGAGACAGATTTATATATTCCAATAGACTTTTCTGTGTGAGACAGATTTGTTTATCAAGTCTTCGACTTTGAGTCGTAGCAACTCTTGGATGTGGGTGAGATCAGCTAAGGGAATCAAGTGCATAGAATCCTGCAGGGGTTCAGAGATGTAAGGAGCGCAACAGTACCTTGGAACAGATCACGGGGTAGCTGTTAGTGATGGTGTTGTTGTTGTTGATTCAGAATCGAAGAAGGAAGTAAATCAGTTAGCTAGGGTTCCTACGAGATGAAATATATTGAGGACTTATGAGTTATTGAGTTGATGGTAGATGAATATTGAATGGGTTGATGATGAATTGATTATGTGAAGTTGTTCTGGTGCTGAATCGAAAAGAAAAGGGTAAATTTGGGTTCCTTTGATTTGGGGATTAAATTATCTAAAATTGATTGATTAATTTAGTAATTAGAGGTGGGTTTAAATTAATTATGAAGTTGAAATGTTCAATGAAGTTTAATTTAGAATTCAGTGGAAATTAGGGTTTTGTTGTTCTTCCCCAGAACAAAACTTAGGGCTTTTGATATAAATTGAACAGTTTATAGAAATTGAAGATGGGATGTAGTTTGAGGATTAAATTGGGAAGTATATGAATATGAAATTAAGTTTATGTTGTTGTTGTTGATTGAGTTACATATTAGAGGAGGTAACAGCTGGAGATAGTGGTACTTGCTGTGAAGATGAACGTAAGGTTGTTAATTAAGAAGAAATTGTGTTTAGGAGATAAATAATTTGGTTGTTGCAGAGATGACAGTTATAACCAAGGGTTGATGCAGTTGGTATTAGAAGTGGTAGTGGATTGTTTAATTGGAGGGAGTGTTATATTTGAATTGGTGGCATTGAATATAAGATTCTCATATGAAGTCTGATGTAGAAGATGAGGTAAATGGTGGTTGTATGTGTATGTGAGATTGAGGTGTTGAGAACTGGTGGTTGTATGAATGAAGTATGAAATCCTTTTAAAGTTGAATTAACACTGAATCTCGGATGAACAGAGCTTTGTTAGCGAATGTTACAGAGATGGGGGTTTGTGTATAAGGGAATGATGATGCTTGTGTTAAGTTACAACTGAAGTTTATGGATCTAGTAGAGGGGTTTGTATTTTAAGTTGCAGCTGAGTAGATAGAAAGGATATTGGCAGTTGTAGATTGAATGAATATAGTCTGGTGTTTTTAATGGAGGTTTGCTTAAAGCTGCAATTGCGGTTAGTCCTTATAACAACGAATGATTCAAAGGATGAACCAGTAGATTGTGGATCTCGAGGTAGGCGAGGTTTTCCTTCAAAATCAGGTGGGAACTCTTGTAACTCTCTTGTAATCATTAAGTTACTTTAAATGGCGAGCATGACATGTCTTTATTACTTTGAGCATGTTTAAATGTAATTGTACGTTTGTATGCAATTATGTTGTTGTTGCATGATTTTCATTGTCTAGTATCCTCGTGAGGAGTGTCTGTGTTCTCCATAGCTTCCCACTATTGTCGACGCTAGAATTTGGTGTCAGGAATACTAGGGATTCAATACTACTGGAATTTGGTAGCATTGGGTTTTCAATATTAAATAGGAACTCGAATACTACTAGAATTTGGTAGTATTAGTTTTTCAATATTACTACAGCGAGGTCACCTTCTGTAGATTATTAGACTTTGTTGGTTGTCCGGTGGCAGCTGTGGGTAGATATTATATTTTATATGTATTTATGCAACTACCATGGGGAATATCCAAAAGTATATACATATTTTTATGTGGGGAGATTGGTCGATTGCATATTATGCTTGATTGTTCAGTCTTAGTAGAATGACTGGGTTCTTATGGTCATATTCTTTTAGATGCATGAGTGGATAGGGCTCTTCATGCATCTGATGTGGTGGTCATAGTAATCAAACCTTTATTATGTATTATAGACTTAGATGGTGGTTCCTGAATCATGAGATGTACGCATTTCGTGTGGATGGCGTTACCATTTGAGACTGGAGTTATTCTATCATCTTCTTCTCCATTGAGTGAGACGAGGTTAGGATGACATATGTTTAGATTATTCTAACATAATTTCGTAGAACATCTCGACGGTGTTCTTTTGATTAAAGGAATGATATTGGAGCGGTCTTCTGCTTTGTGTTGTGTGTAAAATATGTTTATTATTCTTCTTTAGATAATCTGTGTAGCATGTTAGTGGTTACCGGAATGTTATATGTTTTCCACTAAGCACCCCTTTTAGGGATGATGTGCTCACCCATTTCCCACTTTTAGTTTCAGAGACAGATCAAGATATGTACGAGGCAATGAAAGCTTCAAGGAGTTGGTTTCGATAGTTAGTTAGCTCCCGCTATGTTTACTTTGTGTTTATATTCTATTTGTAAACCAACTCCCTATTTTATATGTATCATATGATAGGAGTTTGATAAGCACATAAGTGCGACGCTTTTTCACCCATAATTACATTAGCTAGGACTCATTTTATCGCTAATAAACTTATTTTAAGTATTTTGAAGGAAATAAAGCTCGATGGACTAAAACACGGAAATCTGCGGGAAAAATGGAGGAAATGAAGTGATTTATGATTAAATGGGCTAAGCCCGAAAGGGATTACATGGAGAATCATTTTATTAAGTCCAATTATGTGGTTATGGGAGCGTGGTAAGAATTCCATTGAGTGTGTAGAAGTGTGGAAACCATGTGAAAGATATTAATTATGATAAAGGATATTTGAAGATATTTTGTTTAATGAAGAAAATATTTCCTTATGATGTGGAGTAATGGAATATTTGAAGATTTCGGAAAGAATATTATTCTTTATGGTTGAAAATAATAATTAAGATATTGATTGCAGTATTTGACACATGGCGCATTCTGATTGGAGGATTTTTATATTATTTGACACGTGGCATACTTTTATTGGATGATGATTTGGTAGTGGATATGATAAAGGAAAGTGGTTTCCTTTGAAAACTATAAATACTGGTTGAAGCAGATGGAATAGGGAGGTCCGGGGTCCGTAGTCCAGAGCAAATAGTTTTAGTTTATTTCTTTTCTTTTTATTTTCCTTTGTAATAAAATAATCTCTTCATTAGGGCTGCGGATGAAGCCCTATGATGTGTATTAAGAAAGTTCTAATTCATTTTCAATAATAATTATTCTTGGTCATATCTTCTTGCTTGGTAGTGATAATAATTCTTTTTATATGTCCTTGTGCTTCAATCAAAGGTTTTATGTTCTTATTTTAGAGATCAGCACCTTTAAGTGGAATGAATTATTAGAATTTTGAGAAATTTAATTGAGCCTAACATTATATCATCAGAGACGTACGTATTGGTCCGAAATCGTCTCGAGAAATTTTGTGAAGAATTTTAAAGAGAATTGGTTGAATAATATAGTATACATAATAGTGGTGAAATTCTAAGCCTTGGGTTTTTCTTATCTTCTTATTTTATCACATTTTCTTATTTTTGATCTCTTAATTATTCTTTTTAGCATTTTATTTTAATTAGAAATTAAAAGTAACAGTAGTTAGTCCCAGTGGAACGACCCGTGCTTGCATACTATCCAATCGATAGTCATGCACTTGCGGTATAATATAAAACCCCATCAGAGTTCTTGTATTTATTTCAGAGAGGGTTTAGATTGGGGTTAGTCTTTGTTTAGAAATTCTTTCTTAATGTCTAAATAGATGATTTAGATCCTTAGTGCCTCTTTACTCGATAACCTCTTGGATTAGTCAGCTGCTAGCTTTGGGGGCGCTACAAACTTGGTATCAGAGCTCACTATTAGATCTTACATGGGAAATAATAGGAATAGCCAGTGCCAGTTGGTGAACTAGATTAGTTTAGAACTGGGTTGGGTTTGTGAGGTAAATCTTAATTCACTAATAACAATCAATAACTAAAAGATGAATCGAATTGTTTGATTGTTTTGTAAAACATGTTGTGTTGTTTGTTCATTGTGTGGTGTATGTATGTTGTTATATAAATAATGAAGTAAAAATTTTAGGTTTCACCAGTTATGTTATAAGTTTAGAAATTAGTTAGTCTTAATAAATTTCATTTTTTTAATCCAACACCGGAAAATAGAAAAGATTGTGTTTTCTCTGTTTGTAGGAAGGCATTGTTAGGATTGGCCAACCTTGACAGGAAACTGCATGCAGAGATGATCGATCCTAGATGTATGTTATAAGTTTTTAGAGAACCGCTAATTATAATTTCACTTAGAAAGATTCGTAGGATTCTTCCTTGAAGTTAGAGACAGATATCTTATAAAATAAAAATTAATTTAAGAAAAATTAGACTTCTTTATTTGATAGTTATTAAAGTTAGTATAGTTGAACTTAGAGCTACAAATTTTAAATCTTAGTTGTAGAAAAACACATAGGATTGTGTTTCTTTTCCATTCCTTCGGACTCATTTGAAATGGGTCAGCTTTCGCGCGTTTGTAAGTATGAGCAGTACTTGCACTTAGTCGAGAGATAAAATTTTTTTATAAGGTGGGGAGTTTTGAAGACTAGAAGGTGGTTCGATTTTCGAGGACGAAAATGTATAAGGTGGGGAGAATGTAAGGACCCTCAATCTCGCCAATGCTATTTAACTGTTCTAGTAATGATCAAGAGACGTTTAGCCAATAATAACTCGATTAGTTTAACACGAACATTAATTAATAGAAATTAATCTAACAACGATTTAGATACGGAACTAGTATCGTTGATTAGATCTCGAAAATCTACGTGGAATGAACTACTCGAACGTGTCGTTCGGATACCAGACGAAGAAGATATCATCGGATGAGTATGAAGGGCAGTTTGGTTATTTTATATAAGACGTCTTGCCAGCCCTCATCCAAAACGTGGGTGCCTCAGTAAAATCTGGTCGGCCTTATCTTCGCTCACCGAGAAGATAAATTCTCATTCTTTTTAATTCTCTTCTTCTTTCTTCTTCTCTTTTCTCCTTTTCTCATGTTCTTCCGTCTCTGGAAAATTCGAGAGATCAAATGGAAGTTATGTGATCGGTAGTAGGTGGAACAGATCATGGGGTAGCTGTTAGTGATGGTGTTATTTTTGTTGATTCAGAATCGAAGAAGGAAGTAATTCAGTGAGTTAGGGTTCCTACGAGATGAAATTGATTGAGGATTTATGGGTTATTGAGTTGATGGTAGATGAATATTGAATGGGTTGATGATGAATTGATTATGTGAAGTTGTTCTGGTGCTGAATCGAAAAGAAAAGGGTAAATGAGGGTTCCTTTGATTTGAGGATTAAATTATCTAAAATTGATTGATTAATTGAGTAATTAGAGGTGGGTTTCAATTAATTATGAAGTTGAGATGTTCAATGAAGTTTAATTTAGATTTCAGTGGAAATTAGGGTTTTATTGTTCTTCCCCAGAACAAAACTTAGGGATTTTCATATAAATTGAACAGTTTATATAAATTGAAGATGGGTTGTAGTTTGAGGATTGAATTGGGAAGTATATGAATATGAAATTAAGTTTATGTTGGTGTTGTTGATTGAGTTACATATTAGAGGAGGTAACATCTGAAGATAGTGGTACTTGCTGTGAAAATGAGTGTAAGGTTGTTAATTAAGAAGAAATTGTATTTAGAAGATAAATAATTTGGTTGTTGCAGAGATGACAGTTATAACCAAGGGTTGATGCAGTTGGTATTATAAGTGGTGGTGGATTGTTTAATTGGAGGGAGTGTTATATTTGAATTGGTGGCATTGAATTTAAGATTCTCATATGAAGTCTGATGTAGAAGATGAGGTAAATGGTGGTTGTCTGTGTATGTGAGATTGAGGTGTTGAGACCTTGTGGTTGTATGAATGAAGTATGAAATCCTTTTGAAGTTGAATTACCACCGAATCTCGGATGAACAGAGCTTTGTTAGTGAATGTTACAGAGATGGAGGTTTGTGTATAAGGGAATGATGATGCTTGTGTTAAGTTACAACTGAAGTTTATGGATCTAGTAGAGGGGTTTGTATTTTAAGTTGCAGCTGAGTAGATAGAAAGGATATTGGCAGTTGTAGATTGAATGAATATAGTCTGGTGTTTTTAATGAAGGTTTACTTAAAGCTGCAATTGCGGTTAGTCCTTATAACAACGAATGATTCAAAGGATGGACCAGTAGATTATGGATCTCGAGGTAGGAGAGGTTTGCCTTCAAAATCAGGTGGGAACTCTTGTAACTCTCTTGTAATCATTAAGTTACTTTAGATGGCGAGCATGATGTGTCTTTATTACTTTGAGCATGTTCAAATGTAATTTACATTTGTATGCAATTATGTTGTTGTGCAATTGAATGAGTATGTTGCATGATTTGCATTGTCTAGTCTCCTCGTGAGGAGTGTCTGTATTCTCCACAGCTTCTTATTATTGTCGACGCTGGAATGTGGTGTCATGAATACTAGGGATTCAATACTACTGGAATTTGGTAGTATTGGGTTTTCAATATTAAATAGGAACTCAAATACTACTGGAATTTGGTAGTATTACTTTTTCAATATTACTACAGCGAGGTCGCCTTCTGTAGATTATTATACCATGTTGGTTGTCCGGTGGCGGCTGTGGGTAGATATTATATTTTATATGTATTTATGAAACTACTATGGGGAATATCCAAAATTATATACATATTTTTATGTGGGGAGATTGGTCAATTGCATATTATGCTTGATTGTTCAGTCTTAGTAGAATGACTGGGTTCTTATGGTCATATTCTTTTAGATGCATGAGTGGATAGGGCTCTTCATGCATCTGATGTGGTGGTCATGGTAATCAAACCTTTAATAGAATCATGAGATGTACGCATTTCGTGTGGATGGTGTTACCATTTGAGACTGGAGTTATTTCTAGCATCTTCCTCTCCATTGAGTCAGACGAGGTTAGGATGACATATATTTAGATTATTTTAACGTCATTTCGTAGAACATCTCGGCGGCGTTCTTTTGATTAAAGGAATGATATTGAAGTGGTCTTCTGCTTTGTGTTTTGTGTAAAAGATGTTTTATTATTATTCTTTAGATAATTTGTGTAGAATGTTAGTAATTACCGGAATGTTATATGTTTTCCACTGAGCACCCCTTTTAGGGATGATGTGCTCACCCATTTCCCACTTTCAGTTTTAGAGACAGATCAAGATGTGCACGAGGCAATTAAAGCTTCAAGGAGTTGGTTTCGTTAGTTAGTTAGCTCCCGCTATGTTTATTTTGTGTTTATATTGTATTTGTAAACCAACTCACTATTTTATATGTATCATCTGATAGGAGTTCTTGTATTTATTTCAGAGAGGGTTTAGATTGGGGTTAGTCTTTGTTTAGAACTTCTTTCTTAATGTCTAAATAGATGATTTAGATTCCTAGTGCTTCTTTACTCGTTAATCTCTTGGATTAGTAAGCTGCTAGCTTTGGGGGCGCTACATGATCAGTGTGAGACTGATTAAGGCTCAACTACATTCCAGTCCGAAGTTCATTGGTCGTAGGATAATGTCTGTAGCGGCTTAATACAGTGTGGTGCACTTTGGTCCCAGGGTTTTTCTGCGTTTGCGGTTTTCCTTGTTAATAAAGTTCTGGTGTCTGTGTTATTTCGCATTATATTTTGTTATATAATAGAAATATAACAGGTTGTGCGTTAAGATCAATCAATTAGATAATCCAACCTTTGGCTGTTGATATAAATTGATTGACGCTTGAACATTGGTCTTTGGTACCATTCAAGTTATTTCTCTTATTCAATCGGGCTCGCAAATTCATATTTGTTGATTGCTGATTGAATTGAGAAATTGAGATACAAAACTCTTTGATATACTTTTCTCTAGATTGAATCTGATTGTCTAGTTGATTCTCTTGAAAGTATATTGGAGTTTGTCTATTTAGATTGCCGAACGAAATATTGGGTGTGGTTGTTAGAATCCCGCTTTTTCAAGTACTATCTTCTCTAAGATTTGCTCGAAATTTAATCTCCGATAGGCAAGATAAAAAGTAGTCACAAACATCTTCGTCTCATCGTTTGTGATTCCATAATATCTTTTTTCGCTACCATACGATTAAGATTATTGTGAGGTGATTGATATTACTAGGCTGTTCTTCGGGAATACAAGTCTGATGTATCAATTGGTTCCTGTTCACCTTGACAAAACTCGTAGGTATTTCTGTGGGAGACAGATTTATCTATTCAATAGACTTTTCTGTGTGAGACATATTTTTTTATCAAGTCTTGACTTTGGGTCGTAGAAACTCTTAGTTGTGGGTGAGATCAGCTAAAGGAATCAAGTGCGTAGAGTCCTGCTGGGATTAAGAGGCGTAGGGAATGCAACTGTACCTTAATCAGTGTGAGATTGGTTAGGGATCAACTACATTCCACTCCGAAGTTAACTTGCAGTAGACTAGTGTTTGTAGTGGCTTAATACAGCATGGTGTTCAAATATGAACTAGGTCCTGGGGTTTTTCTGCATTTGCGGTTTCTTCGTTAACAAAAATTTTGGTGTATGTGTTATTTCTTTTTTGTATTAAATTTGTTCATATAATTGAAATATCAAAGGTTGTGTGTGGTTCAATCAATTACATAATCCAACCTTTGGTTGTTGATATAAATTGATTTACACTTGAACATTGGTCTTTGGTACCGTTCAAGTTGTTTCACATAATAATCAGGCTCGCCGATTTCTATTTGTTTGATTTGTTGATTACATTATAAAACAGAGATACAACTCTTGGATATATTTCCATTGATTGAGTCTGACTGTCTAGTTGATTCTCTTGGAATTATATTGGAGTTTGTCCATACAGATTTCCTAAACGAAATAGTAGATGTGGTTGTTAGACCCACGCTTTTTCAATTGGTATCAGAGCAGGAAAACACGTTAAGACCTCATAAGTCTGTGTTTATAGCAATCTGACTCTATAGACAGTTGTGCTATCTCTGACAATGCATCACCAGTTCAGAAACCTTCTGACTTGGTTCAAAGCCTTGTTCCTTCAGAGAAATCTCTCATGTCTTCTCCATTGTCTGAAACTGTGTGTAACTGGGAATCTCGCCTAGATGAATAGTTGGATGATCTTTCAGATGAGGGACAAAATGTTGATGAGGAAGTCTCTCAATATATCAAGCTTTTTGACCATCTCATAAAGAAAAAGAAGTCAACATCTTGTTTGGTTGTGTTTCTGACCCCTCTCTATCTAGAAAACTGGAAAATGAGAAAACTCTTTAAGGGATACGATTGTGGTTATAGTCTTTTACAATCTCTCCTTAAAGATCGTGAAGAAGATATGTGTTTAAAAAACTATGAATGTGATAATCTTCGTCGAAATCTCTTTGTGTTGAAATAAAGACTTGCAGAAACTGAAGCAAGATATGACTCTCAACAAAACTGTTTCAATGACAGAGAAAACCAGTTTCTCGCTTGAGAGAAACAATTGAAGGCTGATCTAACTGCTGCTCTTGATAAGGTCAGTTCTCTGGAAGAGAATCTGAAAAGATTCAATGCTAGCTCTATAAAATTATCCACTATGCTGGGAGCATGTAAAGAACATCGTGATACACATGGTGTGGGCTATAAAGGAATAGACGCTCCAAGTGCTAGTAAAATCAATTTTGTATGTGCTAATGACAAATCCAAGGTGAAAATTTCACTAGTATCAAAAGCGAAAAACTACCTTCAGCAGCAGGAGGTTCTAAAGACAAAGATTGTCAACCTTCAAAGAAAGACAAGGATTGTCAACCTTCAAAGAAAGACAAGGATTTTCAGCCTTCAAATACAACTCATATGGGAACAATAAAAAACATTCCATTCAACTATTATTATTGTGGAAACAAAATTCACCTTGAAAGGAGATGTCGTTTTCGATTGCGGAATGAAAAACTTCATAACATTCTTGTTCGGATGTCTAAAGAAGTAATCAAACCTGTTTCCCATTTTGTTGGTGTTAAAAGTATAATTTACAATCAAGAGAAGTACTGTGATGGGCCAATTCTTGGTTGTAAACATAACACAAATTTTGTTTACAATCGTAAAGGGAAGAACGTTATATGGACGACTGACTTTTTAGATAGCTCTGTGAAGAGTAAAAGTCATCGGAGAAAGAAAAAAACTTCAAACTCCTCGTTTCTCACTAAAAAAAGTTTTGAATCTAAAGTGTCTATTCTCGAATACATTCACATCAATAATCGTGTCTCGGAGCTCAAGACCAGTATCAATAGACTCAAGCGTAGTATTAGGAAGGCGAGAAAAGCTGCTGCATCATGTAATACTTGTTCTTCTCTTATTAATTCTCTTGAGAAATCTTGTGATTTTTCTGATGTCAGTCAGGAAATAAAAAGGGAAAATTTTAATACCCTTGATGAGCTATATGCTTGTCAAACCATAACTTGACTACCTCCTTATGTGTATCCTTTTTGAAGCCATGAGAGGATGCACATAATTCACAAGAAGCTAGATTCTTCTTGACAAGTGGTCCGTGTTATATTTTTTGTTTGTTTGTGTTAGTCTAATAATTTCTTGATCATCTCACTATTGAGCCTTGCTCCAGTTAATTATCACACTCTGTAATATAAATGATCAATAACTCTTGAAAAAATTTCTTATGTTGTCTGCTTTGGTAAACTTTGTCTTGTTCTTCCCTAATGATAGTTGATTTGTTGTCTATCAACTATTATCTTACGTTCTTTTCCTTTGAGCTAAGATTTTATGTCATATGTTTGGAAATTGTCTTTGATATTTATCAAAAGCTACTTCTAAATTAGGCTCCATGGTTCTCTTGGTTTTGAACTTGGTTCATAACCATGAGCTTACGTGTACCCGACCCATTACCAAACGTAAACGAGTAACCCTGGGGTTTCCCTATGAATATTTCATATATATATATATATATCATGAACTCTTCCACTGATATATACTCGTTCTGTAACGTCAAATTTTTCTCTTGTGAGATTATGTTGTGCACAATGGATGGATGCAAAAAGGAAGACAATGTTGAAGGCAACAAAGTTATTGAGTTTCACGAAAATCCTTTCTCCATAACCTTCTTTTGTGCAGTTGATCATGAAAAAGATCTGCCAGTTCAGATGTCATCTCAATTGGTTGGAAATCTTCTTAGAGATTTTGAGGTTATTCGTGGTCAACTTGAAATTGCAACAAAGAATCTTGTTTTTCTGAAATCTGAACTGAATAAGGCAACTGATGAACTTGCTTGTGTTCATTCCATGTTTGTTGATTATGTTTAATGTTTTGGTTCTGTTTAAGAGTTCTTTTTATTTTGTCTAGAAACTTCTTGTGAAGGATAAATAACCATGGTTTAGAATAGCAATTATTGTGAGTACAGATAGCTATTGCCAACGATTTTAATCTTGCAGTGTTTTTAGATTTATTTATTTAAATTCTAAAGTTTATTTGGAAGATGATTTTGCAGTATTAATTTTTATTGGTTTTATATATTGCAAAAATAATTTTTATGGGATATGTGTGTTTACGTCCGTGAACTATGATTGTCCCATATATGTCAAAAGTTAAGTCTATTATATGTCTTTATGATGGAAAATAGAATGAACTTTGGATAACAAAGATTAAGTTCATGGTATCATTATGCAAATATTGATGAAAATAGAATGAATCATTGTATATTCCGCAGTATTGATCTTTCCATGATCAACTTCTATGTGAAAGTACTGTGCGGCTCCGCATGTTGAGAATTTCCGATTAAATTTATCATGGGTTCTTTTGTGGTTAATTTAATTGAGTTTTTTGGATACAAATTCATGTTTCATGTAATTTGTTAATGTCCAAAGAAATCCTTCTTTTCTTGTAAAAGTAGGGTCGCTCTTGTTGTTCTTTCGGGAATGACATTTTATACGGGAGAGTTCTTAACCAAATCTTTGTGAGGAGTGCGGTTGTGGAATATTGTAGGAGTTATCTTGTATCTTTATGAAATCCTTGATGAATACACTAAGTTTTGACTATGTGAAATCATCGAAACAAAGTTGATATGTTTTCTTTTAGTCATGAAGTATCTCTATGAGAATTTCATCACGATCCGCTAGTTTTCGTACCTTTGCCAATTTATATTGACCAAAAGGGGGAGAATTATTGTGTAGTTCACACTACAAATACATATGGTTTACGGATCATTATGTAAGGGGAAGTGGTTTTCATTGTGAGATGAAGTATTGACTAAGGGGAGTGATACATATCACCATAGTATTGTTGTCAAAGTTGTGATGCAATTAGACTTTGATGTTGTGTAATAATACTATGACAATGTATAACAATACATCTTGTTTTTATATATTGTTATAGCTACGGATCTTCAACAACTATGATGCTGAGTTGAACACGTTCAAAATCACTGGAGTACTTGGAAGTGACGAAGATTTCGAGTAATGTTGAAGAACCAAAAAAATCAAGCATTTGGATGAGAAGCTACAAAGTTTATTCATTTTGTAATCCATATGTATTAATAGTTTTTTCACTAAAATTGACAAAAGGGGAGATTGTTAGAGCACTACTCGGTCGAACTCGCAAGCGTTGTTATCTCAAGCTTGTTTGTCAAGTTTAGTTGCCAAAACTATAAGTCTTGATTTCTAGTCTACTTATAGCTAAGTCTCGGATTAGGATATAATGTGTAGTTGAGCTTTAGACTTCATGGCGTTCATCGACTAAAGACGAAGAACTACTAAAGGGAGCTTGTGGAACTTCATCAACAAAAGGTATGTGGAGACTTGAACTCATCCGTCACTCAAAAGTCTATTTCTACTATATCTCATATTTGAGACAAAAGTCGTATAGCTATATAGACTTCGATTATACACATTTGATATTTCGAGTCAATTTTAACTCGCTTACATATTTATGTATTGGTAAGTTTTCGCTTTAACCAAGTTCATCTTATATTCTTGACGAAATTCAAAATATGATCATGTGAAAATCTCTTGGTAACATCTTATATGATTTGTGTGAGATAGTCATTTGGTGTAGACTCAGAATATTTCGTATTGATCATTTGATCACTTGAAAATTGCTTTAAAGCTAATATTTTGTGTGCGACAGCTATTGTCGTTTTCTAAGAATGTTTCAATGATTGAAATGGGAGTTTAAAACAATTAACCATTGATTGGATGTAACACAGTACACGAAATTTATTCCAAGTCCGGGAACCATAGTATGCATATTCGTACGCGTACTGGTTTGTTAGTTGAAGTCCGGGAACTTAGTATGCAGACCCGTATGCGTACCGGCGTATAAGTTCAAGTCCGGGAATTCAACTTAGTTTGGTTGTGTACGATAGTATGCGTACCCGTTCGCATACTGGCGAACCCAGACCAAGTCTGGCTACTAAGGTATGCGTACCCGTTTGCATACTTGAGTGGGTTATGTTCTAAAATCGGTATGTTCATGAACTAATACATTTATAAAATAAGGAATGCAATCTTTTGAAAACCGTGGCTATAAAGTTCATGAATTGATTCAAGTGAATCAAAATCGATTTTGCTTCAATTGTTTCTTGTATACTTCTACGAGAATATAAACAATTGAACAACTCTATAACTAGTTTCATTTGAGTTATTTGAACTAGTTGTGATACATATGAACAAGGTTGATATGAAAGTGTACATATGGCTAACTTCGGTTAACTATTGTTGAGCCAACAAAGTGTACACGTTTAGGTACGTTTACTCATATCTAAATGAAGTTACTTTTCATTTGTATGTAACAAGCTAAGTTCGATCTAACGGTTGAAAGATACTAGCTTGAGTAAAATCAGGTTTTTGTCATGTACCAGGCATAATAGTGTTAATAATAGTGTTAATAATAATGAAAGACACTATTGTCTGTCTATAGTAATAATAGTGTTATTTAGTATAGTTAGGAGTGGTATTTAGTAGTGGGTTGTACTGGTCGGTTGAGGTGTAACCACCTGGTGAAATATTATCCCTTGGATGGTAAAGGAAGAAAAGACAATCTTTATAAGCATAGTCTGTAATGAAAAATGGCAGTCAAGTTTAATCAAATTCAATCGTTTATTCGATTTAGGCTGTGTTCTTCGGAACCAGAGAGGTTTATCCTCGATCTATCTATCCCATCCATCTTGTTATGTACATCCAGGTACATAACAATTGGTATCAGATCCGTTCGATCCATGGAGGCGTTCGATGAAATCAATAAGCCATCTGATAATAATTATCTTCAATTGAATGGGTTCTTAACAAAGGAAGAATTAGAGGATCTCAAGATTAGTTTAAAGCGGGTAATCGATACAACTATTAATACCGTGTTCGAGAAACATTTTGGCCAGAAAATCTACAATGGTGAAGATCCAGAAGGAGCTTCCAGAATTACTTCTAAATCAAATCATGGTGTTGGGTTATCATCTGATGAAGGAGATTCGACTAAATCAAATAGAATTGGATACCTAATCAGTGAATCTGTTGCTCAACCTTCTGAATCTCAAGATTTCTATGTTGTTACATCTGCAGAAGAAAAATCAACTCCTCCTTCGGTTCAGTTAGGTTCTTCTTCCCAAGTTCTCAAATAGGTTGAATCTAAAATTAGACCGGCTTCTACTAACGCTGATAAGGCTAAGGAAGATTCATATGTTCAGGCTGATGAAGTTGCAAAGACCACTGAAATTTCCTTCGCCAAGATAAGTCAGGTTAAAATTGTTGAGGTTAATTGTGCGGAAACTGAAAGCTTGAAGGATTCCTTCTTCATAAATTGCGACAAATTACTCGGTAAGAAAGTTTTTGCCCTTACTTCTAACTATTTTTGAAATCCATTTGATCGTGGTAAAGTAATTGAACCTGGTGATAGGGGTTATTCTTATGATAAAACTATTTCAACATTCTACCTTATTTCTTATTTGTTTGTTCGTAATAGGTGGAGTTTAATGAATGCTTCCTGTGAAGAATTCGTTTATGAGATTATTGCTGAGATTGGGTACTGTTTAGCCTTGTTGAGTATTCAAATATGCCTTTGCTTGTCAAAAATGGTGTCAATAGTGATGTTGTCTATCTATTTGATAAAAGGCCCCAACAAAGCAGAATTCTCTGGACCAATTTGATTTTCCAAGTGCAAAGACAAAGTGAGTCTGGCAATGCATACACATTATTTGATTCAATTTTAATGGCTTTCGATAATGGAAAATTTGTTCATGAGCTTCTTTGTGAGCATGGGTTAGAATCAGATCCTTTGTTTTGTGCTTCAACTTATTTGGTGTCTGTTACAACTGGTGGCAATGGTCAGTTAATTTCGGAATCGTCACGGGGACATCATACAATACTGAATACTTGTTTGTCTATTTGGATGCTAATGTGTGAAATTAAGAATGTTAATGAATTTTTTCATCAAATACTTGATATATGGGACAAGGCAACTTTTATTTTTCAGTTGAAGTATGTTTTGCCTGATGCAATTTTTGGTTGTCAGTTTGAGTCCTTGGTTGTTGGTTTTATTCGACTCCCTAAAGAAGTATTTAAACTGGCATATACTTCATCTATCCTATATCATGAGGTGCAACGGTCTAGGGTTATCATTGACAGACAAGCCAGCAATGTGCACCGGATTATTTTGAACAAGTTTCGCAAATTTTCAGTGCTTATATTCTCAGTTCACACATATGTTAACACTTGTTTATATCTTGCAATAATTGATACTTGTCAGCACTCTCCATTACTTAGTTCTGAAAAATTTTGGTAGTTTATGATCCAAGAGAGAGTGATACTGACAGCAACACACTTCAATTGGAGTTCTCTGCACAGTGAGGTCAACATTTTAGGAAGGAGGTTATCTGTGCATTCTCTATTACATGAGCCTGATATCTATAGTAGTTGTCTGCTTCCAGTGGGTGTTATAATGGTAACTCAAATCTTCATGGTGGTATTTCAGCTTCTTCAAATACTGTTGTGGGTAGGATACTTACGATGGAAGTTCAGGTTGGTTCCACCTGCATTGTGTAGTGTGAGAGACATTAGCTGGATGAATAAAAAAATTTCAATGGGGTGTCGTGACATAAACCGGAATTCTGAAAGCAATTGGTTTTAAAAGGCCGAGATCCACAATCAATTTGCAACAGCTATTCGAAAGAGTGATCTGTTTCTGACAAGTTTATGGATCTCATGGAATACTAATGGTATTATATGGCCTTTCATTGACTTACAGGGAACTTCTGTTTCTTTTGGTTATGGTCGTTTTTTGTTTGATAGCGGTAAAAAGCTTGACAGGAGAGAGATGACATATGCAGCAGCTGGTGATGCTAAACTCAATTGTGCAATGACAAGGATTTCTCCTCCAGTTAGCAACGTACATGGGTTTATAACAAGGAAACTTTTTGCAGAGGGTTATGCTGTCAATTTTTCATAATGTTTATATATGAGGTGCACATCCATTCTGCAGTCCGAGACCCGATAGAGGTTAGTCTACAACTTACTTCCAAAGCGTCTGTCATTATCAAATTCTGGAGGATGAGCAAATGGTGAAGCAGCAACATCATATCATACCCAACAGTGAACTTTGTGTTTAAATTAATGCATACCCAACAGTGAGCTTTGAAGTTGACGACATGGGGCCAACTTAATTTAAAACAACTAGTACTCTTGAGTTCATTCTGACGGTGGGAAAATGTCATGTACCAGACATGGCAAAGGAGTGCCTGCTCACCGGCATGCTCATACGATCCTTATCGTTACGCTTCATCCTTGAGGACAAGGATGATTTAAAGGGGAGTGGAATGTCATGTACCAGGCATGGCAAAGGAGTGCCCTTATCCTATATGTGTATGTCTATAGTAATAATAGTATTATTTAGTATAGTTATGAGTGGTATTTAGTAGTGGGTTGTACTGGTCGGTTGAGATGTAACCACCTGGTGAAATATTAGCCCTTGGATGGTAAGGGAAGAAAAGCCAATCTTTCTAAGGCAGAGTCTGTAATGAAAAATGGCAGTCAAGTTTAATCAAATTCAATCGTTTATTCGATTTAGGTTGTGTTCTTCGGAACCAGAGAGGTTTATCCTCAATCTATCTATTCCATCATGTTATGTACATCCATGTACATAACAGTTTTCATCTAACGGTGAATATTAAATGCTTTGTTACCAAGGTAACATTGATTGCAAACTGATGTAAGACACATCTAGACCAAGTTACCCCCGTTTGAACATGAAGTCAAACCTTATTCTATTTCTAGTATTACTTCTTAAATTATGATTTCCCTATTCTAGAACTTCTAGAACTTTTTAAGTTTCCTAGTTTGGTATGATTTCCTTTTCTAGTTTTATTACTTTTAGGAAATAGTGAAGCCTATATAAGAAGGCCTAACCTTGTAGAATTTACACATTCAACATTATTATCTTATTTGATTTATCAAAGATATTTTATTTAGTTATTGTTCTCCAGTTTTATTATAGATTTTTTGAATCTATTAATTTCACACTAGTTTTCACTATCTTTTGGATTCTTGATCCAAATTATTACGCTTCCGCCACGTCAAATGGTACCAGAGCCTCGATTGAGAGCCTCCACTAACATGGGTGATAGGAAGAGTGAAGAGTTAAGGACTAGTTTGAAGAAACACCTAGAAGTTGATGTGAAAGCAATGGGAATCAGGCTAAAAATGGAGTTAACCACTGAATTAACCACGGTGATATATGAACGTTTTGAAGATTTCAAAGAGTGGTTTTCTACCAAGTTTATGAGACACGAAGGAAAGAAGGTAATTGGAGAATTACCTAAAACCCAAGCTGGAATTGTCCATCCTCATACTTCTACCCTTCCCAACTCCGCCACTCAAACCCCTCCAGTCACTTCCAAACCTTCTTACAGCCATGATACTTCCAGAAATAAGTCATATTACCATCCATTATCCACTACTCCAACTTACTCTTCCTGTCCGCCTTACTCAACCCTACAATTTGAATCTTTCGAAGATTTCAGCTCTTACTCTGCTCCCCATAACTTAAACAAATCTTCTACAAAGCAGCAAGCAGTTGATGTTGAAGATTATGAGCCATATTATTATCCTCCACCACCACGCCATCAGAGGAACATGGGAAATCCGCAAACCTATCGCCCCAAGGCTGATATAACTCTGTTTGATGGACTTCTACACATTGAAGATTTTTTAGATTGGTTGTGTACATTTGATCGTTTCCTTGCTTATATGCGCATACCTGAAGATCAACAAGTAGAACTTGTTGCTTTCAAGCTTACGGGACCATCCTCCTCATGGTGGGATCATCTTTAACTAGAAAGAGCCAACCAAGGAATGCGACAAGTTCAATCCTGGCCAGACATGAAGCAACTATTGAAGAAGAGGTTTCTGCCTCCGGATTACATGCATACCTTATTCATCACCTTACAAAACTGTCGTCAAGGAAACCGTTCAGTACAAGAATATGTGACTGAATTTTCTCGTTTATTGTCTCGGAATCAGCTGAATGAGACGGTTGATCAAACAATTGGACGTTTCATCAATGGACTTGACTGGAATATACAAGAAAGGTTAGCTACTCAACAATATACTTCTCTTCATGTTGTCATTAATAATGCTCTAAAGATAGAATATTTCATGCTTTCTCCACAACCATACCCAAAAACCTCATCCTTTAGCCCTAGAAAACCTCTATTTCAAAGTTTTCCTAATAGGCAACAACCATCTCCATACCAATCTCGTATATCTCCTACTCCCACTACCACTACCACCCAACCATCTTCTTCCCAAACCCCACCTACCACGAAGGCTCCACCTCCTCCACCCCAACCTAATAATGCCCAAACCATTAGGTCAAAACCTCCAAACCCTTATGCCTACCCAACTGAAAACAAGTGTTATAAGTGTAAGCAACCAGGGCACACATTAAATCAATGTAGAAGTGGGCGTACATTAATGACCGAAGAAGAATTTGTTGTGTATGAGGAAGAAAGTGAAGATGTTCATAGAAATATCGAAGATATACAAGCATATGCGGAGGAAGGAGATGAAAGTGATCATGTCTCTTATGTTATTCGAAATCTATTGTCCATTTCTCGTGTTGACTATCCAACCCGTAATCGTCTATTCCGCACTCAATGCCGTGTGCAAGACAAGATATGTGATATGATCATTGACAGTGGAAGTTGTCAAAATATTGTTTCATCCAGATTGGTGGAAAAGCTGCAATTATCTACTCATCCACATCCTAAACCATACTCCATTGGTTGGATTGATGATAACAACAAGAAGAATATAGATTCTCAATGTTTTGTGTCATTTAAAACTGGAGCATACAACGAGACAGTGGTTTGTGATGTTGTGGACATTAATACTTGCCACATATTACTTGGACGCCCATGGCTATATGATGTAGATGTCACTTATCGAGGTAAGGCTAATACATATTCGTTCATGTACAATGGTAGCAGAATCACATTGCAACCATATTACGCGAAACCTAAGCCAAGTTTACAACAAGAAGAGACTACGATGTTGGTTTCCCCGGACATCTTAGCCGATGCACGAGAATCAGTACGATATACGCCTTAGTTGTACAACCTTGTACTCCTGACCTTCCTACAACTATTCCTACTCAAGTGCAGTCCTTACTAGATGAGTTTGCATGTGTTTTACCATCTGATATGCCTGATTCTTTGCCACCTATGAGAAATATTCAACATCAATATGCCCGGTGCAAGTTTGCATAATCTTCCACAGTACCATATGAACCCTAAGGAGCACGATATACTTCGAAGACAAGTGGATGAATTGTTGTCTAAAGGTTTCATACAACCTAGTTTGAGACATTGTGTTGTTCCATCCCTTCTTGTGCCAAAAAAAGACGAAACTTGGCATATGTATATTGATAGTAGAGATGTTAACAAGATCACGATCCGTTATCGTTTCCCAATTCCAAGATTAGATGATATGCTTGACATGCTCTCCGGTTCCATAATATTTTCGAAGATTGATCTTAAAAGTGGGTATCATCAAATCAGATTTAGGCTTGGAGATGAATGGAAGACTGCGTTTAAGACAAAAGATGGTCTCTTTGAGTGGCTTGTTATGCCATTTGGTTTGTCTAATGCTCCAAGTACATTCATGAGACTTATGAATCAAGTCTTACAGCCTTTAATTGGTAAGTTTGTTGTGGTTTATTTCGATGACATTCTTATATATTCTAAATTCGAAGAGGAACATCGCTCTCACTTGTGGGATGTTTTCAATTCTCTCAAGGAGAATGAGTTATTTATAAATCTGAAGAAGTGTCAATTTTTCACTTCAAAGGTTCTGTTTTTGGGTTACGTTGTTTCCGCTGATGATATTCAAGTAGATAATTCCAAAATCACAGCTATTCGTGATTGGCCTACTCCGAAGACAACATCTGAAGCTCGAAGTTTTCATGGTTTGGCTTCCTTTTACCGTCGATTTATAAGGGATTTCGGCTCTATCGCAGCTCCTATTACTGACAGTTGGAAGGATAAAAGGTTCTTATGGACACATGAAGTTGAATCAAGTTTTTAGTTACTAAAAGAAAGACTTACCTCTGCTCATATCCTTGCGCTACCTGATTTCAACAAGCTTTTTGAAGTACATTCTGATGCTTCCATATTAGGAGTTGGTGCTGTTTTTTCCCAAGAATGTAAACCCATTGAATTTCTTAGCGAAAAAACTCACCGAAGCTCGCAAAAAGTGGTCCACCTATGAGTTAGAGTTCTATGATGTGATTCGTGCACTACGGAAATGGAGACAGTACTTAATACACAAGGACTTTGTATTGTATACTGATCACCAAGCCCTCAAGTATATTCAGAATCAATCACCATCCAATAGAATGCATGCTAGTTGGAATTCTACCTTACAAGAATATACGTTCTCCATTCAGCACAAGTCTGGTTTGAACAACAAAGTTGCTGATGCACTTAGACGTTTCAATAATCATAGCGCTCGCGAGTTTCTCCTTGTTACCATCCGTGCTGAAGTGATTGCTTTTGACTCTCTTAAGGAATTGTATCCTATCGATCCCGAATTTTCATTACTATGGCAGAAATGTTCTTCCAAACAACAAGGTACGGGCAATTTTGCTTTACATAATGGGTTTCTTTTCAAAAGTAGTCATTTATGCATTCCCGATGGTTCCGTTCGTGAGCACCCTATTAAGGAGTTACATAGTAGTGGTCTTTCTGGCCATTTTGGGCGAGATAAGTCTATATCTCTAGTCGAAGCTCGTTACTTTTGGAATTCTCTCAAAAAGGATGTCCATGATTTTGTGCGATGTTGTATGGTTTGTAAACGAAGTAAGGGTCATATACAAAATACAGGATTATACATTCCTCTCCCAGTTCCAGATGCTCCTTGGGAAGATATATCAATGGATTTTGTGCTAGGTTTACTAAGAACCCAAAGAGCTCATGATTCAGTTTTTGTGGTTGTTGATTGCTTTTCAAAAATGGCACACTTCATTCCTTGCAAGAAGACTATGGATGATGTAACCACAGCAAATCTATTCTTCCGTGAGATAGTACGTTTGCATGGAATTCCCAAGACCATTACTTCTGATCGAGACACTAAGTTCTTAAGTTGGTTTTGGAAGACATTTTGGACTCGTCTCCAAACAAAACTGCAGTTTAATAGCACAGCTCACCCTCAAACAGACGGGCAAACTGAAGTAGTAAACCGATCATTAGGGAATCTTATTCGTTGTTTATCTGGAGACAAGCCACGACAGTGGGATTTATCTCTTGCTCAAGCTGAATTTGCCTACAATTCAGTTCCTAATCGATCCACAGGTTATGCACCTTTTCAAATCGTTTACTCTAAGGTTCCTAACCACACATTGGATCTTGTGTCTTTACCATCAGTACCTAGTTCCAATGTTGCAGCTGATCACATGATCGAGTCCCTACAAGTACTACATGATAAGGTCAAGAAAAACTTGGAAGCTGCTAATGCCAAGTATAAGCTAGATGTTGATCGTCGACAACGTTTTCGGTCTTATGAAGTTGGTGATCTAGTTATGGTGTACTTAAGCAAGGATCGTTTCTCTACTGGTACCTACAACAAGACGAAGTACAAGAAGATTGGCCCCATTCGCATTCTCAAGAAGATCAGCCACAATGCTTACGTTGTTGACCTATCAGCTCATGTGAATATCTCGTCCACATTCAACGTTAAGGATATTTTTCCTTATTTTCCAGGCGATGAGGTTTCTCTTCCAACACCGAACTCGGGGTCAAGTTCTTTTCAAGAAGGGGGGCCTGATGTATGACACATCTAAACCAAGTCACCCCCGTTTGAACATGAAGTCAAACCTTATTATATTTCTAGTTAAATTATGATTTCCCTATTATAGAACTTCTAGAACTTATTAAGTTTCCTAGTTTGGTATGATTTCCTTTTCTAGTTTTGTTACTTTTAGGAAATAGTGAAGCCTATATAAGAAGGCCTAACCTTGTAGAATTTACACATTCAACATTATTATCTTATTTGATTTATCAAAGATATTTTATTTAGTTATTGTTCTCTAGTTTTCTTATAGCTTTTGTGAATCTATTGATTTCACACTAGTTTTCACAATCTTTTGGATCCTTGATCCAAATTATTACGCTTCTGCTACGTCACAAACCCTGATTTGAAGACTATATAAGGGAGAACTCTAGCAACTGGGAAACTTAATCCCCACACCTCATGTGTGATACTAGTTGCGACTAGAGTCGATTATCCTTTAACCTAGGTTTTTCCTAAAACCATTATAGGTTAACGACTTAAAGACTTTATTGGGATTGTGAAGCCAGACCCAACTATTTTCTTTGTATTTACGTGTTCTGATCTTGCTTTGTTCTATCGCATTGAGTATGTTAGAGCATAGCTCGGTTTAACCCCACCAAGCTTTGGTATGTCAAGTTTAGTTGTCATATTTTAGTGAATCAAAACTCATTTAAAGAGTCGCTTGATTATATACTAGAGTCAACTTCATATAGGTTATCTAGAAAGTTATTAGGATATGAGACTTACAAGTATTACGTGAAGACTTGAAGAATGCGAATAAGTAAAGAGCTACAACGACGACATCATCCTTCCACTTGAGGTTAGATAATACTTGACTTGAACTGTTTCATTCCTAAAGTATCTTTCAAGTCGTGCATATTGAAAACATAACTGCGAAGCTGTGAGTTATTACACTCTAGTTAGACATAGTATTAAGGAATTACAATACGAAGTATAACGTCTATCTTTTGAACTTCGTATATAAGATATCGACATAACCGTGTGAATGCTATTGTGATTATGTATGGGTATGGGTGAAGATTTCGTCCTAGGAAACAATGTTTTACATTTGTTTAAAGGAAGTACAATTCATAAACTTGTTTTGTGAATCGAAAGGGAAATCACTAGGTTTATTGGTATTGTTATTCATTGCAAATCTTTGGATTACCAATATGTGTGTTTAGTATAACCGCTCATAACTTGTTTATCCTGGTAAAACTATTCACAATGCCTGACTTTTGTTTTGGTATGACTTTTATTAGTGAAACCGATCTTAAGTAATCACCTGAGATAGTATGATAGATATGTTGTAATTGGTATGACCAACTCTAGACATTGGGGAACCGATCCTATGACTTGTGCAACCGAGTACAAGTTAAATACCATAAATATGTGGTTACCGATCATAGTACCTAGTCAACCAATTTTTGGAAAGCTAGTGTGACCGATCCTAGTACCCACATGGAGGTAGAACCAAAGCCTTGTGTTTTGGTAGAACCGTGAAACCCATTAATGGTGATTTGATAGGATAATCAATCACATAGTTCTTGGAAGTCATATGAACCAATTCTAAACTTGTTTGAAAGTGTGGAAAATCGGTTCCAAGATTATAAATATGAAAAAGGATTTACAAAGTAAAGATTTCGACACACTTTGAACATGTGCAGTAACTCTTATCTTTTATTGTTCAAAGATATTCCTTAATAACTGAAGGAGAATCCCGGATCGAAATAAATTGAGAATATTTTAATTAAGGTTTTTAGTTTTATATGCTTTTAATTTCCAGAAATTAAATGCATATCTATAGAAAATAAAAATTAGTAATGTGCATTTACTAATTGGAAATTTTCTATTGAGATTTTGGTCAATATTTGCACGGTGCATTTCCAGAAATTATGAAAACCGTTTTTGCCTTTATTGCATATCTTTGTGAATATTCAGTTTTGAAATTCCTTGGTGTCCAAACTTCCTTGGTCTATAAATATTGAAGTTTTCATTTCAAGCAAACTAATCCTCAGAGCCAACAAAACTACCTAGTTATGTTGTTACTGGTGGAGCCGTCTATTCGGAGAGGAAAGTACCCTAATTAGGCGAAATCTCTTACGACCGCTCGTTTTGAAGACTTCTTTGGAATTGAGAAGCTCTACGAGTACCGTTGGTGAGAAACTAGATAATTGCAGTTTATTATTAGTTTTCGATTGATTTGATTGACTAACGGTTGTTGAACTTTGATTGCACCTA
Source organism: Papaver somniferum (assembly GCF_003573695.1). Taxonomy (NCBI): domain Eukaryota; kingdom Viridiplantae; phylum Streptophyta; class Magnoliopsida; order Ranunculales; family Papaveraceae; genus Papaver; species Papaver somniferum. The sequence goes on from NC_039359.1 coordinate 199,830,137, forward strand.
GTCTGTCTATGCTTGAGAATCTTCTTTTCTGATATAAGATTCACTCAAACTAGATCGAAGTATTGACGGGGATCTTTAGAACTGTTTGTATATCTAAAGACGTCTTGTGGTAATCCATTATTAACAGACTCCGTTCTGTGTATGATTGATGACAAGAGATTTAAGTTGTTTGTGTGCAGGTGTTTATTGAAGATCTAAGAAGATTTGAAGACAAATAATATTTCTTATTTGAGTTCATAATATTTGGTGTGCACAAAACTTGATCGACTAGGGATCCAACTATAATCGGTTTATCTTTGTGATAACCTTGATTGATTAGTTGAGTAGATCGGAATCAATACAATTCTTTGTGATTAAGAGTATTGATTGCATAAGTCTAGAAAATTACTTTGGTAGTTGTTAAGAGATTCATCTAAGAACCTGGAAAAGGAGTTTATTGGGATAAACGGAAGAGCCTTTTGTCAAACTCATATCACGTTGTTTGAAAAGAGTTGTTACCGAACAGATTTGTTGTTCCTTTACTGTTTGGAATGCGAACCAAAGGAATTGTTCCAAGTGCATGACTTATTACAAGTTGGACACGCAGGGATACTGAGGGAACTAGGTGGACTATAGGTTTAGTTGCTTGGTCTCAACTATACAAAGTTGCTTTAGATTTTGTATAGCGGATTAATCCTGAGAGTATTCAATTCTGGACAAGGTCCCGAGGTTTTTCTGCATTTGCGGTTTCCTCGTTAACAAAATCTTTCTGTGTCTTTTACTTTTCTATTTCCGCAATTATAACTAGAAGTAAAATACACAAACGTTAATTCCTAATTACTTGATAGTATCTTATTGTGTTTGGTTAAGTCTGAACCTATTATCAAGTAATCACACTTCATTTTTATATTGTCTTGATCTTATATCCGTAGTCAATCACGCAAGTTATCTTGTTGTCGTATTATCTCGATCTCGTATCTATAGACGATCACACGAAGTGTGAACCGATTAGTTGTATTGTCTCGACTCAGTCCATAGACAATCACTTTTGGAGAAAGGACTTATAGGTGGAAAAGATTTAGATTGAGGTATATCTGGGTACCCTCGTCTTTTCAATTGGTATCAGAGCAGGCAAACACGAAAAGATCTAACATTTTGTGTCTGGTGGGATCCAACCTATAAGACTGGAATCTAAAAATGGTTTTCATGGAACTTGAGAATGATTCAGTTAACGTAAACCAAGATATCAAGAGTTTTGAATTAACACTTGATGATAGCATCTACGAATCAATATCTGAAAACGTTCATGAACCCATCACCAGAGATTCTACTGGACAAGTTAATCTTGTTAATGATGTAGAAACCGATGACAACTGGAAAATTTGTCTTGAATAAAGGATGGATGAATTTTCCGATTATGATGACTCAGATTTTGAACGAGAAGTAGAAGAGGATATCTCAGAATACTCTAAACTACTGAATCCTTTGAAAAATAAAAAAACTGAGACCTTCAGATTTCGTTGGTCTTATGACTCCTCTTTGTCGTGAGAACAAGAAATTTAAGAAGGTTTTTCAAGGATATTATATTGGTTACCAAATCGGTTATTCTCTTCTTAAAGATCGTACAGACGAGCTAACTAATAAATTAGAATGTGAAAATCTTCAAAGAGATCCCTTTTTGTCGAAAAAGAAACTTGTTGAATCTGAAGCAAGGGTTAATTCTCAACCAAACAGTTTTGAAAAGAAAGAAGGTGTATTTCTCTCTCACGAGAAAAACATCTTAAGACTGATCTAGTTGGTGCTCTTGATAAAATCAAGACATTGGAAGAAGAAATTTTGGACCTTAAAAAGTTCAATGTCAGCTTAAACAATTTAACCTCAATGTTAAAAACAAGTAGAAATCATCGTGATACACGAGGATTGTACTATAAGGGAATAAATGCTTCAAATATTAACAAAGAGGTAAAATTTGTTAAAGCTACTAATTTTTCTCAACCAGAGGCTTCCACTGTTGTCAAAAATGATACTATTTCTTGTAAAGAAGTAAAGCCAGTCAAGCCTAAGAATCATGTTCAACCAGCAACAATCAAAGAGAGCACTTCTGCTAATGTCAAGAAAGCAACAACGTTGAACAAGGATAAAAAGAAAAAAACTCGTCGAGCTCCAATGCAAGAGGATCCACAAAAAGGTAACACTAAAACTCATACTTTGTATGTTTATACTAAGCATTGTTATTATTGTGGTAATAAAGGGCACTTACAATGGGGGTGCAAAGTTCGTAAGATGCAAGATGCACTTTCTTTTGTATCGAAAGAATTGGCGAAGATTGCTCCCCAAAGGAACTCGGATCGGTATTGTTAAAAGTTTAGGCAAAAGAATTATTATAATGACAGTTCAAATTTTGCCTATCGCTCAACAAGGTCATCTTATAAAAGACCTGAATATAGAAAGAGAAATGACTTTGTAAATGCTAAGACAAGATCTGATGTTCCAAATTGGAGAAAAAATGTTTCGCAAAATATTCAAAAGGAAAATGATCCTAATGGTATGAAGGAGAAAGATGTTCCTGCGAAACCCAGCTCTAAATGGGTCCCGAAGCCCTCTATAGCCAAGAAGGGACCAAAAGTTAGTCACAAGAATGACTCTCAGCTGTTAATTGTTGGTGACAATAGTTACAAGAGTTTTCTTGAAAGACTAAAGAAAGACATCATGTCTGAAATCTCTTGTACTAGTGAACGTTGTGATAATGACACTCTTCATCATAAGTCAAAGAAAAAAACAAGAGAAAACAAACAAAGCAAGAGGTCAAGAATGATGATTCTGTCTTAGTCACTCGTGACGAACAAGACAAGGCTCAACTCAACACAACCTAGTTGTGTTAGAATGTGCATGCTCACCTTGGTGCTCAATCTTTTGAAAGGTGAGAAAGCACATGAAAACCGAGCACATGCTCTCTCGGTTATTATATGACTAATTAATATCTTTTGGGAGATTTTTTTTCTTCTATACTCATAATTTTTCTATCTATATTTGAGATTTTTATAGAAACGGTAATTTTGAGTTTATTATGTTGATATCTACTGATCATATATGTGTATCTCTTGTTTTTACGGTTGAAACGAGCCAAAAATCACTAAATTCGGACATTGTATGCAAAAGTTATGTCAAAAACAGTTTGGTGTTGTGATCCATCACAAGTAACTACTGTAACCGATCCTAGTGAGATGTGTAACTGATCCTAGTGATTGGTGTAACCGACCCTAGTGATTGGTTCATACGAAGGAGTGTAAAACTGTTTTTCCCATAACTTCTTCGTCCGAACTCGGAATAACCTCATTCTTTTTTGTGTTGGTTTCGTAATTCAATTTCCTACAAGATTGAGGTAATTGAAATACTTGATTTTCTGTTGAATATTTATGGTGTGTTACATTTGATTTTATGGGATGTCTGATTTCGGTTTTCATAACCTTAATATTCGATCTCATATGGTGTGAACCCTTATGGTTTGGGTGACTTTTTGGTTTAGCGGGATTAAGTTCTATCCCATGTTGGTAGGATTTATCAAAGTATCATAAGGGATTCTGATCGAAACTAATGTGTGAAAAAGTCACAATATGTTGAATCATTTTTGGTTTAGCATAAAAGCATACGAGTTTCGGGGTTTCAACTTTTGCATCGCATTAGTTAAAACCGGTTTTCAAACTTTCTCTGGTAAATGTTGGTCCTTGTTGTCGTTCTTTTGTCTTGCGTGAGGATGACAGCACAACGAGGGAGAGTTCTATGTGAACTTGCGCTTAATGATATATCTTTCTGGGGTGAAGAGGATGCGAAACTTGAGGTAACGAATTTGTTAGTTAATCGTTTTTCTGTTTAAGAAAAGCCTGATTTTATTGCATATATTTATTGCTTTTGCTTAACAAAATTTCGGTACAATTAATGTTTATTTCATTATTTGTGTATGGATGTGTGTGTGATTCAATTGTTTCCGGTTAAGAAAAACTATTGTTACCTTGCTGTATGGTTTGGTATCAATTGTTTAGGCTTACAAAATTACGGAGCAATTGCAGTACTTTAATGTCAATGTTGTTTCAATTACTTCCGGTTGAGGTAAGTAATTATGTATGTTGATTTATTTGGTTTGTATGAATTGTTTATGGCTTAACAAAAAGGTTTTCGGGATGAAATGCTTAGTCCAATTCGATTCCGGATAAGAGAAACTAAGTTAATTCTAATCTTAGTTAGACTTATCAAAGTGGAGGTTTCGGTTATTCAAGTCTAATCGAATGCCTTAATAAGAAATGCTAGTTAGCTAACCTAGTACTTGTCTTGTTTAAAAGTGAAAGGTCTAAGTTATTATTTGAATAATTAGAACCTGATGAGAAAAATAGAGTTAAGTCTGATCTTTATTTTTGTCTTATCGAACAAGCGATTGTATTTGTACAATAGGTTTAGTAAAAGAACTAGGGTGCTTAGTCAATTTATGATTTTATAAATCATTAGGGAAAATTTCTTCGGGCAATTGTTTCCGTGGTACATATCAAAACAAAATTACTTTGTAGTTTCGTTTTTGATATTGGTTATCGAAAATGGTGTGTGGAACCCTCGTGTTTAACTCTTATAGGTTGCAAGTCTTTTAAGATTTGTAAGATCCTTTCGGTTTGTCCTTTATTTGCTCGTACCTTTGTCATTTTGTGAAAAAAAGGGGGATAAATATATGGAGTAAACAAGTGATTTGGTATCACTAAGGAAAGGACAATGGTGCTTAAACGTTATATCTAACGAAAGAGTAAAGCATGGACTAAGGGGGAGTAACATATCATATTGATACTTGTGGTTATCTTAACTACAAAGGGAATAACAAAGACGCGTGGATTGAAAATCTACCTATCTTACCTTTAGGGGGAGTATTAGATTTGTTATTATAATGTCAACAACGACATTTATGGATTGAATGTATACAAGTTATTGTGTTGTTGAAACTTGGAATCAAGCGAATGTGTAATGAGTTCTCGTAATGTTTTTATCCATATGATGTAAGAGTTTTGTCACTAAAATTAACAAAGGGGGGGATTGTTAGAGCATAGATCGGTTGAACCCACCAAGCGTTGGTATGTCAAGTTTGGTTGTCATATTTTAGTGAATCAAAACTCATTTAAAGAGTCGCTTGATTATATACTAAAGTCAACTTCGTATAGGTTATCTAGAAAGTTACTAGAATATGAGACTTACAAGTATTACGTGAAGACTTGAAGAATGTGAAGAAGTAAAGAGCTACAACAACGACATCATCCTTCCACTTGAGGTTATTAATATTTGACTTGAACTGTTTCATTCCTAACGTATCTTTCAAGTCGTGCATATTGAAAACATAACTGCGAAGATGTGAATTATTACACTCTAGTTAGACATAGTATTAAGGAATTACAATACGAAGTCTATATTTTGAACTTCGTATATAATACATCGACATAATCATATGAATGCTATTGTGATTATGTATGGGTATGGGTGAAGATTTCGTCACAGGAAACAATGTTTTACATTTGTTTAAAGGAAGTACAATTCATAAACTTGTTTTGTGAATCGAAAGGGAAATCGCTAGGATTATTGGTATTGTTATTCATTGCAAATCTTTGGATTAACAATATGTGTGTTCAGTATAACCACTCATAACTTGTTTATGTATCTTGGTAAAACTATTCACAATGCCTGACTTTTGTATTAGTATGACTTATATTAGTGAAACCGATCTTAAGTGATCACCTGAGATGGTATGATCCATATGTTGTAATTGGTATGACCAACTCTATACATTGGGGAACCGATCCTAGTAAGAGGCGCAATCGATCACAATCATTGGGAATCGATCCTTGTAAGAGGTACGACAAGTCTTAGTAATTGGTAACCGATCCTATGACTTGTGCAACCGAATACGAGTTAAATACCATAAATATATGGTAACCTATCCTAGTACCTAGTCAACCAATTTTTGGAAAAATAGTGTGACTGATCCTAGTACCCACATGAAGGTATAACCGAAGCCTTATGTTTTGGTAGAACCGTGAAACCCATTAATGGTGATTTGATAGGATAATCAATCACATAGTTCTTGGAAGTCAGATGAACCAATTCTAAACTTGTTTGGATTGGAAAATCGATTCCAAGATTGTAAATATGAAAAAGTATTTACAAAGTACAGATGTCGACATACCTTGAACATGTGCAGTAACTCTTATCTTTTATTGTTCGAAGATATTCTTTAATAACTAAAGGACAATCCCGGGTCGAAATAAATTGAGAATCTTTTAATTAAGGTTTTTAGTTTTACATGCTTTTAATTTCCAGCAATTAAATGCATATATTTAGAAAATAAAAATTAGTAATGTGCATTTACTAATTTGAGATTTTCTACTGAGATTTCAGTCAATATTTGGACAGTACATTTCCAGGAATTATGAAAACCGTTTTTTCCTTTATTGCATATATTTGAGAATATTCGGTTTTGGAAATTCCTTGGTGTCCAAACTTCCTTGGTCTATAAATATTGAATTTTGCATTTCAAGAAAACTGATCCTCAGATCCAGCAAAACTACCGAGTTGTGTTGTTACTGGTGGAGCCGTCTATTCGGAGAGGAAAGTACCCTAATTAGGCGAAATCTCTTACGACCGCTCGTTTTAAAGACTTCTTTGGGATTGGGAAACTCTACGAGTACCGTCGGTGGAAAACTAGATAATTGCAGTTTATTATTAGTTTTAAATTGATTTGATTGACTAACGGTTGTTGAATTTGATTGCACCTAGTTTGTTTATGCTTGAGAATCTTCTCTTCTGATATAAGATTCACTCAAACTAGATCGAAGTATCGACGGGGATCTTTAGAACTGTTTGTAGATTTAAAGACGTCTTGTGGTAATCCATTATTAACAGACTCCGTTCTGTGTGTGATTGATCACAAGAGATATAAGTTGTTTGTGTGCAGGTGTTTATTGAAGATCTAAGAATATTTGAAGACAAAGAAGATTTCTTATTTGAGTTCATAATCTTTGGTGTGCAAAAAACTTGATCGGATGGGGATCCAACTATAATCGGTTTATCTTTGTGATAACCTTGATTGATTAGTCGAGTAGATCGGAATCAATACAATTCTTTGTGATTAAGAGTATTGATTGCATAAGTCTAGACAATTACTTTAGTAGTTGTTAAGAGATTCATCTAAGAACCTTGCAAAGGATTTTATTGGGATAAACGGAAGAGCCTTTTGTAAAACTCATATCACGTTGTTTGAAAAGAGTTGTTACCGAACAGATTTGTTGTTCCTTTACTGTTTGGAATGCGAACCAAAGGAATTGTTCCAAGTGCGTGACTTATTACAAGTTGGACACGCAGGGATACTGAGGGAACTAGGTGGACTATAGGTTTAGTTGCTTGGTATCAACTATCTGAAGTTGGTTTAGATTTTGTATAGCGGCTTAATCCTGATAGTATTCAATTCTGGACAAGGTTCCGGGGTTTTTCTGCATTTGCGGTTTCCTCGTTACAAAATCTTGTTGTGTCTTTTACTTTTCTATTTCCGCAATTATAATTGTTTTTATTATAATTAGAAGTAAAATACACAAACGTTAATTTCTAATTACTTGATAGCAATCCTATTGTGTTTGGTTAAGTCCGAACCTATTGTCAAGTAATCATACTTCGTTGTTCTATTGTCTCGATCTTGTATCCATAGTCAATCACGCAAGTTATCTTGTTCTCGTATTGTCTCAATCTCGTATCCATAGAAGATCACACGAAGTGTGAACCGTTTAGTTATATTGTCCCGACTCAGTACATAGACAATCACTTTCGGAGAAAGGACTTATAGGTGGAAAAGTTTTAGATTGAGGTATATTTGGGTACCCTCGTCTTTTCGGAGTACTATCTTCTCTAAGATTTTCCCGAGATTTAATCTCAGATAGGTAAGATAAAAAGCAGTCACAAACATCTTCGTCTTCGTTTGTGATTCCACAATGTCTTGTTTCGCTACCATACGATTAAGATTACTGTTAGGTGATTGATATTACTAGGATGTTCTTAGGGAATATAAGTCTGGTGTATCAATTGGTTCTAGTTCACCTTGATTTATCAAAAGACGAAACAAAACTCGTAGGTATTTATGTAGGAGACAAATTTATCTATTCAATAGACTTTTCTGTGTGAGACAGATTTGTTTATCAAGTCTTCGACTTTGGGTGGTAGCAACTCTTAGTTGTGGGTGAGATCAACTAAGGGAATCAAGTGCGTAGAGTCCTGCTGGGATTCAGAGGCGTAAAGAACGTGATTGTACCTTAATCAGTGTGAGATTGGTTAGCGCTCAACTACATTCCAGTCCGAAGTTAACTTGCAGTAGGCTAGTGTCTGTAGCGGCTTAATACAGTGTGGTGTTCAAGACTAGGTCTCGGGGGTTTTCTGCATTTGGGGTTTCCTCGTTAACAAAATTTCTGGTGTCTGTGTTATTTCTTTTCCGCATTATATTTTTTTATATAATTGAGATATCACAGGTTGTGCGTAGTTCAATCCATTAGATAATCCAACCTTTGGTTGTTGATATAAATTAATTGACACTTGAACATTTGTCTTTGGTACCGTTCAAGTTGTTTCACATAATAATCAGGCTCGCGGATTTCTATCGGTTTGATTTGCTGATTACATTGTAAAACAGAGATACAACTCTTAGATATATTTTCATTGATTAAGTCTGACTGTCTAGTTGATTCTCTTGGAATTATATTGGAGTTTGTCCGTACAGATTGCCTAAACAAAATATTGGGTGTGGTTGTTAGACCCACGCTTTTTCATCACTCACATCTCTACAAAATTAGTAACTCATATGATCTGATAGAGGTATTTTGATCCGTGATTGTGTATATAAAACGCTAGTGAGTGACCAAAACTATGTATTTGATGCTTGGATCAACCTAATTCATAAATCCTAAAGTGTTTGATTATGTTATACCTTGAGAGCGTATCATTAGTGGTTCACACGGGTAGAAACCAACATATAGCCTGTTTTATTTGATGATATAAGGAACATTTTGGGAGAACATGGTGTGTTATCATCCTACGGTTTTTGACAACATAAAACATGCCTGCCAATTGAGTGAGTGTACTTTTGGGAGAACAAGAGATTAATGTATGTATAGTTGAGTGAGTGTTGAGTAACGATGAACAAATCTTTGATCGTCTTCCTCTTATTAATTGAAATATGTTTCCAATATTTGCCTTATTATTTACTTTTGAACAATTTAACATCTCAATCACTTTTGATAACTCAAAGTTTATTATTCCCGTGGGAGCAAACCTTATCTGCCACTACATTACTAGTTAGTGTATTTAGAAGGTAAGTGATTTCTTTTGTTTGAGTAATCTACGCTCGACATATTAAAAGATGGTAAGCAAGATCCAAAGATTTATTTTGTCTCATGTGATACTTATGATTCACTTAGTCAACACCTTCCTAAAGGTTAGACTAAAGTGTATAAATATTATAAAAGAATTCTACCAAGTCTTACGAAATCATTGGAGCTTACTTAGCACAAGATCAAGGCTCTTATATTCAACATGAAGGTGTAAACCAAGGATTTGGTTACTAAACATTCGAGTTGGCGAATTGGTGTGCTTGAAGGCCAGGGTATGAATCAAGTTTTATCGATGGACCTGGGAGCAAAATTTTAGGCACGAATGAACGAGTGTAAAGAGATTCACGTGTGTTTTTTTGTACTAGGTTTTAGGCGCAAGGGCATTGCTAGAACATGGTGATTTGGGATATGTTGGGTTACATTGGATAGACAAGGTAGTCAAGTGTAGTTGCTCAATCATGCAAGCATTCATTATGGACTAGGTTAAGGGTTTTTATCCGGTTGGTAAATTTCCTATTAACAAATTTGGGCATCATTGATTTTGTTTTATTTATTTATTATTAAAATTTCATGTTGTATAGTTAAAAGTGTAAGCACGGGTAGTTTATATCCATGTTTATTCCAAGAGTTTCTCTATCTTCGTAATATCATTTGAGGTGTCACATATAGGTTGTAAAATATTAGCTGATGGTGTACATTGAAAACAAAAATATTTCCTAACTTCCTACAATAATGAGTAGAGTAGCAGCAAGCAAGGGATTGTTCCCACTGAGAACAAATAATCATTCTCTGTTGTTATTGTTTTATTTATTTATTTTTGGAATCAAAGGGTTCTGTTGAGTTTTATAACTAATGTAATACCCCGATATTCTGTAGTGGTTTGCCGAATGGAATATAGGTAAAGGTTTGTTCTTTTCTAACACCGAGGCCTAATGGGTTCACTTGACTGATTTGTGGTAAAAACTTCTCAGTTAAGCGTGCTCGGCCGGGAGTAGTCACAGGATGGGTGACCTCTCGGGAAGTTGTTGCTGGATAACCGCGGTAGATAAGTGGGAACAATATCGGTGTTAGTTGGAATACAACTAGGGGTCCTTCGCATGTGCTCGGGTGGGGGAGTATGTTGGGCGATTATGCCAGATATTGCTCTCATAGGAAACAATGAACGTCTACATTATACCGAGGCCTTTTCAGCAAAGTTGGATCCATAGTTGGCAGAAAAATCTGCAGTTAAGAATGCTTGGGCGGGAGAAATCCAGGGATGGGTGACCATCCGGGAAGTTGCTGCCGGATTTCCGCAGCGATGACCGTTGAAAACCCCACACTGCCGGTTAACTGCAGTGGCTCACTGGGGACAATATCGGTGGAGGGATGGGTCATTCCAACTAATTTAAACAACTTAGGAGAAAACAAAAATATGGAAAATATTGGTTAGGAGTTTCATCTTTCATCACCAAACATGCTCGGCAATTGATTAGAATCAACATCCACTCTCTTTTCATATCATTAACCCTAAAGTATCCCCACTCAATGTAATACTTCGTTACGCCTTTACATGTCAAACATATAGTGCAATCGCTAATATCTGAATTCTTTTCCACCAAACAACCTGGTACTCGTCGCTAAGAGATTCAACTTCGGGAAAACATTAATATCCGTGAGACTAGTTATTCAACCTAGGCAGGCTTACTAATAATATCATTCAAGATTCGCAATGCTAGTGATCACAAATGTATACTTGTTGGTAGGGTTTCTGATATAATTACCTAATAACCCTAACTAACTATATAGAAAGTAGCAAGCCTATTGAAATTGTAGTAGAAAAAAAAACATCATAAAACATGAACGATAAAAAGGGATTATGAACATTATAACTAATCATCTGGATTGTTTCACGTGTTTAAGACTTTCAGTACATCCCCACATTATCAATAAAAAGAGTCACATACTCATGGGTTTTTCAAAACCCATGGAAAATATACAAGAGAGCATATGAAGAAGAAAAAAGTGTCAAGGTTCTATTCTAAAAAGAGGAAAACCATAATACACTCCAAAATCCTCTGATTCTTGTGTTGTAGAGTGTTATATGTCGACAGATGTATATAAGGTCTTATATATTTCTCACAAAACTAGGCTTCAAAATTCTTCTCGATCCGTGTTTTTTTGTTTTAAAAGTTAATCCCGCGCCCTCAACAATACAACAATCGCCTAGGTAGTTGAAGACAATAAGATTTTTCTTATTGGTTTGGTATCTTTGTGATTTGCTTCGTGCACAAACTTGATCGGATGGGGTCCGGCTAGATCTAGTTTATACTTTGATAGACTTGTTATTTCTATTCGTATTTAGATCTACAAGCTATCATTTGGTGGTACTCTTCAGTATCCGAATCTGGTAGTTCTGTTTGACTTGATCTGGATTAGCAAGTTAACCGGATCTTGGAAAATCTAAACCCGACAAAGGAGTTTAATTTATTTGAAACAGAAAAACCTTTGTCACGCTCAACAACATATCTCTGATAATCTTCCTGATATAGGAGAGTGGTTACCAGACAGATTATTCCTTTAATGTTTTGAAGACGAGCGAAAGGGTTGAGTGCTTAAAGTTTTCAGAGAGGCTGAAGCAAGTTAAGATAGTGGAATCTATCTTAGGATTCACGTGCATTGTCCAGATTGGTTGTAGGCGCAGGGATACTGAGGAAACTAGTAGTTTACTTGGTCTCAGCTATAAGAAGTTGGTAATGGTATTTGTATAGCGGCTTAATTCTGAGAGTATTTAGAACTAGACTAGGTCCCCAATTTTTTTTTGCATTTGTGGTTTCCTCGTTAACAAAATCTTGTTGTTTGCTTTTACTTTACTTTCCGCATTATAATCCGTTAAAGTTATAATTAAAGTAATTACACTTGCACGTTAATTCCAAACACTTGGGTTGATCCATATAGTTGTGTCCGGTTTCTAATCAACACTATATACCAAGTGTGTACCTTGAGGTTTGTTATCTTCTTGACAGTCTCTATCTATATTGGATCACGCAAGGTATTGGACTTATAGGTTGATATCGAATAGATTCTGGTGTACTTGGTACCTCGTCATTTCATCAAGGGCCCGAGTTCGTGAATAGCCTTAGGGTACGCGTACCTTCATGAACTGGTTCATAGGTATGCATACCCTTTCGCATACCTACCCAGTACGAAATAAGAAAATGCTCATGAGCCACTTTCACAAATATGTTCAGCATTGCTACAACTCTCGTGAATACCTCTAATACATCTTTGATCACTAAAACACATTGTCTATGCGCATCATGATTCAAGTCTTAAGTGTTTAAATAAACATGATTCTGCTTATTATCTCTCAAAGACATACTTTACATGGACTATCATTATACATGGTTCCAGTACTCGAACCATAGGTCCATAGTGTATATTCTTCTATGAAATTTCAATATAAACTTCTCACATGCTTACATGAACTCCTAACAAGAGTTTCATCAAAATAAAGAAAGTGTTTGCTTGAATCTCAAGTTATCTTAGCTTGAATTCTTAGCAACCCTAATTTTGAAAGTCTATAAATAGAGAGACTCAACAACCAGGAAATTAAATCCCCAACATTTTTGTGTCCTAGTTGTTTGCTGGATTCGTCTTCTACGAACCTAGGTTTCCTCTAAGAAATATAATTAGGTTTACGACTTAAAGATTTCACTTGGAGATTCGTGAAGCAAGGTCCGACTAACTTTATTGAAATGACGAGGGTACACAAATACACCATGCTTTTTAGTTCAACCTACAAGTCCGGTACCAAGGGTGATCGTCTATGGACAAAGTCATGGTAATACAACAACTTGATATTCACTTGACAATAGTTACGGTACTAGACCGATTGACTACATGATCAATGTCAAGTGATTAGGATTTAACTTACTGTTAGAGCACTGCTTGGAAAACTTGGCATTTCTAATCTTTGTCCCTCCACAATTGAGAACTCTCGGTGGAGCGTGATTTTGCAGAGTTAGTCTATTTCCTTTAATTGGGTGCTCAAGGTATTGATATTTGTGGATTTATCATTCGTCAAATGATCTCGATGACGTCATCCAACAAGAAGTTAGGCTTTCCATGCTTAATTGAGCAAATATGCCGTTCACATTTCATTGTTCCCATTGGAAATTCTATTGGAACTCCCAAAATTGTTCGTTTGATTACTTTCAAACGTATGAAGACGAATTCTTGCAAGAGACAAAGATGTGATTCCCTTGACGGTTCTTGGGATCCCACCACCTTGAGTATTCTTCATAAAATTTGCAAGGGTGTGCGTAAGATCAATTCCAAGGTAAAATATGTGCAAGAACAATTACATGTGATTGCTACAAAGTTTCCCGAAATCAAGGAAGAAATGGAAAAAGTTCAAGTCTCTTTGATGGATTCCGATGATGAAGATGATGATTAGCTTCTTTATCTCTTATCATTTTTATTATATCTAGGAAACTTCTTATGAGAATTTATTCTTGTGTTTTAAGAAGGATAACTAGGGTTTGAAATAACAATTATTGTGAATACACATACCTATTGCCAACGATTTTCATCTTGCAATGTTTTAGATTTATTTATTAAAATTCTAAGTTATTTGGAAGAGGATTTTGCAGTATTAATCTTTATTGGTTTTATATATTGCAAATAATGTTATGGGATATGTGTGTTTACGTCTGTGAACTATGATTGTCCCATATATGTCAAAAGTCAAGTCTATTATGTCATTATGCAAATATTGATAAAATATATAATGAACTTTTGAATATTCAGCAGTATTGATCTTTCCCTGATCCACTTCTATGTGAAAGTGTTGTACGGCTCCGTAAGTTTTCTTATGTTGAGCATTTTCGATTAAATTAATCATTAAGGTTCCTTTGTGGTTAATTTAATTGAGTTTTCTGGATACAAATTCATATTTCATGTGATTTATTGATGTCCATAGAAATCCTTCTTTTCTTGTAAAAGTAAGGCCGCTATTGTTTTTCTTTCGGGAATGACATTTTATGGGGGGGAGTTCTTAATTGAACTTGTGCTTAATTGCCAAATCTTTGTGGAGAGTGCGGCTGTGGAATATTGTAGGAGTTATTTTGTATCTTTATAAACTCCTCGATGAATACACTAAGTTTCGACTATGTGAAATCATCGAACAAAGTTGATATGTTCTTGTTAGAGCATTGCTCGGTCGAACTCGCAAGCGTTGCTACCTCAAACTTGTTTGTCAAGTTTAGTTTCCGAAACTATAAGTCTTGATTTCTAGTCTACTTATAGATAAGTTTCGTATTATGATAGTGTAGTTGAGATTTAGACTCCACGGCATCGAATGAAGACAAAGAACTACTCAATGGAACTTGTGGAACTTCATCAACAAAAGGTATGTGGAGACTTGAACTTATCTATCACTCAAAAGTCTATTTACTTTATCTCCTATTTGAGACAAAAGTCATATTGCTATATAGACTTCAATTATACACATTTGCTATTTCGAGCCGAGTTTATCTCGCTTATCTATTTCTCGAAATATGTGTTGGTAAGCTTTCGCTTTGGCCAAGTTCATCTTTACTCGTGACGAAAGTCTTGATTATTTCAATAACTTGAAAATGACTTTGATGAAAATAGTTTGTGGATAACAACTATTTTAACATCCTCTAAGAAAGTTTCAATGATTGAAATGAGAGTTTAGGACAAGTAACCGTGTTTGGATATAAACATAGTGTGTTCTCACATTTGTGTAAAAGTCCAAAAACGGGAACCCAAAGTATGCGTACCCGTACGCGTACCGACAGTTGTTGGAAATCTGGGCAAGTATGCGTACCCGTATGCATACTGGCGGAAGCCTCACGTCCGTGAATTTCTGTTGGAGTTTGGAAGTGAATTGGTATATGTACCCGTAGCGTACTGGCGTAACCAAACTCGGTCCGGCTACTTAGGTACGCGTACCCGTTTGCATACATAAGTAGGTTACTTTCTAAAATTGGTTTGTTCAAGAACTTAAACATTTATATAATAAGGAATATAATATTTGCAAACCGTGGCTATAATGTTCATGAGTTGATTCGAGTGAATCAAAATCGATTTTGCTTCAATTGTGTCTTGTATACTTGTATGAGATCTAAGCAATTGAATAACTCTCAAACTAGTTCATTTGAGTCATTTGAACTAGTTATGGTAAAGATGAATAAGGTTGATATGAAAGTGCTCATATGGCTAACCATTGGTTAACTATTGTTGAACCGACTAAGTGTACACGTTTAGGTACAGTTACTCAAACCTAAATGAAGGTACATTTCATTTGTGTATAACAATCTAAGTTTGATCTAACGGTTGAAAGATATTAGCTTGAATCTAATCAAGTTTTCATCTAACAGTGAATATTGAGTGCTTTATTACCAAGGTATTTTAGATTGCAAACCCTGATTTGAAATCTATATAAAGGAGAACTCTAACAATTGGGAAACCTAATCCCGCACCTCCTTGTGATACTAGTTGTATAGCTAGAGTCGATTCTCCTTAACCTTAGGTTTTTCGCGAAACCCTGTAGGTTAACGAATTAAATATTTCATTGGGATTGTGAAGCCAGACCCAACTATTTTCTTTGTAGTTGCGTGATCTGATCTTGCTGTTTTCTATCGTGATTGAGTACAATCGTAAGATTGGCTTGAGATTTATATCTCCGATAGGCAAAATAGAAAAGTAGTCACAAACATCTTCGTCTCATCGTTTTTGATTCCACAATATCTTGTTTGGTTAATCGATTAAGTTTATTGAGAGGTGATTGATAATACTAGGTTGTTCTTCGGGAATATAAGTCCGGGTTATCAATTGGTTCCTGCTCACCTTGATTTATCAAAAGACGGAACAAAAACTCGTAGGTATATCTGTGGGAGACAGATCTATCTATTCAATAGACTTTTCAGTGTGATACAAATTTGTTTATCAAGTCTTCGACTTTGGGTCGTAGAAACTCTTAGTTGTGGGTGAGATCAGCTAAGGGAATCAAGTGCATAGTATCCTGTTGGGATCAGAGATGTAAGGAACGCGGCTGTACCTTGATAAGTGTGAGATTGATTAGGGCTCAACTACATTCCAGACTAAAATTAGCTTGGAAGTAGGCTAGTGTATGTAGCGTCTTAATAGAGTGTGGTGTTCAAATCTGGACTAGGTCCCGGGGTTTTTCTGCATTTGCGGTTTTCCTCGTTAACAAAATTCTGGTGTATGTGTTATTTCTTTTCTGCATTATATTTTGTTATATAATTTAAATATCACAGGTTGTGCGTTGAATCGATCAATTGGTCAATCCAACCCTTTGGTTGTTGATTGAAGTTGATTGATCCTCGAACATTGGTCTTTGGTACCGTTCATGTTATTTCCCTTATATTCAATCGGGCTCACAAATTCTTATTTGTTTGATTGCGGATTGAATTGAGAAATTGAGATATAACTCTTTGATATAATTTTTATTATGATTGAGACTGACTGTCTAGTTGATTCTCTTGAAAGTATATTGGAGTTAGTCCATACATATTGCTAAGCAAAATATTGGGTGAGGTTGTTAGACCCCCGCCTTTTCAGTTCTCTTTTAGTCATGAAATATCTCTTTGAGAATTTCTTTATGATCCCGCTAGTTTTCGTACCTTTGCCAATTTATATTGACAAAAAGGAGGGAGAATTATTTTGTAGTTCACACTACATATACATATGGTTTACGGATAATTATGTAAGGGGGAGTGGTTTTCATTGTGAAATGAAGTATTGACTACGGGGGGAGTGATACATATCACCATAATATTATTGTCAAAGTTGTGATACAATTGAACTTTGATGTTGTGTAATAATACTATGATACTGTATAACAATAAGAAAACAATCTTGTGTAATTATTGTTATGTCTACGGATCTTGAACAACTATGATGTTGAGTTGAACACGTTCAGAATCACTGGAGTACTTGGAGTGACAAAGAATTCAAGGAATGTTGAAGAACCAAGGAAAGCAGGCATTTGGATGAGAAGCTACAAAGTTTATTTATTTTATAATCTAAATGTATTGAGATTGAGTCTGACAGTTTAGTTGATTCTCTTGAAAGTATATCGGAGTTAGTCCATACAGATTGCTAAGCAAAATATTGGTTGAGGTTGTTAGACCCTTGGTTTTTCAATTGGTATCAGAGCAGGCAAACACGTTTAAGACCTTATAAGTTTGTGTTTGTAGCGATCTGACTCTATGGTCAGAAGTGTTATCTCAATAAACGTACCACTAGTCTTCGATGGCTCGAATTACCTTTGGTGGAAAATTGCGATGCGTTCCTTTCTTCAAGCGTGTGATTTTCAATCATGGGTTTACGTTATTAATGGCCATAGTCCTCCGGTTGTTACAATAGGCACTGTAATTGTTCGAAAGGATATTGGTGATTATGATACTGCGGAGATTCTTGCTGCAAAGCAAAATTCTGACAGATTGAATGCAATCATCCATGCCATTACCCCAGATCTTCAGCACCATGTGACTACGTGCACTCGGTCTAAAGAAGCTTGAGATATCTTAGAAACTGTATTTGAAGGGAATACCTATGAAAAAGAAGCTAGGATTCAAAACCTAAATTCTGATTGGTAAAACCTTTGTATGAAGATGAATATTCATTTGATGAGTTTAATCACAAAGTGTCTGAAATTTTTAATGCGTCTTTGCATTGGGTAAGACTATTCCTGAAAAGGACATTGTGATGAAAATTCTCAGATCTTTGCCATCTAGATATGATTCTAAGAAACACACCATCATTGAAGGAAATAACCTTGATGTGCTTTCCAGAAATACTCTTGTGGGAAAACTAAAGATTTTTTATCTTGAACTAAAACAAAGAGAAAAACATCACATGTCTGCAATCCTGTTGCTACATATGATAAAAGATCTCGATGTTCTAAGTCGATTTATATAAAGGATGAGAATTGCTTTAATTCAACTCTTTCACTGTTTGTACAACATTTGAAGAAAACTCTTAGACAGAGGAAAAGAAAATCTCAAATAAAATTATATCCAATTAATGTAAAGGATAAAAAAGGTTCAAAAAACTATGATAATAGAACTTGTTCCAAGTGCTATAAGTGTGTTCATGTTTTTTCTGATAATCCTGATAGGAAAGTTAGTGAGTTAATCAAATCATGGATGGCTACTCTTGACTACCGTCCTAAGGTAAATGCCTGTGAATGTTCTCTCAACTACTTTGATGATATGCACACCTGTTCTTCTAACATGCCTGATGATTCCATGATAAATGATCCTACTTCTTCGGAAAACATATTTCAACTAGAGAAGGAAGTTTGGATTAAAAGGATTAAAAATCTGGAATGTCAACTGGATGAATTAAAACAGGAAATTGCTACTCTTCACAATTGTGATTCTAAGAAGAAAAATTGAGCATTCTCGATAAACTCTTCTAATCAGCATATTATTATTCCTGAAAATATGTCATTTCCTGGTAATAAGGATGATATAGTGGAATACAATGACACAACAAATTATTTGTCTGTATTGTATAAAAAACAGGATGATTCATAAATCATGTTCTCAAAGGTTCTTAAAAAATCTGTTAGAGCACTGCCCGGTCGAACTCGCATGCGTTGCTATCTCAAGCATGTTTGTCAATGTTAGTGATCAAAACTATAAGTCTTGATTCCTAGTATACTATTAGCTAAGTCTCGGACTAGGATAGAAAGTGTAGTTGAGCTCAAGACTCCATGGCGATCATCATACAAAAACGAATAACTACTCAAGGAACTGGTGGAACTTCATCGACTAAAAGGTATGTGGAGACTTGAACTTATCTATCACTCAAAAGTCTATCTACTATATCCCCTATCGTGAGACAAAAGTTGTTTTGCTATATGGACTTTGATTATACATATTTGCTTTTTCGAGCCGAGTTTATCTCGCTTATCTATATCTCTAAATATGTGTTGGTAAGCTTTCGCTTTGGCCAAGTTCATCTTTACTAGTGACGAAAGTCATGTTAAGTTTCAATCACTTTAAAATGGCTTTGACGAAAAATGGTTTGTGAACAACAACTATATAACGTCCTCTAAGAATGTTTCAATGATTGAAATGAGAGTTTAGATTATATAAACCATTGTTGGATATAAGCATTGTGTGGTAACTCATGCATGTATAAGTCCTTATTCCTAGAACCAAAATATGCGTACTTTGCTGCTCAGGAAAACCGGAACAGAGTCCGCGAACCCAGTCCGCGTACTGTCGGAGGTTCTCTTCCCGAGAAAATCTGCTGGAGTTTGTGAAATATTTACAAACTTATTTCGGGTACTTAAGTCCGCGTACTTAAGTTGGTTATTTTCTAAAAACGATTATTCGTGAACTTAAACTTATATAAGCTAAGGAATGCAAGTTTGCAAACCGTGGCTATAAAGTTCATGAATCAATTCGAGTGAATCAAATCGTTTTTGTTTCAATTGTGTCTATTATAAAGATCTAAGCAATTGAACAACTCTCTAACTAGTTCATTTGAGTCATTTGAACTAGTTGTGGTAAAGAAGAATATGGTTGATATGAAAGTGCTCATATGGCTCACCATTTGGTTAACTAATGTTGAACCAACTAGATGTACATGTTTGGGTACGGTTACACAAACCTAGATAAACGTTCATTTCATTTGTGTGTAACAAGCTAAGTTTCGATCTAACGGTTGAAATATATTAGCTTCAATCTAATCAGGTTTTCATCTAACGGTGAATGTTGAATGCTTTGTTACTAAGCTAACATTGATTGCAAACCCTGATTTGAAAGACTATATAAGGGAGAACTCTAGCAACTGGGAACCTAATCCCCACACCTCATGTGTGATACTAGTTGTATTAGCCAAAGTCGATGCTCCTTTAACCTTAGGTTTCTACCGAGACCCCGTAGGTTAACGACTTGAAGACTTCATTGGGATTGTGAAGCCAGACCGATACTACTTTCTCGTATTTGTGTGATCTGATCTTGCTGTTTATATCGTACTAAGTACAATCGTAAGGATTGACTTGAGATTGATTTCTCCGATAGGCAAGATATAAAAGTAGTCACAAACATCTTCGTCTCATCGTTTGTGATTCCGTAATTTCTAGTTTCGCCATCATATGATTTAGATTATTGTGAGGTGATTGATAATACTGAGTTTTTCTTCGGGAATATAATCTGGTTTATCAATTGGTTCCTGTTCACCTTGATTTATCAAAAGACGGAACAAAAACTCGTAGGTATTTCTATGGGAGACAAATTTATCTATTATCATAGACTTTTCTATGTGATACAGATTTGTTTATTAAAGTCTTCGACTTTGGGTTGTAGCAACTCTTAGTTGTGGGTTTGATCATCTAAGGGAATCAAGTGCATAGTATCCTGTTGGGATCAGAGACGCAGGAGACCAACTGTACCTTGGATCATTGTGAGATTGATCGGGGTTCAACTACAGTCCAGACCGAAGTTAGTTTGTAGTAGGCTAGTGTCTGTAGCGGCTTAATACAATGTGTGTTCAATCTAGACTAGGTCCCGGGGGTTTTCTGCATTTACGTTTTCCTCGTTAACAAAACTTCTGGTGTCTGTGTTATTTCTTTTCCGCATTATATTTTGTTATATAATTGAAATATCACAAGTTGTGCGTTTGAATCAATCAATTGGGAAATCCAACTTTTGGTTGTTAATTGTGAAAAAAGCGGGGGTTTAACAACAACACCTAATATTTTGCTTAGCAATCTGTATGGACTAATTCCAATATACTTTGCTAGAGAATCAACTAGATAGTCAGACTCAATCTAGGTTAAAGTATATCGATGAGTTAATATCTCTCTCTTGTTTTGATTTACTCGAGCTAACAGAAATCAGCGAGTCCTTAATCAAACACAAGGAATAACTTGAATGGTACAAAAAACCAATATCCAAGGATCAATCAATGACAATCAACAACCAAAGGTTGGATTACTCTAATTGATGATCTAACACACAACCTGCATTATTTCAATTCTAAAGATAAAACAATATAATGCGGAAATTAAAATAACACAGACACAAGAAATTTTGTAAACAAGGAAACCACAAATGCAGAAAAACCCCGGGACCTAGTCCAGATTGAACACACATTGTATTAAACCGCTAAAGACACTAGCCTACTCCAAGCTAACTTCGGACTGGACTGTAGTTGAATCCCGATCAGTCTTCCACTGATCCAAGGTACAGTTGTACTCCCTATGCCTCTGATCCCAGCAGGATACTGCGCACTTGATTCCCTTAGATGATCTCACCCTCAATTAAAGTTGCTTCGACCCAAAATCGAAGACTTGACAATAAACAAATCTATCTCACACAGACAAGTCTATCAAAGGATCAATCTATCTCCCACAGATAAACCCTAAAAGGTTTTGTTCCGTCTTTTGATAATAATCAAGGTGAACAGGAACCAATTGGTAATCCGATCTTATATTCCCGAAGAACAACCTAGAGTTATCAATCACCTCACAACAATCTTAATCGTATGGTAGCGAAACAAGATGTTGCGGAATCACAAACAATGATACGAATATGTTTGTGATTACTTTTTATATCTTGCCTATCGGATAATCTGATTGTACTCATACGATAGAAGATGCAAGATCAGATCACACAACTACGATAAAAGTAGTATCGGTTTGGTTTCACAATCCCAATGAAGTCTTTAAGTCGTTAACCTGGTTTTAGAAGAATAAAACCAAAGGTTAAAGGAGAAACGACTCTAGTATGCAAACTAGTATCACACGTGAGGTGTGGGAATTAGTTTTGCACAGATACTAGAGTTCCCCTTATATAGTCTTTCAAATCAGGGTTTGCAATTAAGTTACCTTGGTAACAAAGCAATCAATATCCACCGTTAGATGAAAACCTGATTTAGATTCAAGCTAATATTTATCAACCGTTAGATCGAAAACTTATCTTGTTACACACACTTGACAATGCACGCTTCTAGGTTTGTTAACTGTACCCAAACGTATGCACTTGTTGGTTCAACAATAGTTAACCAAAAGGTTAGCCATATGAGCATTCCATATCAACCACGTTCTTCTTCACCATAACCAGTTCAAATGATTTCAAATGAACTAGTTAGAGAGTTGTTCAATTGCAAGGAAATATCATGTACTACACAAGACACAATTGAAGCAAATATGATTTGATTCACTTGAATCGGTTCATGAACTTTTATAGCCACGGTTTGCAAAATGCGTTCCTTAGTCTTTTTAACTTTAAGTTCATAAATCATCTTCAGATATATAACCTTCTCAAGTTAGCATACTAGGTTCGTGGACTTAAGTTACCGGGTAGAGTTTACAAACTCCAGCAGAAATTCTCGGGTATGAGAACTTCTCCGGTTCGCGGACTGGGTTCGCGGACTTAGTTTCACGCAAGTAGTTTGTCAACTTCATCAGAAATTCTCGGGTTTGAGAACTTCGGCAGTTCGCGGACTTGGCTCACGCGATTCTTTTGGTTCTCTTGATCAACAAAGTTCGTAAACTTTGGTTCAAGGAATAGGACTTATACATAAATGTGTTTCCACAATAATGCTTATGTCCACAATTGGTTATGTAATCTAAACTATCATTTCAATCATTGAAACATTCTTAGAGGACGTTATACAGTTGTTACACCATTTCTCGTCAAAGCAATTTTCAAGATGATTGAAACATATCATGACTTTCGTCACATGGTAAAGATAAACTTGGTTAAAGCGAGAATCTTACCAACTCATATTTCGAGATATAGATAGGCGAGGTATACCCGGTCGAAATACCAAATGTGTATAATCACAGTTTATATATATAGCATTCGACTTCTTGTCTCAAAGAGTAGGAGATAGAGTAGATATACTTTTGAGTGATAGATAAGTTCAAGTCTTCACATACCTTTTTGTCGAGAAGTTCCACCGGTTCCTTGAGCAGTTCTTCTACTTGTATGATGAATCGTCATGAAGTCCTTGAGCTCACTAAACTTTCTATCCTAGTCCAATACTTACCTATAATAGACTAGAAATCAAGACTTATAGTTTTGATCACTAACATTGACAAACATGCTTGAGATAGCAACGCATGCGAGTTCGACCGAGCAATGCTCTAACAGATTGAAATTGATTGATATTTGAACACTGGTCTTTGGTACCGTTCAAGTGATTTCTATTGTATTCAATTAGACTCGCAGATTTCCATTTGCTTGAGTAAGTATTGAATCGATAAAGAGAGATATAACTCTTTAATATATTTTTATTAAGATTGAGCCTGACTGAATAGTTGATTCTCTTAAAAGTATATTGGAGTTAGTCCATACAGATTGCTAATCGAAATATTGGGTGTGGTTGTCAGACCCCCGCTTTTTCAATTGGTATCAGAGCAGGCAAACACATTTAAAGACCTTATACGTTTGTGTTTGTAGCGATCTGACTCTATGGACAGGAATTCTATCTCCATAAACGTACCACCTGTCTTCGATGGATAAAACTACCCATGGTGGAAAATTGCTATGTGTGCTTTTCTTCAAGCTCGTGATTTTCAAACATGGGTACGTGTTGTTAATGGCTATGATCCTCCGGTTAATACAGAAGGCGATGTATCTATACCTAAGGATATTGGCAAATATAGTCCAGAAGAAATTCTTGCTGCAAAGCAAAATTCTGACGGCTTAAATGCTATCATACATGCCATTACCCCAGATCTTCAACACCATGTGACTACGTGCACTAAGTCTAAAGAAGCCTGGGATATCTTAAAAACCGTATTTGAAGGAAATACGGTGAGAAATAAGCTAGACTTCAAAATCTAAATTCTGATTGGGAAAACCTTCGTATGGCAGATGAAGAAACATTTCATGGATTTAATCACAAAGTGTCTGAAATTGTTAATGCATCTTTTGCATTGGGTAAGACCATTCCTGAAAAGGACATTGTGATGAAAATTCTCAGATTGTTGCCATCTAGATACGATTCTAAGAAGCATGCCATCGTTGAAGGAAACAATCTCGCAACACTGTCCAGAAATACTCTGGTTGGGAAGCTAAAGATCTTTGATAATGAACACACGTCCAAGTCCAGTAAAGATGTTGCTTTCAAAGCACTAAAGAACACTAAGTTACTTGACAAAAGTTAAAATGTTTACAACTCTGAAGATAATTTTTTTGAGGCTGACTCATCAGATGAAGATCTTGATAAGTCAGTCTCGTTGATCACAAGACAGTTTAGGGATCTTCTTTTGAAGAGAAGTAAACGGTTCTCCAGAGATAAATCCAAGTCATCAGATAAACCACATAATTGTGTTCCTCCTAAAAATAGGGATAATGATGAAACTGATGACGAGGATATGCCTCAGTGCTTTAAGTGTAAAGGCTTTGGTCATTTTTCAAATGAGTGTCCAAATCGAAAGAAATACACAGGGAACAAAGGTCTTGCTGCAACTGTTGATGAAATGTCTGACAACTATGATTCTAATGAAGACGAAAAATCAAGTGTTGCACTTCTTTGTGAAAATATTGATTTTGATAATTGTAGCAATACATACATCAATCTTGATATTCTTTCAGAAGAAAACTCAACCAGTCTGGAAGATAAAACTGACCTTTCTATTGGAAACTCCTTGAATAACGTTTCAGGTTCAACTATGTATCTAGCAGCTTGCACATCTCAGATGCCTGAGTTATATTCAAGGTTGACGTGCTCATATTGTTCTCTCAAAGGTCATGAACTATCAAAGTGTTACAAGTACAAACACAAATTGAGACATGTCAACAAACTTCAACGAAGAGCAAATCGATTAGCAAACAAGCTCAAACTTGTTCAAAAGACCGCTGAGGTATTTAAGATTTTATCTTCGTCTAAGAAGTTAGTTTCCAAGGATAAAACAAGACCATTAGAGAAGAAAGCATGGTCCAATCGTTTTGATAGACAAAGGTCTATAGATTCCTCTCAAGAGGAACATGGTGGACAAATTATTGTTCACCGCAACACAACTTGATTGTGTTGTTTTGTAGATCTTGTCTCATGTGCCTGATAAAAAAAGACAAGGTTGTGCACCTCTCAGGCTTTAGGAAAAGTTTTTTTTTTCTTAGTTTTGTTTTGATGCAAAATTGGAATTTCTTGTTTATCAATAAAGGAGGGTTATTCTCGACAATTCTACTCTCTCTAGGGTTCAGAATTGTGCTCGCACGAACCTATTAAAGGTTGCGTAACCCTACATTCCTTTTTCCTTCCCAGAAACTTATTTTATCTTAAGATTGCTTGTTGATTTGAATTGTGATTTCCGCTCACAAACCCATACGCTTGTGGTTACTCCAAGTATTATGTCTTCTGATGGAAAAGATGTTAATATGATTGTCAAGTCATCAATCATGAAGGAAAAAGAGAAATCTTCGTTGCCTCTAACTTTGAAAAGAAAAGGAAGGAATCTGAGGAATCCAAGAGTTGTTCCTTCAAATTCTCAGAAGTTTTCAGACGTTCTTGAAGTATTGAAGGAGTCACGAAAGGAGATTCAACTGATAAAGGTTGTTGTTGTCAAGACTCTTGAGATTCAGAAGGCCCTGGTTCGACATCAGTCAAGAAGGTTTATTGATATTAACTCTTATATTCATGAACCTTATGTCCCAATGACTGTTGATGACAAGGAGTTCGGGGACTTTAAAGAATTATTCAAAGGTCTTAATGTCTAGTAAATCTTCTTATGAGAATTTTATTCTTGTGTTTTTAGGAAGAATAACTAGAGTTTGGAATAGCCATTATTGTGATTACACATAGCTATGTCCAACGTTTTCATCTTTATTGTTTTTAGATTTATTTGATTAAATTCTAAAAAAAAATGTTTGGAAGATGATTTTTGCAGTATTAATCTTTATGGTTTTATATATTGCAAACTTGTTATGGGATATGTGTGTTTACGTCCGTGAACTATGATCATCCCATACTTTGTCAAAAGTTAAGTCTTTCATACGTCGATATGCATGTATTGATAAAAGAATGAATGAGCTTTTGACATTACAAAATTTTTAAGCCTATTACGTCATTATGCAAATATTGATGGAAGATAGGATGAACTTTTGTTTACGAGGATTATGTCTATTGTATGTCATTGTGCAAATAGTGATGGGAAATAGAATGAATCCTTGTCTATTCTGCAGTATTGATCTTCCCTGATCCATATTTTATGTATATACTGTGCGGATCCGTAAGTTCTCTTATGTCGAGCATGACCAAATGAATTGATCACACTCTTGTGGTAATTTAGTTGTGTATTCCGATTGAATTAATCATGGGTTTTCTTGTGGTTAATTTAATTGAGTATTTTTTGATTCAAATTCATATTCGTATGTGATTTGTTATGTCCAAATAAATCCTTATTTTCTTATGAAAGTAAGGTCGCTCTTGTTGTTCTTTCGGGAATGACATATTATGGGGGAGAGTTCTTAATTGAACTCGTGCTTAATTGCCAAATCTTTGTGGGGAGTGCGGCAGGGGAAAATTATAGGGGTTATCTTGTATCTTTATAAACTCCTTGATGAATGCATTTAGCTTCGGCTATATAATGTCATCTAAAAAGTTTATATGTGCTTGCTTTTGGTCACAAAATGTCTCTATGGAAATTTGATTAAAATCCCACTAGTTTTCGTACCTTTGCCGATTTTATTGACAAAAAGGGGGAGAATTAATGTGTACTTCACACTACAAATACATATGGTTTTCAGATCATTATGTAAGGGGGAGTGGTTTCCATGTGAGATGGAGTATTGACTAAGGGGGGGTGATACATATCACCATAGTATTGTTGTCGAAGTTGTGGTACAATTGAACTTTGATGATGTATAATAATACTATGACACTGTATAACAATGATTGGGAATTCTTGTTTTCTCATTGTTATGACTACGTATTTTCAACAACGGCGATACTAAACTTACAACCTTTGGGATCATTGGAGTACTTGGAAGTGATGAAGATTTCGAGTAATGTTGAAGAACCAAGAAGATCAGGCATGCGGAAGAGAAGCTACAAAAGTTTGTTTATCTATTTTTTTATTCCATATATATTAATAGTTTTGTCAATTGTTAGAGCACTGCTCGGTACCGTTTAAGTGATTTCTCTTGTATTCAATTAGACTCGTAGATTTACATTTGATTGAGTAAGTATTGAATCGAGAAAGAGAGATATAACTCTTTAATATACTTTTATTAAGATTGAGTTTGACTGTCTAGTTGATTCTCTTAAAAGTATATTGGAGTTAGTCCATACAGATTGTTAATCGAAATATTGGGTGTGGTTGTTAGACCCTCGCTTTTTCAAATTCCTCTTCTGATTTACCTTGTCAAAATGAGAAAATCCTCTTATGATTTACCTTGTGCTCTATTTTCGGTTTTGTGCTAAGAACCGTTCCTCTACATAAACAGTTTTCCTAATCCTTTTGGGATATCCAAAATTCTTTTAGGGTTTTGGCCAAAGGTCGTTTTAGGAATTTATCCCATATCTTCTTCTTTTTAAAGTTGAAGATTTCTCTCCTTGGCGAGAGCATTTCATTCACCTTTGCTGTCATGTCCTCATCAAGTCTTTCTAGTAAAGAAGATGATGTCTGGACTGTTCTCTTTCCCTTTAAGAAAGTTTGTTTCGATTCTTATGATAATGAGATGAGTCATGACAAACATGATTCCTCTTATGATGTGAATCCTACTGTCTCTCACTTTGAGAAACTCTCATTTGCTATGAATCTTGTCTTGGAACAAGTAAGTGCTTTGAAGAGATAACTCGAATCTTCAACCAAATTGAAGATAAGATGGCTAATCTCGAACCCAGGATTGATTTAATCGAAGATGAGCTTGATGATTATAGGGAGCACGAGAAGAGTCTTCAAAGTAAGTGAAATGATATTTCTTGATTAAATAATTGTCTAGAAAACTTCTTATGCTTTACGAAGGATAACTAGGGTTTGGAATAACAATTATTATGAGTACACATAACTATTTCCAACGATTTTCATCTTGCAATGTTTTTAGATTTCTTTATTTAAATTCTAAAGTTTTTTGGAAGATGATTTTGCAGTATTAATCTTTATGGTTTTATATATTGCAACTTGTTATGGGATATGTGTGTTTGCG
The DNA here is from genome assembly GCF_003573695.1 of Papaver somniferum. Lineage (NCBI taxonomy): Eukaryota > Viridiplantae > Streptophyta > Magnoliopsida > Ranunculales > Papaveraceae > Papaver > Papaver somniferum. Next base: position 199,858,659 of record NC_039359.1, read on the forward strand.
TCCGTGAATTATGATTGTCCCATACGTGGTCAAAAGTTAAGTCTTTCATATGTCATTATGCAAGTATTGATGAAAAAATGAATGAACTTTTGACAAAACAAAAGTTAAGCCTATTATATCATTATGCAAATATTGATGGAAAATAGGATGAACTTTTGTTTACAAATATTAAGTATATTATTTGTCATTGTGCAAATAGTGATGAAAAATATAATGAATCTTTGTTTATTCCGTAGTATTGATCTTCCCTGATCCATATCTTTATGTAAATATTGTGCGGCTCTGTAAGTTCTCTTATGTGAGCATTACCGGTTAAATTAATCACGGGTTCTCTTGCGGTTAATTTAGTTGGGATTTTTGGATACAAATTTATGTTTCATGTGATTTGTTAATGTCCAAAGAAATCCTTCTTTCTTGTGAAAGTAAGGTCGCTCTTGTTGTTCTTTCGGGAATGACATTTTATGGGGGTGAGTTCTTAATTGAACTTGTGCTTAATTGCAAATCTTTGTGGGAAGTGCGGCAGTGGAAAATTATAGAGGTTATCTTGTATCTTTATAAACTCCTTGATGAATGCATTTAGTTTCGGCTATATGATTGCATCCAAAAAGGTTGATATGTGTTTTTCTTTTGGTCATGAAGTATCTATATGGAAATTTCATTAGGATCCCACTAATTTTTGTACCTTTGCCAATTTTATTGACAAAAAGGGGGAGAATTAATGTGTAGTTCACACTACAAATACATATGGTTTTTGGATCATTATGTAAGTGGGAGTGGTTTTCATGTGAGATAAAGTATTGACTAGGGGAGCGATACATATCACCATAGTATTGTTGTCGAAGTTGTGATACAATTAAACTTTGATGACGTGTAATAATATTATGACACTGTATAACAATGATTGAGACCTATTGTTTTCTCATTTTTATAGCTACGGATCTTCAACAACGATGATGCTGAGTTGAACACATTTATAATCATCGGAGTACTTGGAATTGACGAAGATTTCGAGTTATGTTGAAGAACCAAGGAGATCAAGCATTTGGATGAGAAGCTACAAAGTTTATTTATTTTGTATTCCATAAGTATTAATAATTTTGTCACTAAAATTGACAAAGGGGGATATTTTTAGAGCATTTCTCGGTGGAACTCGCAAGCGTTGCTATCTCAAGCTTGTTTGTCAAATTTAGTTGCCAAAACTATAAGTCTTGATTTCTAGTCTACTTATAGCTAAGTCTCGGATTAGGATAGTAAGTGTAATTGATATTTAGACTCCACGACGTTAATCAAATGAAGACGAAGAACTACTCAAGGGAACTTGTAGAAATTCATCAACAAAAGGTATGTGGAGACTTGAACTTATCTATCACTCAAAAGTTTACCTACTCTATCTCCTATTTGAGACGAAAGTCGTATTGCTATATAGACTTCAATTATACACATTTGCTATTTCGAGCCGAGTTTACTAGTGACGAAAGTCATGTTGATTATTTCAATAACTTGAAAATCGCCTTGATGGAAATAGTTTGTGGATAACAACTATTTTAACATCCTCTAAGAAAGTTTCAATGATTGAAATGAGAGTCTAGAACAAGTAATCATGTTTGGATATAAACATAGTGTGTTCTCACATTTGTGTAAAAGTCCAAAACCGGGAACCCAAAGTACGTGTACCCGTACGCGTACCCGCGGTTGTTGGAAATCTGGGTAAGTATGCGTACCCGTATGCATACTGGCGAAAGTCTCACGTCCGTGAATTTCTGCTGGAGTTTGGAAGTGAATTGGTATGCGTACCCGTACGCATACTGACGTAACCAAACTCGGTCCGGCTATTTAGGTATGCATACCCGTTTGCATACTTAAGTAGGTTACTTTCTAAAATCGGTTTGTTCATGAACTTAAACATTCATATAATAAGGAATGCAATCTTTGCAAACCGTGGCTATAATGTTCATGGATTGATTCGAGTGAATCAAAATTGATTTTGCTTCGATCGTGTCTTGTATACTTCTATGAAATCTAAGCAATTGAACAACTCTTAAACTAGTTCATTTGATTCATTTGAACTAGTTATGGTAAATATGAATAAGGTTGATATGAAAGTGCTTATATGGCTAACCATTGGTTAACTATTGTTGAACCGACTTAGTGTACACGTTTAGGTACGGTTACTCAAACCTAAATGAAGTTACATTTCATTTGTGTATAACAAGCTAAGTTCGATCTAATGGTTGAAAAATATTAGCTTGAATCTAATCAGGTTTTCATCTAACGGTGAATATTGAATGCTTTGTTACCAAGGTAACTTATATTCCAAACCCTGATTTCAAATATATATATATAGGAAAACTCTAGCAATTGGGAAACCTAATCCCCACACCTTCTGTGTGATACTAGTTGTATAGATAGAGTCGATTCTCCTTTAACCTTAGGTTTTTCACGAAACCCTGTAGGTTAACGACTTAAAGACTTCATTGGGATTGTGAAGCCAAACGCAACTATTTTTCTGTAGTTGCGTGATCTGATCTTGCTGTTTTCTATTGTGATTGAGTACAATCGTAAGATTGGCTTGAGATTTATATCTTCGATAGGCAAAATAGAAAAGTAGTCACAAACATTTTCGTCTCATCGTTTGTGATTCCACAATATCTTGTTTCGTTAATCAATTAAGTTTATTGTGAGGTGATTGATAATACTAGGCTGTTCTTCGGGAATATAAGTCTGGGTTATCAATTGGTTCATGTTCACCCCGATTTATCAAAAGACGAAATAAAAACTCGTATGTATATCTGTGGGAGACAGATTTATCTATTCAATAGACTTTTATGTGTGATACAAATTTGTTTATCAAGTCTTCGACTTTGGGTCGTAGAAACTCTTAGTTGTGGGTGATATCCGTGATAGATGCATTTATGTGTCTATATTGTCCTCAATTTTCTGTATTGTTGGTAATCGATTTCGTACTTATTATGGTGTTTTTTTTGTATTTGTAGGTATTTTTGGGAAATAAACATTTTTGGAAAAATCGGCTCGAAAAATTATGCGGAGCACCCCCCGGAGGACATTTGCTATGCAGACTCTCAGTTTGGTTAAGGGGCACCTCAATTACTAAGGGGCACCTCAGGAGCGACAACTGCTATTCGCACCCCCATCTCTGTTAAGGGTAGGTCGTCCCCTTCATTTGAATTTTCGTTTTTGGCGGGAAACTATTCCTCTCAGCTGCAGTTAAATATGTAACTCCCTGGAAGAATCTTAGACGAGATTTCCGGAGATTTCTTGTCACAGTATGATTGGGATTGTCGTGTCATAGCTAAACATGCTTGATACGTGGTGTTGTTTCGAAGAAAAATAAGATTTTTATAAAACAGGGAACATATATTTGTTCGAGACATTCACGGGATTTGTGAGCTGGCGTGTGCAGTTAGGGTGTTTGAGTCTCTGTATATGTTCTTAGCTGCCAGATGACGCGTGATGGAGATAAAATAGGAAATTATACTCGCTGCAAATTGGTGAAGATATTCCCGAGACATTGTTTTTAATTGCGAGAAGATTTGGGTAATTAAGGGGAAGATATTTGGTCCTGGCGTATATAAATGAGAGTTTGAGCAGTCAGGAGGGTGACGGAGAGTTTGGGGGAGATTACAGAGCTGTGAAAGTCGAGTTGCAGAAGAATCACCATTTTTGCTGTTGTGAAGAACACCAAGAACATTAGGCGCGCAACAACAGTCGTTTCTCAACAGTGGAAACGACACACAGGCGAGGGTCGAGAATCAGCGACAGTACTCTGTTCTATCGTCCTTTTCAGTTGTAACACTTATAACTATTGCAAACCCGGTTTTTAATAGTTTTTCTCCATTTCATCTTTGTAAACACCCTTTGAGCAATAAAAATGAATTTTGAGTGTGTTTCCAACATGATGATGAGCTAATTCTCCCACAACCAAGACAATGAGGAAGCTATTCACGCATGAATAATGGGTAACAATTTCATTTTCTCTAATTTTGTAATTATAATTCACTCAATCACTGCTCTTGCAGAGTTTTTAAATGTTTACATAATTTTCTTAATTATTTGTGATTCAATTTGATAGATTATACTTTGTTTAATCAATTGATAGTCTATGCTTGGGGAATACAATTAATATTTGAGAATATGTTTGATTAATTGTGAATTAAGAAATAAGGGACTTAAAACATAATTAGAGTTTTGGATTATTTTCCATAATTTATTCATGTGTGATAGTGGATCAGTGTCTTGGTTATTCCTAATAATCTTGAATTAAGTTTTGTTTGTTTTTAAATTTCATTAAATCTAAAATCTTTGCTTTCACAAGTCTCAACGAACTTTTTACTACAACTCAATTTGAAATCACATCAATTTTTGGCGCTGCCGACGCGGACTTGTCTTTAGGCTAGAGTTTTTAGATTTTTTTTTTTAGGTTTTATTTGTTTTTCATTTTTATTTTATTTGTTCTTCTTAACGTTTTTGGGTTTTTGTCTTTTCCTTACAGATTTTGGAATTTGGAGCGAAAGAAAAATTTACCAAAGCTTTTGGTGAATACTTAAAGATTTGGAGTAAAAGCAAAGCGAAAGGAGCGAAAGAAAAGGAGAATAAAAATTAATTAAAAAAAAAAGAGAGAGACAATTTTTTATTTTTATTTTTTTTATTTCTTTTAGATTATCTTTTTCTTTTGCTCTTTATCTTTGGACTTTAGACTGTGGACTTTGGGACTTTATTTTTTTAAACCCTACGGAAGGGTAGTTTAAATATAAACTGTTTGCAGAGAAGGACGGCGATTACGATATCTCCTCGGCCCCTCGGGTTCGTACATGACATAGGAGTCGTGGCCCGAGTCGAGTTTAGCGGTTCATCCCCCGTCTGGTACGGGAGGTAAGTTTGTCGAAACACTTGCGAATCTCCTGTCAGCGAGTTATTGTATTCCTTCGTTTGCATATATGCTGAGGATTTGAAAACGGCTGCTTTAATTTCCTAGTAAAGGGCAAGGACTGGCCATACAAGATAAGGGTTCGGATTTCATCACCGTTCCCTTCTTGCCCGCCTTAGGAAAACGAAATCAAACACGAACCTAAGCCTAAAATTTGACTAGAACGAGACCTATAAGGTAACGAGCTTAATAGGAAAGTCATTAGAAAAATATTGGTTACTCTTTTAAGCATGCTTCAAAGTTCATGATGGTTTTTGTGAGTTGAATACGCCGCCTTGTAACGCCGGTGAGGCCTTGGGTATCAAAGCTCCATTGAGCTTCCCTCGTCTCGATTCAACTTACTTAAACTCGGATTGATTCCAGAGGGGTTTGCTTAAATTGTAACGAATTCCCTTTCGAAGGATTAGAAGCTGGTCTAGAAACAATCTAAGTGGAGCCATCATGCTTTTTGTTTGCTAGAAATCAGTAGGTTTGTTGTGGTGGAGTCAGCCTTGTTTGTGTTTGCATAGAACTTTCCTTCCTTTTAGGATTTTTTTCCTTTTCTTTTGTTTTTCTAGTGTATGCCCAAGGTTATTAAAGAGCGGGCTTGGAAAAGAAACACTCTAGGTCGTTTGATTAGTGATAAACCTAGTAGTTCTTCTTGTGAAAGCGGGGAGCTCGAAGACTCTTCTTTTGAGAGCCTTGTTTTTGGAAACTTCAGTTTTGAGAATCTATCTCTTCGTGAGGAAAATTCCTCTAGTACTTCAGTTGTACCAGCGATGGCAACTTTGAAAGATTACATGTTCCCAACTAGGTCCACCCGAGCGTCGTGCATTAAATTGCCAGCCAGTACAGCTAATTTCGAGATAAAACCTAGTATTCTTCAGATGATCCCTATATTCTTAGGGAAAGACGATGAGAACCCTTATTTTCATATTAGGGATTTTGAGGAAATTTGTGGGACAATTAGAATAAAAGACCTTACTGATGAAGTCTTGAAACTTAAGATGTTTACCTTTTCCTTGAGAGATAAATCCAAGACCTGACTGAACAACCTACCATCTGAATCCATTGAAACATGGCAGGAACTTATTGCTGCTTTCTATATGAAATTCTACCCTAAGCATAAAACTGCGTCTGTTAGGCAGAAAATTAGTGCTAGTGTGCAACAAGAGGGAGAGTCTCTTTATAGGTTCTTAGAGAGATTCAATAATCTCCTATCCCAGTGTCCTCACCATGGATTTGATAAGATGAAACTCGTAGAGATTATTTATGATGGTTTAGACTATTCAACCAAGTTGACCCTATGTGCGCTGGTGAGTTCACTAGTAAAAGTGCTGATGATGCTTTTACCTTCTTAGGAGCTGTCGCTGAAAAATCCCAACAGTGGGAGTCTTGTGTTGAACCCCCCAAATGACTCTTGGTCAATAGAAGTAGCACCAATGTAGTAGATACAAGCTTCGGGTATGATGCTAAGTTTGCTGCTTTGTCTAGAAAGTTAGAAGCTTTGGAATTGAATCATCCTAAACACAGGTCTCTTGTTGAACCTGATGATAGGTTTAGAGATTCTCAAGTGTCTAGTTGTGGATTAGAACCCAATAACTCGTTTTGGGAAGGTCAGGTTAGTGAAGAGCAAGACCATGTTGTCTATAACAATGTTAAGTTTGAGAACTGTCAAAATTTTGACCCATACTCAGAGACTTACAACCCTGGTTTGAGAAACCATCCTAATTTTTCTTGGTCTAAGGGTCAGAATAGTAATTCTCAGCCTCCCCCAGGTCTTGGTTACGCTAAGAACTCTTCAGATCAACCCCAGTTTCAAAATGAGAAAAATATCTCCAACTTAGAAGAAACCCTTACTATGTTAGCAAAGAACCATGAGATGTTATCAAAGAACCACTGTGGTTTTCAAGAAGAAACCAGACAGAATTTTAAGAATAATTCCCAGTTTCTTGCTAACTTAGAACTTCAAGTCGGCCAAATAGATGTTTCTTAGTGAAAGAGAAGATGGAAGGTTCCCTAATCAAAATGATCCTAACCCTAAAGGAGAGAAATCGTATAATCATGTGAATTCTATAACAACTCTTAGGAGTGGAAAGAAAGTTGACAATAAGGTTGCAATGCCTGATAGTGAACATGTTGTAGTTCACCCTTCTGAGCCAGAAAATGAGGAGACTGATAGAGTCTCCAAAGAGACCGATGAGGGTCCTGCTGATCCCGGCTTTGTTCCCAGAGCCTCGTTCCCCCAGCTGCTAGTTACAACTAAGAGGGAGTCCAACTTTAATGATATATTGGAGGTTTTTAAGCAGGTTACTATCAACCTACCATTGTTAGATTCGATTAAGCAGATTCCCGCTTATGCCAAGTTTCTTAAGGATATGTGTACGCGAAAGCGAAAACTTAGTGTCCAGAAGAAAGCCTTCCTAGCTAGTCATGTGAATTCTATCATCCAGAATACCACTACCCCTAAGTATAAAGACCCGGAGTCTCCTACTATTTCTTGCACAATAGGTAAACACCGTGTTGAGAAAGCTTTGCTTGACTTAGGAGCCAGTGTGAACTTACTGCCATACCATGTGTACCTTAAGCTAGGACTTGGTGAGATGAAACCTACCCAGATGACACTTCAGTTAGTTGATAGGTCCGTTAAAATTCCTCGTGGTGTGATCGAGGACGTTCTTATTGAGGTCGACAAGTTTATTTATCCAGTGGATTTTGTTATCCTAAATACCCAACCTGTCCCTGACCCATAGAACCAAATACCAGTGATTTTAGGTCGCCCGTTTTTAGCTACATCCAATGTGATCATTAACTGTCGAAATGGTATTATGAATTTGTCTTTTGGTAATATGACTATTGAGCTGAACATTTTTAATATTAGTAAGCTACCCTCTGAACTAGATGACTCGAGCATAGAAGAGGTGAACATGATAGGAACATTAGTCAAGGAGTCATTACCAAACATTTTGTTAGAAGATCCATTCGAGAAATGCCTAGCCTACTTTGGGATTGATTTTGATGATGACGATGTGATTAATGAGTTGAATGCTTTGTTAGATTCAACCCCTTTGATAGACACTAGTAATGGTTGGAAACCTAAGTTCGAACCTCTACCCGTTTCTGAGTCTACCCTAGTTCCTTTGTTAGAAAATCCTCCTAAGTTGGACCTAAACTATTACCAGATTCCCTGAAATATGTGTTTTTAGGCCCATCTGAAACTTTACCTGTGATTATAGCATCCAAATTGGATAGTGATCAGGAAAGTAGGCTAGTGACCGTCCTTCAGAATAACAAGGAAGCTTTAGGATGGACCATATCAGACATTAAGGGTATAAGTCCTACTGATTGTATGCATCAGATCTATTTAGAGAGTGACACCAAACCTTTTAGGGAGATGCAACGTCGACTGAACCCTAATATGAAAGAAGTAGTTCGAACCGAGGTTCTTAAGCTGTTAGAGGAAGACATTATCTACCCCACTTCAGACAGTAAGTGGGTCATCCCCGTTCAGGTTGTTCCCAAGAAATCCGGTATTAATGTAGTCCATAATTGAACAAGGTTGGCGTGTCTGTATTGACTATAGGAAATTGAACAAGGTCACTAGGAAGGACCACTTTCCCCTTCCCTTCATCGACCAAATGCTAGAGAGATTAGCTGGACGTAGCCATTATTGCTTTTTAGATGGATACTGCGGTTATAATCAGGTTGTTATTGCCCCAGAAGACCAAGAGAAAACCACTTTTACCTGTCCCTTTGGTACCTTTGCGTATAAACGCATGCCTTCCGGGCTATGTAATGCTCCTGCGACATTTCAGTGTTGTATGCTGAGAATATTTTCTGACATGGTAGAACGGTTCTTAGAGGTCTTTATGGATGATTTTTCAGTGTTTGGTTCGTCTTTCGATGAGTGCTTGCATCATTTGTCATTAGTTTTGATTAGGTGTAAGGAAAAGAATTTAGTGCTTAATTGGGAGAAATGTCACTTTATGGTTCGTTCAGGAATTGTTCTAGGTCATATCGTATCTTCGAAGGGTATAGAGGTAGATAGAGCCAAAGTTGGCCTTATTAAAACTTTACAGGTCCCAAAAACCGTAAGAGATATTAGGTCATTCTTAGGGCATGCAGGTTTTTATCGTCGATTCATTAAGGATTTTAGCTTGATTTCTAGACGTCTTTGCAATTTGCTTGCAAAAGACGTTAAGTTTGTCTTTGATGATGCTTTTTAAAAGGCTTTTGAGAAGCTTAAGAATTTACTCACTACCGCCCCCATAGTCCAAGAACCCAACTGGAACCTACCCTTTGAGATCATGTGTGATGCTTCAGATTATGCTATTGGTGTTGTGCTAGGTCAGCGAGAAAATAAGTTACTTCATGTGATTTACTATGCTAGCAAAATTCTGAATGATGCCCAGTTGAACTATACCACTACGGAGAAGGAACTATTAGCTATTGTGTTTGCCTTAGACAAGTTCAGATCCTACCTCTTAGGTTCTAAGGTCATAATCTTTACTGATCATGCTGCTTTGAAGTATCTTCTTTCCAAGAAGGATACTAAACCTAGATTGATTAGATGGATCCTATTGTTGCAGGAATTTTCCTTAGACATTAGAGATAAAAAAAGGTGCAGAAAATGTAGTAGCAGACCACTTGTCTAGGCTTGTTGTGGATACCCTTAATGATTCTCCTCCTGTTAGGGATAGTTTTCCTGATGAACAACTGCTCTTTGTTACCCAAGCACGTTGGTATGCGAATATAGTGAATTATCTTGTTACTGGTCGAATACCCCAACATTGGGGTAACAATATCGTTCTAGGTTTTTAGCCAAGGTGAAGCACTTCTTTTGGGATGATCCTTATTTGTTTAAGTATTGCCCAGACCATATTATTAGGAGATGTATACCTGAGAATGACCAGTCCATTATCATTTCCTTTTGTCATGATCATGCTTGTGGGGGTCACTTTAATGCTAAGAAGACTACTTCTAAGATATTGCAGTGTGGGTTTTATTGGCCTTTGTTGTTTAAAGACTCCCATAGTCACTGTATTACTTGTGAGCGTTGCCAGAAATTAGGAACCATTTCCCGTAGGAACATGATGCCCTTGAACCCTATTTTAGTTGTTGAGGTCTCTGATGTGTGGGGTATTGACTTTATGGGTCAGTTTCCTAATTCTTTTGGTAACCTTTACATCCTTGTCGCTGTAGACTATGTCTCTAAGTGGATTGAGGCGGTTGCGTGTAAAACCAATGACCATAGGGTTGTGATTGAGTTCTTGAAAAATAAATACTTATACGTTTTGGTACACCGCGAGCTATAATTAGTGAGGAAGGGTCGCACTTTTGTAATGGACCTTCTAGGCTTTTGATGAAGAAATATGGTATTATACATAAGGTAGCTACCCCATATAATCCACGGACTAGTGGTCAGGTAGAGGTTTCCAATAGGGAGATAAAGCATATATTAGAGAAAACAGTTAATCCTAATCGGAAAGACTCGTCGTCTAGGCTTACTGATGCCTTATGGGCTTATCGTACTGCGTTTAAGACCCCCATTGGAATGCCGCCTTATCGGATTGTGTATGGCAAGGCATGTCATTTACCTGTTGAGTTAGAACATAGATCTTATTGGGATGTTAAGCAGCTAAACTTTTCACTTGACAAGGCAGGAGCCCATAAGAAACTCCAGCTCAATGAGTTGGAAGAGATTCGTATAGATGCTTACGATAGTGCGAAGGAGTATAAGAAAAAAATGAAACTTGTGCATGATAGAAATATTTTAAGGAAGTCATTTTCTCCAGGTCAAAAAGTTCTTATGTATGATACCCGCTTGCATCTTTTCCCTTGGAAGTTACGTTCTCGGTGGACGGGACCTTTTATTGTTCGCACTGTCTTTCCTCATGGATCTGTTGAGATCGAGACACCAGATGGTAGTAGTTCTTCGAAGGTTAACGGTCAGAGATTGAAACCCTTTTTAGAGACCTTTCCTACAGTTGATGTTGAGGAGGTCCCTCTGGAGGACCCTGTTTACCCTTGATTGACCATCGAGGCGATTGTATGTGTATATTAGTTTTTGATTTCTCTCTTCACCCAGGTACTATCTTTCCGACTTCTCTCTTTACTGATTCCTCATGTTACTTTGCTTTTTGGTATTGCTATTTCATTAGAAACACTGAGGACAATGTTAGATTTAAGTTTGGGGGTGGGGAAGAAACTTTTTGTTAGCTTTTAATTGCAATAAATAAACTCCAGAGCCTAGAAATTTATGCTTATTAAGATTGACACTAACCAATCTAAGTAGATGGGAACATCTTGGTTGTAGGAGTTGAGGAACCAATCTGATTAGATGGAAACATCTAAAGAGTTTATTCATAAAAGCACAGAGCTCAAGTGTTAGAATTAAAAAAAACATGGTAGTTTCCCCATAACTCGTTGAATCCTAATCCCTTTTGTTTTTATTTCTTAAATGATTTGGTGGGGCACACGACTTAAGTTGTTACCATTGCTAAGGTGAAATAGGGTGATTGAGATTCCAAAAAAAATAAAAAAAAGTTTGAGACCAGACCATCAGACCGACTGGAATAAATTCAATAAAGTCGACCACTGGTGCCCTTGTATATGCCAGTTGTGTTGACCTAGAGTTAGGTTTATCGACCACTGGTTCCCTTGTATTTGCCAGCTATGTTGATATTAGTCAGACCGATATCTCAGTCCATTAGGATAGGTTCATCTTGGCAGAGGCCTTCAGACAGATATGGGAAACACCGTTCACTTTAAACCATCTATTTTTCTCTTTATCCATCTTTTTAATCTTTCCATGTGATTGGTAGACTCTGGTTATGATATCTAGAAACTATCTGAGTAGAGCTCTGTCACTTATATATGAATTTTAGTATGCTGAGTGCAAACTCGTGTACAACAATTGGAATTTCGCATCAGGGTACTTCCTCCTATAGTCAGTGATTGTATGCCAACCAAGGAGATTCTTTAGTGCCTTCCAAGGTTCTGCGTAGATAGCTAGGGTCTGGAGTAAAGGTTTTGTGGGTACACCTCTGGTAAACCCTCCGGAGACAACACTCCGCCGCTAGGGCCACCTAGCGGTTTAACGGCTTGCTGCACGTGCTAAGTGTAGTCATTTTATTTCTTAGATTATTTTTGCTCGAGGACTAGCAAATAATAAGTTTGGGGGTATTTGATAGACGCATTTATGTGTTTATATTGTCCTCAATTTTCTGTATTGTTGGTACTCGATTTCGTACTTATTATGGTGTTTTTTTTGTATTTGTAGGTATTTTTGGGAGATAAACATTTTTGGAAAAATCGGCTCGAAAAATTATGTTGAGCACCCCCGGAGGACATTTGCTGTGCGGATTCTTAGTTTGGTTAAGGGGCACCTCGGGAGCGCCAACTGTTATTCGCACCCCCATCTCTGTTAAGGGGATGTCGTCCCCTTCATTTGAATTTTCGTTCTTGGCGGGAAACTATTCCTCTCAGCTGCAGTTAAATACGTAACTCCCTGGAAGAATCTTAGACGAGATTTCCAAAGATTTCTTGTCACAGTATGATTGGGATTGTCGTGTCACAACTAAACATGCTTGATACATGGTGTTGTTTCGAAGAAAAAGAAGATTTTGATAAAACAGAGAACATATATTTGGTCGAGACATTCACGGGATTTTTGTGAGCTGGCGTGTGCAGTTAGGGTGTTTGAGTCTCTGTATATGTTCTTAGCTGCCAGATGACGCGTGATGGAGATAAAATGGGAAATTATACTCGCTGCAAATTGGTAAAGATATTCCCGAGATATTGTTTTTAATTGCGAGAAGATTTGGGTAATAAAGGGGAAGATATTTGGTCCTGGCGTATATAAATGAGAGTTTGAGGAGTCAGGAGGGTGACAGAGAGTTTGGGGGAGCTTACAGAGCTGTGAAAGTCGAGTTGCAGAAGAATCACCATTTCTGTTGTTCTGAAGAACACCAAGAACATTAGGCGCGCAACAACAGTCGTTTCTCAACAGTGGAAACGACACACAGGCGAGGGTCGAGAATCAGCGACAGTACTTTGTTCTATTGTTCTTTTCAGTTTGTAACACTTATAACTGTTGCAAACCCGGTTTTTAATAGTTTTTCTCCATTTCATCTTTGTAAACGCCCTTTGAGCAATAAAAATGAATTTTGAGTGTTTTTCCAACATGATGATGAGCTAATTCTCCCACAACCAAGGAAATGAGGAAGTTATTCACGCATGCATAATGGGAAACTATTTCATTTTCTCTAATTTTTAATTATAATTCACTCAATCACTGTTCTTGCAGAGTTTTTAAATGTTTACATAATTTTCTTAATTATTTGTGATTCAATTTGATAGATTATACTTTGTTTAATCAATTGATAGTCTATGCTTGGGGAATACAATTAATATTTGAGAATATGTTTGATTAATTGTGAATTAACAAATAAGGGACTTAAAAGATAATTAGAGTTTTGGATTATTTTCCATAATTTATTCATGTGTGATAGTGGAATCAGTGTCTTGGTTATTCCTAATAATCTTGAATTAAGTTTTGTTTGTTTTTTAATTTCATTAAATCTAAAATCTTTACTTTCACAAGTCTCAACGAACTTTTTACTACAACTCAATTTGAAATCACATCAATCAGCTAACGGAATCAAGTGCATAGTATCCTGCTCGGATCAGAGACGTAAGGAACGCGACTGTACCTTGATCAATGTGAGATTGATTAGGGCTCAACCACATTCCAGACCGAAGTTATCTTGGTAGTAGGCTAGTGTTTGTAGCGGCTTAATACAGTGTGGCGTTCAAATCTGGACCAGGTCATGGGGTTTTCCTCGTTAACAAAATTCTGGTGTCTATGTTATTTCTTTTCCGCATCATATTTTGTTATATAATTAAAATATCACAGGTTGTGTGTTGAATCGATCAATTGGTAAATCCAACCTTTGGTTGCTGCTTGAAATTGATTGATCCTTGAACGTTAGTCTTTGGTACCGTTCAAGTTATTTCTCTTATATTCAATCAGGCTCGCAAATTCTTATTTGTTTGATTGCGGATTGAATTGAGAAATTGAGATATAGCTCTTTGATATAATTTTTATTAAGATTGAGTCTGACCGTCTAGTTGATTCTCTCGAAAGTATATTGGAGTTAGTCCATACAGATCTCTAAGTGAAATATTGGGTGAGGTTTTTAGACCCTCGCTTTTTCAGTTCTGTTTTAGTCATGAAGTATATCTATTTGAGAATTTCATTATGATCCCGCTAGTTTTCATACCTTTGCCAATTTATATTGACAAAAAAGGGGGAGAATTATTTTGTAGTTCACACTACATATACATATGGTTTACGGATAATTATATAAGGGGGAGTGGTTTTCATTGTGAAATGAAGTATTGACTAAGGGGGAGTGATACATATTACCATAGTATTATTGTCAAAGTTGTGATACAATTGAACTTTGATGTTGTGTAATAATACTATGATACTGTATAACAATAAGAAAACAATCTTGTGTAATTATTGTTATGGCTACGGATCTTCAACAACTATGATGATGAGTTGAACACGTTCAGAATCACTGGAGTACTTGGAGTGACGAAGAAATCAAGGAATGTTGAAGAACCAAGGAAATCAAGCATTTGGATGAGAAGGTACAAAATTTATTTATTTTGTATCCCAAATGTATTGGTAGTTTTGTCACTAAAATTGACAAAGGGGAAGATTATTGGAGCATTGCTCGTTCGAACTCGCAAGCGTTGCTATCTCAAGCTTGTTTTTCAAGTTTAGTTGTCAAAACTAAAAGTTTTGATTTCTAATCTAACTATAGCTATGTCTTGGATTAGGATAAATGTGTAGTTGAGCTTTAGACTTCACGAAGTTCATCGATTGAAGACGAATAACTACTAAGGGGAGCTTGTGGAACATCGTCAACAAAAGGTACGTGGAGACTTGAACTCATCTGTCACTCAGAAGTCTATTTTATTTTATCTCATATTTAGACAAAGTCGTATAATTATATATACTTTAATATTGTACACATTTGATATTTCGAGATAAGTTTAACTCGCTTATATCTTTCTCGAGATATGTGTTGGAAATATTTTTGCTTTAACAACGTTCATCATTATTCTTAACGAAAGTCAAAAGATGATCATGTGAAAATCACCCGGTAACATCTTACATGATTTGTGTGAGACGATCATTTGATGTAGACTTGGAATGTTTCGTATTGATCATTTGATCACTTGAAAATTGCTTATAAGTTAATGGTTTGTGTGAGACAGCTATTGTCGTCTTCTAAGAATATTTCATTGATTGAAATGGGAGTTAAGAGCTAAAACCCATGTCTGGATACATTATGGTTTGTGTACTAAGTGTGCGAACTGTTTCGATGGAATTTAGGACTGAAAGTTAAGTCTGCATACCCGTTCGCAAACTTATTCAACTGTTTAAGTCAAGGTACTTAAGTTTGCATACCCGTTCGCAAACTGATTTAACTGTTGAAGTCCCATAACCAAGTTTGTGTACCCGTTCGCAAACGGTTTCAACTGAATTCGGTCCGGAGCTAAAGTTTGCGTACCCGTTTGTAAACTGTTGGCTTGTGATCAATGTCCGGAACTTAAATTTGCGTACCTGTTTGCAAACTTAAGTGGTTCAAGTTTTAAAATCTGTTAAGTATGATTTCATACTCATGAAAAGATAACATTTATATATTAAGGAATGCAATCTTTGCAAACCGTTGCTAAAATGTTCATGAACTGATTCTTTTGAATAAATTCGATTTTGCTTCAATTATGTCTTGTATACTTCTATGAGAATATAAACAATTGAACAACTCTATGAGTAACACAATTAGATTCATTTGATTATCTAGTGATCTAGAAGTATCAAGATGAACATGGTTAATATAAAAGTGTTCACATGGCTAACTTCGGTTAACTGTTATTGAGCCAACTCAGTATACACGTTTAGGTACGGTTACCCATATCTAAATGAAGGTATATTTCATTTGTATGTAACAAGCTAAAACCATCTAATGGTGGAAAGATATTAGCTTGAATCAGGTTTCATATAACGGTGAATATTGATTGCTTTGTTCCAAAGTTATCAAACCCTGATTTGAAGACTATATAAGGGAGAACTCTAGCAACTGGGAAACCTAATCCCCATACTTCCTGTATGATAGTAGTTGCGACTAGAGTCGATTCTCCTTTAACCTAGTTTTTTCCTAAATTCATTGTAGGTTAACGACTTAAAGACTTCATTGGGATTCTGAAGCCATACCCAACTATTTTCTATGTAGTTGGGTGTTCTAATCTTACTTGTTCTATCCTATTGAATACTATCTTCTCTAATATTTGCTCGAGATTTATCTCCGATAGGTAAGATATAAAAAGTAATCACAAAGCTCTTTGTCTCATTCTTTGTGATTCCACAATAACTTGTTCTACTACCATATAGTTAAGTTATTGTGAGGTGATTGATATTTCTAGGTTGTTCTTCGGGAATATAAGATCGGATTATCGATTGGTTTTTGTTCACCTTGATTTATCAAAAGACGGAACAAACTTCGTAGGTATTTTTGTGGGAGACAGATTTATCTATTAAAATAGACTTTTTTGTGGGACACATATTTGTTTATCAAGTCTTCGATTTTGGGTCGTAGTAACTCTTAGTTGTGTGTGAAATTAGCTAAGGGAATCAAGTGCGTAGAGTCTTGCTGGATTCAGAGGCGTAAGGAACACGACTGTACCTTAATCAATGTGAGATTGGTTAAGGCTCAACTACATTCCAGCCCGAAGTTAACTTGTATTAGGCAAGAGTTTGTAGCGGCTTAATACAGTGTGGTGTTCAAATTGGACTAGGTCCCGGAGGTTTTCTGCATTTGCGGTTTCCTCGTTAACAAAACTTCCTGTGTTCGTGTTATCTCTTTTTCGCTTATATTTTCTATATAATTCAAATATCTCAGGCTGTGCGTAGTTCAATCAATCGGTAAATCCTACCTTTGGTTGTTGATTGAAATTGATTGACACTTGAGCATTGGTCTTTGGTACTATTCAAGTTGTTTCTCATAATAATCAGGCTCGCGGATTTCTATCTGTTTGATTTGATGATTACATTGAGAAACAAAGATATAACTCTTGGATATGTTTTCTTTGATTAAGTATGACTGTCTAGTTGATTCTCTTGGAATTATATTGGAGTTAGTCCATACAAATTTCCTAAACGAAATATTGGGTGTGGTTGTTAGACCCCCGCTTTTTCACTTACAATTGTAATTTACTTTATTATAATAAAACAATTATAATGCGGAAGTAAAGTAAATGACACAACAAGATTTTTTTAAAGAGGAAACCACAAATGCATAAAACCCCCGGTACCTAGTCCAGTTTTGAATACTCTCATAATTAAGCCATTACACAAAGTGCAAAGTCAACTTCGTATAGTTGAGACTAGGTAATCTACCCCTAGTTACTTAGTTCGCTTAGTATCCCTGCGTTTACGACCTACTGGTCACGCACGTGATTCCAAAGACAGAAAATCACCATCTTGAGTTGTTTTACGGATGTAAATCCTTAAGCACTCAACTCCTTTTGATCGTCTTCCAAACAATAAAGGAACAAAGTTGTTTGGTAACCCCTCCAATAATCTTTAAGAAAGAGATATGTTGACTTTGACAAAATCTTTTCCTTTTTAAACTAGTAAACTCTTTTGTCGGTTAAGATCAATTCAAATTAATAACTTAGATTCGGATTCACAACTATCAGATTCCGATATTGAAGAATATCACCGAATGATAGTTGCTGATCTAAATAACTATATGATCAAATCTATAAAAAGATAAACCGAATCTAAGTAGGATCCCAGCCGATCAAGATGTGTGCACAAATCACGAGATACGAAAACCAATAAAAAAATATTATTGTTTTTCAAATCTTCAAATGCCTTTTTATGTACATGCACACCACAAACTTGAATCCACTTATGATCGACCACACACCAGACGGGGTCTGTTAACAATGGATGATCACAAGTTGTCTTTGGATCTAAAAACAGTTTTAAAGATACTGTCAATGCTTTGATCTAGTTTGAGACACTTGTGTCATAAGAGAAGGCTCTCAAGAATAATAAAACTAGGTGCAATCAAAGTTTTAACAACCGTTAGTCAATCAAATAAATAACATAAAACTTAAATAACAATGCAATTATCTAGTTTCCCACCAACGGTACTCGTAGATCTTCTTGGTCCCATGAAAGTCTTTAAACGAGCGGTCGTAAGAAATTTTGCCTAATTAGGGTACTTTCCTCTACGGATGGACGGCTCCACCCGAAAAAACACGAATGAAATTTGCCTATCTCTTAGGATAGTACGCAAGAAATGCAAACTCAACTATTTATAGACCAAGGTTGTTTGGACAACAAGGAAATTCCAAAACCAAAAATATTCTCAAGATATGCAATATTTACCTAATTTCGGTTTTCATATTTCCAACTAATATCCAACCTGTAATTCTGAAATCTCTTATTAGAAAATATCTAATATTAGTTTAACACTTAACTAATATAATTTTCCAAGAGGTATGTTTTGATTTACTGGAAAATCAAAAATCTTAATTAAAAGATTCTCAATATTTCAGATTGGGATCACCTTGTGTATCAAGGAATATCTTTAGACAATAAAAGATAAGAACTATATTCATGTCCAAAATATGTTGACATCCGAAACTTTCCTATTTAGCAAACCTAATTCCAAACTCACACAGAACCGTAAAGTAATATGAATATGAAGGATCGGTTTTTCTCTTATGACCGGTTCTACCATGACTCCTAACATAGGTTAAGATCGCTTCTACCAAGTCACCAAATATAGGAAGGGATCGGTTCTACCATGACTCCCAACAATAGCTAGGATCGGTTCTATCAAGTATTCCAATATAGGTAAGGATCAGTTCTACCATGAATCTCAACACTAGTTATAAGATTAGTTCTACCATGTATCCCAAAATAGGTAAGGATTGGTTCTACCAAGGCTATTAACAATCGTTAAGATCGGTTCTATCACATATCCAAAACTAAGGAAAGATCGGTTCCATCATAGTTCTCAACGTAAGTCAAGATCGGTTCTACCAAAGTTATTACCTAGGTTCGAATCGGTCATCCAATAGATCTTCAATGAAAACTGAACCAAAACGCCTATTGATTTCCTTTCGATTACAATTTTTTTTTTGGTAAATGTACTTCCTTTAAACATATGCAATCAGACATAGTTTTCTAGGACGAAATCACACCAATACCCAATACAAAATCAAGTAACGAGTTACATAGATTATGTCCATGTCACATTTACGAATTTCAAAAAATAAACGTCATACTTCGTAATCAAATATTCTTCCTTGACACTTTGATCATAATAAAATGACTAAGTCTAATACTAGATAATTAAATATAATCTCGCATGTTATGTTTTCAATCTTAAACGACTTGAAAGAAACGATAGGAATGAAAACAAGTCAAGTCAGTATTATAATACCTCAAGTGGAAGGATGATGTCTTCGTTGTAGTCGATACGTCTTTACAATCTTCAAGTATTCAGAGTAATACATGTATGTCTCAACATCCCTAGATTTTCTAGTCTAACCTAAATGAAGTTGACTCTAGTACATTTAATTAAGCGACTCTAGTTGAGTTTTGATACTAAAATATGACAACCAAACTTGACATACCAACGCTTGGTGGGTTCAACCGAGCAATGCTCTAACATTCACCTTGATAGTTCGTGTATCATGATCTTGTTATTTATATTATCGAGGTCCTAATAACCTCTTTCAGGAATGAGATGGATAAAATCGCAAATTTCTCTTCATCTCATACTCTGTGATTCCTCAAGATAGGTATCTAAAACTCTTTTTTATTGATCAATTCAAGATTGTTCTTGAGAGGTGGTTAATAATCCAGGCCTATCAGCTTACTAAGTGTAGGTGTGTCGGATTTGTAAGGTTTGCTAGATTCGTATATTGCAAACAGATTTCCAAGCCCCGCTATACCGATATAAAGGGAAATCAAATAGGATTATCCGTTAGAGGTAGAATGGTACCAAAAGTCTTCACTTAGGCTGTAAAAGACGTCGTCTATGAGAATCAATTGCGTAGATCCTTGCGATGTTCAAGAGACGTAAGGAGCACTACTGGAGTTGAATTACTTGGAGGGTAAATTCAGTCCCAACTACATTCCAGTCTGAAGTCTGATAGTAGGCTAGTGTTTGTATCAGCTTACTACAGTTTGGTGTTTAAATCTGGACTAGGTCCCATGGGTTTTCTACAGTTATGACTTCCTCTTATGGTTTTCCTAGCAGTTTTTTCTTTTGTTTTGTTTTGTTCTCTTCAGTAATACAATCTTACTTAAAAAAAGAAAGAAAGATAGAAAGCTAGTTGGTGTTTCTTCATTTCCTCTCTGTTATTAGCAGTAGTAGCGAAAAAAACAACTACCCAAAATAATGGGGTCCACTACTATAGAGGCATGTAGAAATTAGCCGATAAACATAGGAAAAAACTAACATGCTAGAAGCTTTCTTTCTTTTGCTTCTTATTTTGCCGCATTTTGATTTGGATATCACGATGAAGCTAATGAAAGAAAGAAGAACAAACAAACATGAAGAAATAAAGGTTTGCAAGTTACTCTAGTGAGAATATAAATACAATTATAATTTCACCATTTTTTTTTTAATATTCTAAAGGAAAACAAGCAACTGGAAAACAAAGAACCAAAAGAACACAAGTAACCTACAACTCAGCGAAGTGAGCAAAGAAAGAAGAAGGTGGAGAAGTCCACCATAGATTCATCTCATGGTTGCATACTTTGCGAGATTATGAGCTAGTGAATTAGCATCTCATTCAATGTGGGTGTACGTGACAGAACTGAACTGCAACATAAGAGAGTTGATTTATTCAGTTAAGCGTTTAATCCTCCATGGGATAACATGATCTTCTTGATTTAATAACTTTATTAGCTGGAGGCAGTCTCTATTGATGATTATATTAGAAAATTGCATTCTTTTGGGCATATTGAGAGCCAAAAGAGTTCCATATGTCCCAGCTATAAGTGGGTCGCTCTGTTGTATTATAGCAGAAGTTGGGAAACTTGCTTCAGAATTCCTAGCTATAACTGTACCTGCAGATTTGGAATTATTCACAGCACCATCGAAGTTAAGCTTGATCATATCAGTTGGGGGAGGTATCTATTACGCACTCGTTACATTCACTTCTACAGACTCTACGTGCCCTTGTTGTCGATGATTGTAATAGTCATTAAAAAGACTATTCGAATCATAAAGTATTATATGCATCGATTACAATTTGTTTTCAAAGATCGTCAAGTTCGTAGACTTCCATATTCCTCGTAATAGATTAGTCTCTGGACAAAAACTCTGAAATCTATCTCTCATAAGTAACCATCCCGCTACAAGCTCCTTAATCGTAGAGTTTGTCAATTGTTATGTTCTCAGGCCTAGAGATGAAGCAAACAAAATTACTCTAGATCTTTGGCAATGGAGTAGTAAGTGCTCCAAATATTCTTCCTGGTCCATATAAAAACAACAATACGGCTCTATTTGCTGCATGAATCTTTTGATTGACTGCCTACATCCGACTCCCTTGTGGAGAATACGCCAAATGAAGACTAGAACTTTAGGTGCAATCGTCTTAACTTGGCAAAGTTCTTCCACGAAAATGGATCTGTATATTTGGATGAAGCTTGATTCTCACTGCCATAAATGAGCTTTTGAAAAGATTTAGAATTAAACTCACCTGACGGAGTAGGTGTCCAGATAAGTCTGTCCTTCCCGTCATGTCCAGTGATGTGTATGACAAGAGTACCATTAGTGGTTGTAGAACAAAATAAGGACGCAATTAAATCTTTGTTCCAGGATAAAGCACCACTTCCAATGAGTGTCATTAACTTTACTGTCACTATTTGAAAGTGATCCCTATTATCAAGTTCAGGTCTGAAAGAAGATAGTTGGGATTCAGGGGTCATACAAAACATTTATATCTCTACCATCCCTAAGTAGCCATAAACACCTTTGTTTAAGATCATCCCTAACAACTAATATCACTTGCCATGTACTTTAAGCTCATGCAGCCTTATTCACATTCCATAGGTTCCCATTGCGCATATACTTGGCGCATAACAATCGAACCCATAAGGCCTCATGATCATCTAGTAATCTCCATTCGAGCTTTGCTACCATAGCCCTGCTTATGTGCTCTAGCGATCTGAATCCCAATCCCTCATCTTCTTTGCGCTTTAAAAACCAATCCCAGTTGATGAAGTGTAAAATGTCTCGACTCTTTGACATGCCCTCACTAGAAATTCCTAATAATTTGGTTCAATCTCTTGACCAATGGGTTTATGCATTAACAAATTTTAAAGTAAAATATGTAACCAAACTAAATTGAAAATTGTATTTAATCCAAATTTGGGTTATACTTGGTCACAACTGATTTATATCTCCCCTCCTTTAATAAGAGTAGATGGAAACAAAAACTTCCGATTTGTTAAATTTAACTTCATTATTAAATATGTTGGATGAGTTGACTTTAAGGGTTAGCCGTCAGATATAAACGGAAAATTTACGTGTGAACTATTCACATTGCCCGCTGGATTATCGTAATATAAATGATATGATTATATTCTTCTTATGAGATTACACGGAAAACCTTATTTTCCTTTTAATATTACAAAAGCACCACTGCCCCTAAGGAGGTGCTTTGCATGTGCATTCAACTTGTTAGTTTAATAAGTCCAAAATTATTTATCCAAATTTCCCGCCAATTACAAAAATTTACAAAACCAACATGTTAAATGAAAAAGTGAAAATACATTTTTTTCGGAAACAGAGATAGTATTTTATTATCAAAATCATCAAATCTAAGAAAACATAGAAATCTAGATCTTGTTTAAATTGTGAAATGCTACATTTTTTGCGGCATTATCATCGAATAATTTCAGTTCGTGCCTCCTTCAGCAGAATCCTATCTCCATCCGGTTAGATTTTACTCGACAAGGAGCAGCCTCCACCCGTCTTTACTGCTCCCAAGTGAAAGCGGGAAAATCTCAACCATCTGGAAATAAATGGCGGGAACCTACGATAGCAAAAAGTTTCACGGCACATCTTCTTTTGCTGTCTCAGCATCTTATGCCGCCACGTGTAAACAAGAGTTATTAATATTACAAAAGTACCATTGGGTTTACCTTTTATAAAAACATTTTTCAGTAACAAAAATAAAAGTGTTCTCTTTATTTTCCTCGATTCTATTCGGGGGCGAAAAACGAAACCCTTGATTTCGAAATCCCAAAAAAATGGCGAGAAAAAGAAATTCGGATGAATCTTCCGAAGAAGAAGAAGTACCATCTAATAATGGATCAGTTTCATCGTCAGGAGAAGAAGAAGAACCGGTTAAGAACGAAGAGCTAGAAGAAGATGATGAAGAGGAACTCGAAGCAGTTGCTAGAACTGTTTCAGATGATGATGAGGAAGTTGTTGCTGGTGGTTCGAAATCGGATGAACAAGATCCAAGGACTGATGATGATGAAGAAGATGAGGTATATCATGTTCGATTTTTTTTTTTGTAGATCTAATTGAATGCATGTGTTTTTTAGGGGATTTTCTGGGTTTGTGTGTAAGGAGGTTGAGAATAAGGGTTTTGGTTTGTAAAACAATCAGGTGGTTTTCATTTTACTACACCTCCGCCACCAGCTCCACCACCAAGTCCTTTGGCGGCATCAATACCTTTTATTAACTCCAATCACTTTACTTGCTTAATCACCTAATCCACCGCCTTCACCAGCTTCACCTCCTCTATCGGATACTCCACCACTTCCAACATCAATACCACCAACTGTCTCCGCATCGCCTCCAACTCCTCCGCCACCTCCCAGTCTTCCGCCACCACCAGTTCCAAATAATTTTATCTTGTGCAGGCTTGGTTGTGGATGACGCGGACTACAAGGTGGGGGGGTGGGGAGCTGGTGGCGGTGGAATCTTTGTATCTTCGTCATTTGTTTTAGTGAAGTTGTTAATTAGGGTTTTGTGTTGCTTTGTTACTTAGTTGTTAATTTTGTTTTTATTTTGCAGTTATGTTGAATCTCATAATTTTGTGAGCCTTTTTTTGTTATCTTTGGGTTTGTGTTTTGGTACTGTGGAGCAAGTTAGAGTTTTTCTGCCACTGGATTTTTAATCCTTGTTTTTGGTCATTTTTGATAGGATGCAAATATATCTAATGCTGAAGTTGGTAAAAAAGAGAAAGCCAGATTAAAAGAAATGCAGAAGTTGAAGAAACAAAAGATTCAAGAAATTCTGGATTCTCAGAATAAAGCCATTGAAGCTGATATGGTAAGTAATTTCTTTGCAAAGTGAATTAGGTTAAAATACATGGTTTGTGTTACAAATTTCTTTTGTTGAATAAACTACTAACTTGTGTATGCATCAACAGAACAATAAAGGGAAAGGGCGTATAAATTATCTCTTGCAGCAGACAGAAATATTTGCTCATTTTGCGAAAGGAAGTAAATCTGCATCTCAAAAGAAACCCAAAGGAAGGTAATATTGACTGTGTAAAGTTACATACATTTAATTTATATAATTGAAAAAGCTACATTAATGGGTTTATTCTTAGATTCTAATATGGATTTTGTATTCTCAGGGGTCGCCATGCTTCCAAACTAACAGAGGAGGAAGAAGATGAAGAGTACCTTAAAGAAGAAGAGGACAGTTTAGGTGCTGCAGGAGGTACCAGATTGTTGACGCAACCTTCATGTATGTCTTCTTTCCACGGATTGCTTATTTTTTATGTACTTAGAATATAACATATACATGGAAATCATTTTCGATAATGTTAACTAACCTTGATTTAATTTTTGAGAGATTGTGCAGTGAACAGCAAGATGTCCTTCACCACAGTTAAAAGTCGTCCGAAATTGTATAGTAATTGTTAATATATTCTTAACTGATGATGTTACAGGCATTCAAGGTAAGATGAGAGATTACCAACTTGCTGGATTGAATTGGATGATACGGCTGTACGAAAATGGAATCAATGGGATTCTTGCGGATGAGATGGTAAAATTTATCCTTTATTTTAGCGTAGCTTTTATTCCGTGCCCACTTTCGGTGTGTCTTTGCTACTAAATCTTGCGTGCATCATAGGGTACAAGTTCCTGCCAGTTCGTATGCTTATTAAACCCTACAACTGATGAAGATTTGGTTTTTTGATCTGCTCCAGGGTCTTGGAAAGACGTTGCAAACCATCTCACTGATGGGTTACCTGCACGAGTTCAGAGGAATTACTGGTCCTCACATGGTGGTTGCACCGAAATCTACTCTCGGCAATTGGATGAAGGAGATTCGTCGCTTTTGCCCAATTTTACGAGCTGTAAAGTTTCTTGGGAACCCAGATGAAAGGGTGGGTTGCATCACTCCTTTTTTTTTTTTTGCAAAAACACAGTGACACAGTGACACAAGCTTCTGTTTCTGTAATTTCTGCAGAAGCACATACGCGAAAATCTTCTGGTAGCTGGGAAGTTTGATGTTTGTGTAACTAGTTTTGAGATGGCTATTAAAGAAAAATCAAGTTTACTTCGATTTAGCTGGCGCTATGTTATCATTGACGAGGCTCATAGAATCAAGAATGAGAATTCACTTCTCTCAAAGACCATGAGACTCTACAACACCAATTACAGGCTACTTATTACTGGAACACCTCTTCAGGTACTATCAGGCGCTTCTTGAGAATAAATTTTCTTTTGAAGTTGTCTTCTGCAGTTATCTAAAACAGTTAAAGTCAAAAGTTCATGTATGAGTAGAGCTATGCACTGGAACCTGAATTTATCTATATTTTTTTTGCAGAATAATCTTCATGAACTATGGTCTCTACTTAACTTTCTTCTTCCCGAGATATTCAGTTCAGCTGAAACATTTGACGAATGGTTCCAAATATCAGGTGAAAATGACCAGCAAGAGGTTGTTCAACAGCTTCACAAGGTAAAGTTTTTTACTTGTTTCGGTACTTTTAAGTTCGTTGGTTAGAATATTTTTCATGGAATAACCTTCTCCGTTTGTAATGTTTTTAGGTCCTTCGTCCCTTTCTCCTCCGGAGGTTGAAATCTGATGTAGAGAAAGGCTTGCCTCCCAAGAAGGAGACCATACTTAAAGTGGGCATGTCACAATTGCAGAAGCAGTTTTATAAGGCTTTATTGCAGAAGGATCTGGAAGTTGTTAATGCTGGTGGAGAGCGTAAGCGTCTGCTTAACATAGCTATGCAGCTTCGTAAATGCTGCAATCATCCTTACCTTTTTCAAGGTGCAGAACCTGGCCCTCCATACACCACCGGAGATCATCTTGTTACGAATGCAGGTATTGTCTACCTTCCATAATTCTTACTTTTTCTTGTCTTCTCTTACTTGAGGTATACTGCTTCATAATTTTAATATTTCTGATACTTCCACAGGAAAAATGGTTCTTTTGGATAAACTGCTTCCAAAGCTGAAGGAGAGAGACTCCAGGGTCCTTATATTTTCACAGGTCAACATCAAAATTAATATATTTGCAAATCATGAAGACTTGTTATCAGTTTTTCTAGGTTGATACACATGTTTCTCTTTACGTTGCTTCCTTATCTAATGTTTTTTTTCTTCTTTTTCCTATTATTATATGTTGTGCTCAGATGACCAGATTGTTGGATATCTTGGAGGACTATTCAATGTATCGAGGTTATCAGTACTGTCGTATTGATGGTAATACTGGTGGAGAAGACCGTGATGCTTCGATTGAAGCTTTCAACCAACCAGGAAGTGAAAAATTTATTTTCTTACTATCAACTCGAGCTGGTGGGCTTGGTATCAATCTTGCAACTGCAGATGTTGTCATTCTTTATGATAGTGACTGGTAAGTAACGTCATTTCTATCTATGTTTACTGTCTCTTTGACTTAAATCTGCGGGTCTAGTTCTGATTTATTTATTTTTTGAAATCATGTAGGAATCCCCAAGTGGATTTGCAAGCTCAGGACCGTGCTCACAGGATTGGTCAAAAGAAAGAAGTTCAAGTCTTTCGGTTCTGCACAGAGGTTCTTTTCTTGTTCTATTAGCTATACCAGTGTTTGTATTTTAAGATGTCATTCCCTAAAATTTTGTTTGTCTGTTGATATAATGGTATTTCAGTATACCATAGAGGAAAAGGTGATTGAGAGGGCTTACAAGAAGCTTGCACTTGATGCTTTAGTGATTCAACAAGGACGACTAGCTGAGCAAAAAAGTAAGAGATGTCAATCCTTGCTCTTACTATTTGGTACTTCTAATTTATTGGATGATTTTCAGCATTTTAAGTCGGGAGTCAAATTATATGCTTATGTAAATACTTCCTTTGGTACAGCTGTTAATAAAGATGAACTGCTGCAAATGGTGAGGTTTGGTGCTGAGATGGTTTTCAGCTCCAAAGACAGCACTATCACAGATGAGGATATTGACAGAATTATTGCTAAAGGAGAAGAGGCAACAGCTGAGCTGGATGCCAAGATGAAGAAATTCACAGAAGATGCCATCAAATTCAAAATGGATGATAGTAAGTTGGTAGATGCATGAGTTTTGCTTGGTGCTTCTACTTTGTCAATGTGTAATTACTCTTAGATGTTTAATATATAATCTTATGATTTCCACTTTGCAGCTGCTGAACTATATGACTTTGATGACGAAAAGGTACATGGAATTCTTTGCAACTTATTTATGCGTTATCTTAAGGATTACGTTATACTAATTGATTATGACTATTCCATATTTTACCATCCATCTCAAATCTTCTTTTTTCTCTGATCGAATGAAGGATGAGAATAAAACAGACTTCAAGAAGCTGGTCAGTGACAACTGGATTGAGCCGCCGAAAAGAGAGAGGAAGCGCAAGTTAGTATTTTACTCCTTCAAATTCTTTTTGGGTAACTATCATTATTAATAACCATATCTTTTTGGCTTTTGTAGCTACTCGGAATCCGACTACTTCAAGCAAGCAATGCGGCCAGGTGGCCCGGCAAAACAAAGGGAACCTAGAATTCCTCGCATGCCTCAGTTGTAAGTATCTCATCATTTAATCTTCTTATTTACTTTAACAGTATAAGTATCCCTGCGGAATGATTTGAACTTCTCCCTTCTTTCGTTCAGGCATGACTTCCAGTTCTTTGATACTCAAAGACTAAATGAGCTTTATGAAAAAGAAGTGCGTTTCCTCATGGTGAGTGCCATTTTCGGAGTCATCTCTTGTTCTGATGCAGAATTGTTTTAATAGTTTCAGGATTTGGTGTCCCTCATTTATGTACAATTATTTTTAGGTAAACCATCAGAAGAATCAGATGAAAAATTCAATTACAGATGGAGAAGAGGAGCCCGATGGTAATTCAAATTAGTGTAATTGGAGTTGTTCCTTTCTGGTGCTATTAATGTGCAAAGAAATTTACTCTGGACCAATTGCTTGTTTTGTAGAAGTAGATCCATTAACTTCGGAAGAGCAGGAAGAAAAAGAGCAACTATTAGAGGCTGTAAGTGGATGACAATTAATAATATATATATTTGTTGTTTTTTCCTCCCTTTCCAAATTGTAACTTTTGCTGCATTTCAGGGATTTTCATCATGGACGAGGAGAGATTTCAATACTTTCATACGAGCCTGTGAGAAGTACGGACGGAGTGATATAAAAAGCATTGCAGCTGAAATGGAAGGCAAAACTGAAGAGGAAGTCCAGAGATATGCTAAAGTTTTCAAAGAAAGATACAAGGAATTAAACGGTAACTAACGGATTTAACTTGAAGAACCACTTCAGTATCCATTTTGAGTTAATTCCATATAGGGACTTATCTTAGGCAAGTTCCTTGTTCGTTGGAATTTCCACATGATTTTGTGATATTTTTGTCCAGATTATGATAGAATTATCAAGAATATTGAAAGAGGTGAGGCAAGAATCTCCAGGAAAGATGAGATCATGAAAGCGATTGGGAAGAAGATGGATCGTTACAAAAATCCCTGGTTGGAATTGAAGATTCAGTATGGACAAAATAAAGGGAAACTGTACAATGAAGAATGTGATCGATTCATGGTACTCATTTAATATTGACAAGTTTTTCTTGTGCTGTCATTACGTACTTTTTTTTTCCTTCTATTTAAGTCAACTTAGATAACCCCATCCATACATATTCTGATTGCATCTCTTCTGCAGTTATGCATGGTACACAAGCTTGGGTACGGGAACTGGGATGAGCTCAAGGCTGCTTTCCGGACATCGCCTTTATTTCGTTTTGATTGGTTTGTTAAGTCTAGAACCACTCAAGAACTTGCCAGGCGCTGTGATACCCTCATTCGGTTGGTGGAGCGAGAAAACCAAGAATTCGATGAGAGGGAGAGACAAGCTCGAAAAGATAAGAAACATGCCAAGGTAGGTTTAGCTTTTTAATCTTACTAGTTTTACGTGTTCTGATTTCGTTTAGCTTTTTATTCTTACTAGTTTTACGTGTTCCAATTTCCGCTTTTGTTTGCATTTATCATGTGAAATTGTGTTTGGTAAGGTCTGGTCCTGTTGGTCTGCTTGTGAATAAAACCTGTCCATGCTAGTGGAAAGTTCACATAATACAGCTTTTGTCAGCATTACAAGTAGGTCAACAGAATCTTAGATGTTGCTCTCTCTTTTTTTCCCCCTTATCTAAGACCTCGGCTCCTTGTAATATTCAGAACCTGACACCATCTAAGCGGGGCACAAGACCATCCGAGAGTCCCATCCAGTCTATGAAAAAACGGAAACAAACAGTGATAGAAGACTACATTGGATCATCTGTAAGTGTTTATATAATTCATTTTTTGTGTACTAAGAGTTTAGGTTGAATTGCTTAATTTTCTTGTTGTCTTTTCAGGGTTGCCTATAGCATCTTCCAAGCTTGTATTAACTATTTTCTTCATCATTTGTTTCTTGCAGGGAAGGAGGAGAAAATGATCCTTTACCTGAAATCTAGATAGCCAGAGAAGGTCAGTTTTAAAGATTAGAAAGAACAGCCCGTATTTGCATTTTTGTATCCTTCTGAAGTGCCCTAGTCTATGAGTAGAAGAAGTGATTTGGTTTTTTATATTTATGTTAACCAATCTGATGAATTTGTTCCAATCAACTCGATGCAATGAGTGTTGGAAAACACCAAGGATGCTGTAACTGAAATTACGATCTCTCCTAATATTAGCAAATTATTCAAGTCAAACCAAGTATGTTAATTCATATCAATCTGTTTTTGTAGGCTTGCCAAATATGTAATCCATATATTTGCTTAGCATGTAGAAGGTGGTTAGCCTAGCTCATTGAAACTATTCACTTTGGCTTCGTTTTTCATTCTAGCTGTTCTCACTTGTTTTGCAAAATTACAACTTTACAAGTGCCATATTACAAATACCAGGTACATACATGACCATTCTGGATACCTGCAAATACTGCTATAGGGGTTTGGTGATTAACAATATCGATGAGGCGTTTCCTCTACATATCCCTTGAAGCAGTGTTAGTATCCTTTGTTATTACTTAACAGTAGGTTTACAAAGATGAGGCGTTTCCTTTACATATCCGTTGAAGCAGTGTTAAGGAACACAACACTATTAGTTAAATCATGATTAACTATAGTTTGATTACCCGTTCAACAGCCATTGGTTAGCAACATTTCTTACTTAATTAGTGTGGTTAGGTGCCTAATTTGTTTGTTTATGTGACAACATCTGAATTTATTTTTGCTTCAAAAAAAAATCTGAATTTATTTTTGGTGGAGATTACAGGCAGACCAGAATTTCTGAGAAACTGTGGCCAAGGGATCAAGTGTCAAGGCTCTTGATTGTGGGCAACCTAGAACTCCTTAATTCGCCGGCTGGCCAACTCTAAATCAATTGTGGGTTGCCTTGCAAAATTCAGTTGTAGTCACGCTAGATTATGGTCTCCTCCTCCCCCAATCTCCCTTATTATCTTTTACTTGCAGCGAGCTAGAATATATTACTGTACCAGCTGCTCTCTTACTGTTTTGTTCCGGTATTATTTAGTGGAATATATTTAGGATCTAGAGAAACATTGACCACTTGTCCGACAGGACATGATCAGTCCGTTCTGAGAAAGCCCAAGGACCAAAAATACAGATGGAAAAACTAGAAAGACCTATAAGTGTTCTAATCCACAGCTTCAACTGTTTTGGATCTAAAGAATACTTCAAACCTAGATTTTTACTAACTGTGTCCATTAATTAATGGATACCTTTTATCAATCAATATGTTGTTTGCATCAAAAGTAACTTCATTATACGACAACAATGTCCGGTTTGAGATACAAGCATAACAATCTTACATTATAGTTCCATTAGTACTGTCAAAGCTATTACCTACTGAATTCCCACGCTTCCTTCCTCTCAAATTCTCACCCCATAATTTTGCCTCTGCAACTGCGTGTTCTCTATCCAAGTCACGGTTGTTCGGACTCTTCACTGTTTCCCTTGCTTTCGGCAAATTACTAGAGCTGTCCTGATGAGAACTTTGTTCCTCTGATTTGTTTAACCTGAGCTTCATTCCTTGCTCATAACCTGCTTCTCTGTTGTGTCTCAAATTTGGCGAGTTCCGACGAGGGGACTCAAAAACATTGTTCTCCCTACCATTTCCAACTTCATTTCCACTTTCTTTATCGATGTGCATGGTTGAAGGGTTAGAAGATGGACCAGCTTTGTTTTTATCCCATGCTGCATTAGTTTGAGAAGTTAAATATGAAAGAGCAGTCACAACCTCTGCAATTTGAGGTCTACTGACAGCTTGTTCTTGTAAACACATTGCTGCAACAGCAAGAGCTTGGTAAAGACCACGTCTTGGATAACGTCCTTGCAGGAGTGGGTCAGCCATTTCCGGGAACATTCTACGGTCTCTAAATAATGGTCGTGCCTGTATAGCCAAGATGGCGAGTGATTGAAGCATAGAAGGAAGAAAAAAAATTGTTTTAATTCACCCAGATTTGAACTAAGGAAAATAAAATCATAGACAGATTGGGAAACCTTACCCATGCAACAAGATTACGCTCTTTAACGGCTCGACTGTTGTCAATTGCCTTGCGCCCAGTGATCAACTCTAGCAAAACTACACCAAAACTATAAACATCAGATTTTAGAGTGAGTTGGCCAGTCATGGCGTACTCTGGAGCGCAATAACCATATGTTCCCATCACTCTTGTAGAAACATGGGTGTTATCGCCAGTAGGACCAAGTTTGGCAAGACCAAAATCTGACAGCTTTGGATAAAACCCTTCACCCAGGAGAATATTGGATGCTTTTAAATCCCTGTAAATTACAGAAGGGTTGGCTTTGTCATGCAAGTACTCCAAGCCTTTAGCTGCACCCTCTGCGATCTTCATCCTTGTAATCCAATTCAGAGGCTCCTTGTTGGGTGGAAGATCTAACAAAGCGACAATCGAGAATTTAGCTATTTTACGATGTCATAATGTTAACATAAACAAAGGCATATACATCAAGGCCGACAAGTTTTGGCACCTAAAATGCATATGTAAGAATTCATAAGAACTGTCTCCTTTTTCTAAGTTAGTGCAACAAGACATGTCGTTTTTATGTTCGTGCAATCTTCAGACAATTGAGTTATAAATGTGTTAATTCAAGGTTAATAGGACCCTCAAAGATAAATATGTTAAACTTGTTATATACAGACACAGTATGTGCAATGACCGTATAATATGAACAAGAATTAAGCAGTTGCAATGACCTAACCATATAAATGATCGTCCAATGACCCTAATGGCATTAACTCGTATACAAGGAGTCGTTGGTCTCCATCAGCACAATAACCAATCAGTTTGACAAGGTTAGAATGGTCTAAGAGGCTGAGCATGAGAACCTCCACCAAGAATTCTCTGTTTCCTTGAAGGCCATCCCTGTCGAGCTGTTTCACTGCAACTACCTACAAAGACAACCACTTCCACTCAATTCACAAGATAAACACAAAAGATAATACAACTTCTGTAACCATCAGACAAAACTAATGTGCTTCATCTAATGGAATAAGCAGGTTCCATCAACCAAGAAGCTTACTGAACCGGAATATTAATACCTACTGCTTTTATTTATTTCTAATTTCGTAACAGAAATGGTGAAAGTAGAGTAACCACAACTGACCTGATCAGTGCTTTCAAGATAACCCTTATATACACGTCCAAATCCTCCTTCACCTAAAACACACTCTTCCTTAAAGTTATTTGTGGCAGCAGCTAGCTCTTGATATTTGAAAGTATGAGCAGCAATATTTGGAGTTAAACCATCAACAGGGAGTAGTTTTTCCTTCTTAGCAACACCTCCACCTTGAGATTCATGTTGTTCTGCCAACAAAATCACCCCATAATCAAACCAAGTTCGAGATATATCATTTTCCAGCACCCCAATGTGTACACATGATTACAGACCACTAATCATCTGTCAAGCGACCGGCCTAATCATATTCATCTAACAGAAGCTTCTTAAGATATAAATAGCATAATTGATAAACACCCATATATTATTACAAAGTTAACACTCTTTGGTCATAACTTTCTTTCCATGTGTTAAATGAAATCTAAACGACACTGAAGATCCTTCTTCAGTAAAATTAGTACCACATATTCTGAGTACAGCCAAATTACAAACATATAGAACATGTAATCATGTAATTCTGTAATGAAACATAACAGTTTAATCAGTCATGAAACTCAAAAAGAGACAAACCTACAAATTCATCAAAAATGAAAAAAAAATGAATTTTTTTTTCACTGCCCTTGTACCTATAAGATCAAACAATAACCAATAGAGCATGAATTCATTTCAATATTCTCAAATCAAAGCAAGATTTAGCATCTTTTTAAGTAAAACAAGCTTAAATTTACCTGAACTAACTTTACTAGTATTACGAGATTGAGGACCAGAACCATCTTTCTTTGAACTTTCTTTAACACCTTTATTTTTCCCCTTATCCGATGGTCCAAGACAAGAGAAACACCCAACCATTTCAAATCAAACAATAACCCAGAAATATATGAACAACAAATTATAATTATAGGAACCCAGACCAAAAAAACAAAAACTTTCCAAACTAATCTTCAACCTTTTCTTTCATTAACACAGTTCACAAAACTTCACTACTGTTTTTACATCGAGATAAACTCAGGGTTTTTTTGAGATTTATCCTATAGACCTAGTAATCAAAAGAAGAAAGACAATCAATCGAAGGGAAAGAGTTCAAAGAAT